>NC_092108.1:10127812-10445312 GCF_045679555.1 Salvelinus alpinus
AGGCAGGGTAGGATAGATATAGGTCTGTAGCAGTTTGGGTCAAGAGTGTCCCCCCCTTTGAAGAGGGGGATGACCGCAGCTGCTTTCCAATCTTTGGGAAGATTGAACAGGCTAGTAATATGGGTTGCAACAATTTCGGCAGATAATTTTAGAAGGAGAGGGTCCAGATTGTCTAGCCCGGCTGATTTGTAGGGGTCCAGATTTTGCAGCTCTTTCAGAACATCAGCTGACTGGATTTGGGAGAAGGAGAAATGGGGAAGGCTTGGGCGAGTTGCTGTGGGGGGTGCAGTGCTGTTGACCGGGGTAGGGGTAGCCAGGTGGAAAGCATGGCCAGCCGTAGAAAAATGCTTATTGAAATTCTCAATTATAGTGGATTTATCGGTGGTGACAGAGTTTCCTCAGTGCAGTGGGCAGCTGGGAGGAGGTGTTCTTATTCTCCATGGACTTTACAGTGTCCCAGAACTTTTTTGAGTTTGTGTTGCAGGAAGCAAATTTCTGCTTGAAAAAGATAGCCTTGGCTTTTCTAACTGCCTGTGTATATTGGTTTCTAACTTCCCTGAAAAGTTGCATATCACGGGGGCTGTTCGATGCTAATGCAGAACGCCACAGGATGTTTTTGTGTTGGTTAAGGGCAGTCAGGTCTGGAGAGAACCAAGGGCTATATCTGTTCCTGGTTCTAAATTTCTTGAATGGGGCATGCTTATTTAAGATGGTGAGGAAGGCATTTAAAAAAAATAACCAGGCATCCTCTACTGACGGGATGAGGTCAATATCCTTCCAGGATACCCGGGCCAGGTCGATTAGAAAGGCCTGCTCGCTGAAGTGTTTCAGGGAGCGTTTGACAGTGATGAGTGGAGGTCGTTTGACCGCTGACTCATTACGGATGCAGGCAATGAGGTAGTGATCGCTGAGATCTTGGTTGAAAACAGCAGAGGTGTAGTTAGAGGGCAAGTTGGTTAGGATGATATCTATGAGGGTGCCCGTGTTTACGACTTTGGGGTGGTACCTGGTAGGTTCATTGATAATTTGTGTGAGATTGAGGGCATCAAACTTAGATTGTAGGATGGCTGTGGTGTTAAGCATGTCCCAGTTTAGGTCACCTAGCAGCACGAGCTCTGAAGATAGATGGGGGGCAATCAGTTCACATATGGTGTCCAGAGCACAGCTGGGGGCAGAGGGTGGTCTATAGCAGGCGGCAACAGTGAGGGACTTGTTTTTAGAGAGGTGGATTTTTAAAAGTAGATGTTCAAATTGTTTGGGTACAGACCTGGATAGTAAACCTAACAGACAGGGGTATTACATATCAAGATTCATTTTCAATTTGTTAAATACTTTTATGGTATTGCTTTTTTACTGATCATTTCAAAATAATATTTAAATTCTATCTTAAATAATGTGAAGAGGGGTTTGTCCACTTCATTTTATGGACAAAGAATCTTCCATGAAAGATAAACAAATGAACAATGAAAGTTAAATCAGGGTCCATATCATTTGGATCACAATAAAACATAATATCAGAGTCTTTCAAATTAACATTAATAGTTTCTTTTAAAATAAAATCTAACTCACTCCAAAATCATTTGACATAAGAGCAGTTCCAAAATAAATGGTCAAGAGTTTCTGGGTCATAACCACAAAATACACATTTGTTATCAATAGCTATTTTAAATCTGTGTATAATAAAGGTCTTTACAGGGTAGATTCTATGAATGAGTTTGTATGATACTTCTTTCACCTTATTAGATATACAATATTTACCAGATAACGAAACTTTGTTCCAGTTCACTTGTCCTAGGGCTGCATTCCAGTACATTTTAGCAGAGGGAATAGTAACATATTGACATAGTTTCCTTATATACATGTTATTACATTTATAGTTTAAAATGTAAATTCCTTCTAATTGTATTGAGGCTACAAAATCCTCAACAGTTGCACTCGGAGTATTGTTATATTCTCCTAAGAGAAGAATAGCACCTTTAGGGACAGCTCTAGCAACTATTTGATACTCCTCAGGAGTGAATGTAACATTGTGTGTTCTAATAAATTCTGGATAATCATATAGTTCCATCATTATTCAATAATTGTTTAACCAAAATAATGTTGTCAAACCAGTTCTGGAAAAATAAAGACTTGTTTTTGTATTTTATGTCTTTAGTATTCCAGAGTGTATACCTATGAGGGGAAAATTTGTGTTTGTACATGAGGTTCCAAGTTAGAAGTACTTGTTAAATAAAGGTGAAATATTTATTTTTTTATACAAAGATGACTCAGGTCCAGTTGGAGTGAGATGGCAGATCCATATGTGGTGTCAGGTTGGGTGGAGAAGAGGTTGGGGAATGTGGAATTGTGTTGATTTTTTTGCATGTCTGCTGTTCAGAGGGAGAGTGAGCCCCACACCACGCAACTGGGGACAAGAACTGTGACTTGCGTTCTTCTCCAGAGCACGGAGTGATAACTGGAGTGGCGTTAAGTGTTGAGGAGGATCAACTGAAGTTGAAGAATCCCGGTGTCTGTGACGCACGCCGTTTGGTGTGGCAGACTCGTTGGAGAATGTGATGAAACAGAGAAGACACCGTCTGTACGACAGAGTTTTTTTTATTTTTATGCAGAGTCAGATAAAGTCAAGTCAAGATGTGTTAGTTATCCCGTGAGAACTTTTGTCCTGAGTCCATTACAGTGTTCTAGGTGCCAAGCTTATGGTCACGTGGCAGCAGTGTGTAGGAGGGGGATTCCTAGATGTGAGAAGTGTGCAGGAGGACATGAGACAAAGGAATGTGTAGTGTCTGTGGGAAATGTTGTGTGTAAACTGTAAGGGTACCCATGATGCTGGAGATCAGAGGTGTACGGTGAGAGAAAGGCAGGTTGAGGTTGCCAGGATCAGTTAATTGTGCAGAAAGTGACGTATGCGGAGACAGTGAAGAGAGTAGTAGAAGAAAATGGGTCCAGGGTGAGGGATCCCAAGAGGATCCCTGTGAGTAGGCAGAGGCCAATAAAGAGTGATAGATGTGCTTCGGTAAGGTTGGTTTTCTGCCGTACATGTACTGCAGGAATGGAATTTAAATCACAGAGGACGGATGTGGTGGCAACTGCAGATAAGTACTTGGGTGTACAAGATTTTACAGCAGATTAATTACAAGATGTTTAACGATAGTGTCCCGTCCTCCCAGGCTGCTGGCCTGGAGTAGGTTCAGATGGGGCCAAAGTAGTGGAATAGTGGTGAGGTTTTAATGAGTGCAGGGTTAGATGGTAGGGCACATTTTTCAAAGTGTAATGAATTCATTCAACATAATAGTAGGCTGATACACAGCCAATACAATAGGTGGCGGTATGCACGTATAAATGTGTTTGCGGACCGCCATAATACCAACAAAGTAGAAGAAAAAGGTTGGAGTTCGAGAGGCGTGGCTGGAACAGTTTCAAAATGGCGGTGAGTCGATCATATCTTCCATGAACGTATCTAAAACGTCGTTATTTACTGTATTTATTATTACTTAGCAATTGCGTGCCTCTCAATCTAGCTACAATATTATGTTATCTAGCAAGTGCAAGAGAGGGCAGAGTAGGGACATTTGCAAGCGTGCTTTTCAGACAGCATCGTGTTAATGACACCGACAAAGAAAAGGAATGTCAAACAAAGAGAAATTACAAAATATCACTTGAGAAAAAAAAGAGCCAATACCCGATTTGGCGGTCGAAACGGATGACAATATATTCTGCAAAACCTGCAACATTACGTTAGACTACATAGTGCATGGGCGCTAATCTACATTCCCGGTAATAAACTCGTGTTCGCCGTGGACCTGCTCGTACATAAACCATCATCCATTCAGGCTGCAAAGGCATTTACCTCCTTAATAGCTTTAATGGCGAAGAATGCGTACTTTTTTTAACCAACATTTTCCACGAACGTTTTCATATTTTCGGCCAATTTAGGATGTTGCACACCGCGTTGATCCAAGGGTGTCAAAAGTTCTAAATAGCCATAAAATGGTGGTAAATTAACACGCATACTAGTGGCCAACTCGGGAGACTACTAAAGGGTAGCCGCAAAAAATGTCCGAGTCGATTTCTTAAATAACTTAATCTAAAACCCAACTCCATTTGTTTTCTAGTTCTTCAAATAGAAATTCCCCTTTTCAAATTGAACTACAGTATTCTGACCACTGCTAGCGAGATGGTGTGTTGAGATATTTGCTAGCGTTAGGTGTAACCGCGAATATATTGTTGTCAACATCAGCGTGCTAAATAATATCATGCCATGTTCGTACCCCAGTTTCTCTCCCCATAATCTTTAGACTTCATTTTAGAAACTGTTTTCTGTTAAATCACTTCAAACCTCGTCTTCCCTTAATCTGCTTCTTCTATTGGGGTGTAACGGCGGTTGGCATCCAATGTTAATGATGCATTACCGCCACCAGCTGGATGAGGTATTTTAACAAGAAAATAAGAATCATTACAGGAAAGGGGAAAAAACGACAATAAGACGTTAAAACAAAATCCCCTCCCACTTCAATCACAGTACATTCCAAAATACATCCCTACACAGGCTCAGGAGCCTCAGAGGGTGGAACATTCAGCGACAAGACTTCTTGCAAGGCCTCGGCTGTGACATTACGAAGACCCAAGAAACAATTGGCTGCATTCACAATGATTACGATTTTCTCCGACTTCTCCTCTTGTGCTATACAGTTTATGACCATTGCAATAAATTATACAAAGTCCACCTTTAACATGTAACATTTCACGAACCCTCGCTTGATGTGGAACAGTCACTGGGTCGTGGTGGATTTACTACCCTTGTTTCTTCCCTGCCACTCAGTCGACGTGCATCAATCACTCCATCTGTCTTTAGTTATCATACTTCTTGCACCACTTCTTTTGCCACCCTAGAAATAACTCCCTCGATAGGTGCCCTGGTTCAACAATCCATACAGGAATCATTCCACTCCAATATCTTTGAGTCTTAAAACACACAAAAAATCTGAATAAGACTGCTTCTTGTGACGCTCAGACTCCACACGCTCCAACACATTCCAGGTTTTGCAACCGAATTGGCTTAATAGTACACTCCAGGTTTTATTTTCTACCTGATAATTGCACCCACCTGGTGTCACAGGTCTAAATCAGTCCTTGATTAGAGGGGAACAATGACAATCAGCAGTGGAACTGGCTTCAAGGATCAGATTTGAATTTGCCTGGCCTATACTGTCGATTCAAAGTTGAACATGACTGATTTGGGCACTTATAAGCACATACATTGGAACACAGGGGTGTCAAACTCATTCCATGGAGGGCCTAGTGTCTGCACGTTTTGGGGTTTTTCCTTTCAATTAAGCCCTAGACAACCAGGTGTGATGAGTTCCTTACTAATTAGTGGCCTAAATTCATCAATTGCGTAAAAGGGAAGAGTGAAAACCCACAGACACTCGGCCCTCCATGGATTGAGTTTGACACCGTGCTTTACAGTAACGTGCTTTACAGTAACGTGCTATAAATCACATCAGAGTGTGGGTTTTTACTGACAGCCACTCTGAAGATGAGCACTTCACACTACAAGAAGTTGCCCCCATCACGCTGACTAATGTTTTTGTCTGAGGGAGGGAAATGCTGTAAATTTAAGAGGATCTCTTGTGTATTTTGAAAGATGAGATGTTGAGGACTATAATAAATACCACTTTGTTGTCGTACAAGCAAGCCAAACACCTGTGATTCCAAATGCAATTCACATTTCCATATCATAAAACTCATGTCACATACAGTGCCAATGTTTATAATCACTATGTTTGATGTACAGTTAGATGACATCATACCCTGGGTTGTTCTGAACATAGTTATTGTCTATTGTGAAGATGATTTGCGGCCGAACACACACCTGAATGCGCTCATGATTCTCATGACTCTTGTCTATGTGCACCAAAATTCGGGTCGGTATCTCAGAATTTCCCTGTGAATGCCTAACACTGTAACATCATATTTTATAACTCATGTTGGCAATAGAACAAGCTTTCAAATGGTACCCACCTGATCCAGATTGAGATTTATAATGGGCCATTTATAATGGGCCATGTCCAGCCCTGTCAGTTTTTGCCACATCAAGTACTCCTATTGAAATAATTATTATTTGTGTCAAATAAACACATCTACATTTTCAGTATACAAATTGGATAAAACTGAAAGGGCTACGGCCCTTGATGGTATGATTAGACTATAGGGTTCAATCCTAAATTCTACTGAATATTTTCCTTTCAGGACAGAAACAAGGAAGGAGAGAAGAAAAAGAAGGAGAGCATCTTTGACCTGTCCAAGTACATCGATAAACAAATCCGTGTCAAGTTCCAGGGAGGACGAGAGGGTAAATCAGTGCAGATAAAACTTAGTCCATTTCATTGCTATGTTAAAACCTGAAAAACGAAAAAATACTGTGGGACTTGCGGCTTCCAAAAGAGAACACTGGCAACCTTTTGCCTGTTTGGAAATGCTGTTCCATGACAGGCCACTGTCCCCATCTTCTTTACTGTTTTTCTCCTTGCTTCCATTCAAGATAATAATCCTTATTTCTTTGTGTCAGCCAGTGGAGTCCTAAAGGGGTTTGACCCCCTTTTGAACCTGGTATTGGACAGCACCATCGAGTACTTGCGAGGTATGTAGCAGAAACTAAGACTTGCTTGTATGATCTCATATCACTTCTACAATGTGAAAATGCACTCCTGGTCGGTGAGGAGACTGTTGCCCAAACAATGCAATGGAAAACATATCTGTGATGTTGCCCTTCAGTTTAAAAAAAATCGACAATGAAACCAAGGTCGTATCATTTGCCATTTTATAAAGAAGGTTCTGCTGGATCATTCATGGTGGAGTTTCACATACTATCAATTACCTCTGACCTGTATTGCCACTTCCTCCTCCAATACAATTTTGTTTGATTTGTTATTTCCAGACCCTGACGACCAGTTCAAGCTGACCGAGGACACGCGACAGCTGGGCCTTGTGGTGTGTCGAGGGACCTCAGTGGTGCTCATCTGTCCTCAGGACGGCATGGAGGCCATCCCCAACCCCTTCATACAACAGCAGGATGGATAGTCCGCCAGCCTTATTCCTCTTGATTAACTCACAGTAGCCCAGTTCCTTGGGTGAATCTTAATTGTATTTCCTTGATTCCTCAAGTCCTCTCCTTGCTTCCTTCTTTGGACAAGAACATCCGAGGGGAGGAACCTCAGATCGTTTGCTCCAATATGTGTTAAGGTAGTAGGACGTGAGGAATCAAGGAAATATTATTTTGATTCGCTACTATTCTCCCCTGCCCCTTCTACCCGAGGTGCATTTCACGTTCACTCCCATCTGCCCCACACACACAGTCCCTATAATCAGGAAAATTATTTTGTTGTAGTTTGATTGGTGTCACCAGCCTGAATGTTGATGTAGTAGGCAGTATGAAATGGTGTGATAAGCATGTGTTCTGTTTAGAAATGAAGAATAGTGGTTTAAATGTTATTTTGTTTGGGGGGGGGGGGGGGTTCTCTGACTAGATTCTCTGACTAGATAAGTGAAAACATATTTTTGCTCTGATGGTAAACATAAAAAAAAAAAACTTTTTACTATGGTTTTCCCTAAGTCAGGCCAGGTTTGAACGATATGGCATATTATGTTTTTACATTACAAATGTAATAAATGTACTATTTTCTTTAATGATGTGTGTCTTCAGTGTTTTGTATCGTCTTTGAACGTCTAGAATACGGCCCAATTGGAGTAAATAATTGGGATTTATTGAAGCTATTTGACAGATACATTTCAGCTTTTTTTTTATTGAGAAAATCTAAGTCCATTGCTCTTTCAGACAGTCATAATTGCTTTTTCGTGTTCAAACTTGAGCACGCACAACGATGAAGTCAGTGTGATGTCATTCCATATGGTCCATCCTCCTGTCTCAAAAGTGCTGTAATTTTCTTCAACCACCGGAAATTTGACTCAGGAGAGGAATGCAGGACCCGTAGCCAGTTATAATGTAAGTATCTGACTTGTAATTTTTATAGACAGAGTAAGGAACGATAAACTACAATATAGGTGTCGACTGACGTTATAAAGAAATTGATGAGCGCTAAGTTCGAATCCTGTTCGCTAGTTAACGTTAGTGAATTAGTTCATGTAGCTAGCTAGCACATTAGCTAGCTATCTAATATATAGTATTACCAGCAAGTTTTGTCAAATTTAGCTATATTTTCTTTAGATTTTGGTTTTGCCACGACCCATTATCACGGCAAGAGTTTGGGGTTTAATGTTTGTTGTTATTTCTAGGAAAAAGTTAGCCGTATCCCACTAGCTCACTTCTCCAGACTCCGAACGGTAGCTAGCCAGTTAGCAGCTAGTTAGCTACATATGGCTAAAGTTCAGTTTTTATACTTGTCAACAAAAAAATAAATTTTGCGGTGTAATGTTAATCCATACTATTTCCGGTAACAACACGAAACCATTGTTTCTCAATCTGAGTAGCAAACGGTTATCTAATGTTAAAACCGCAGTGAGACCCTTTAATCAGTTAGTTGATGGAAGAAGATGACGTAAGTAAGACTGCTATGCGGAGTTCTTACTCCTACTAGCCAAGTTTTCCTTCTCAACTCCACGATGTTCATCACATATGTGGGTGGAGTCGAAACCTAGCAACTCTGCGGTGTTGACTTTGGCCAAATAAGGACGACCACTTTTGAGGGGGGGAAGGTTATGCACATCATTGGTTGGGGGTGAATTTGTTCAGGGTCAAATAGTTACATCAATTTACTGTATGTGTGTAAACTGATTCTATTGACCCCCCTTGTGGCTAAATGATGCAGCCTATGGCATGCCTATTGTCAATCTATGACGTGTAGTATGTATTTGATCTATTTTTGCTCATGTCAGCATCACATAAGTCTATCGTTGCCATGTTATGGGTCTCAATTTCCTTGGCAGGTACTAATAATCATGTTTCCCTGTTCTGTGATTCAAGACACAACTTCTATCAGCAGCAACCCAGTCAGACCATGGCTGGCTTCAGACAAGAGGATGTGGAGGCGTTCTATGATATGGGGGAGGAGCTGGGGAGGTAAGATCTGACCTGTGTCTGTCTGTCTGTACAGTGTTGCTGGAGGAGGATACGAAGCAGACTTGATTCAGCTCTCAGTGGGCAGAATTTGTACTTTTAGGATGATTGAGGAAAACTCCTACCCAGCATGAGGCACACTGGGCCAATGCAATTAAATGTGCCTACCATTCCATGTATTCTATTCCAGCCATTACAATGAGCCTGTCCTCCTATAGCGCAACCCACCAGCCTCCTCTGTTGCCTACTGATTCATATGTTTTTAATTAAGTGTTAGGATGTATGAGTACTAGAGGTCGACCGATTATGATTTTTCAACGCCTATGCCGATTATTGGAGGACCAAAAAAAGCCGATACCGATTAATCGGACGATTTTTATCTATATATTTGTAATAATGACAATTACAACAATACTGAATGAACACTTTTTATTTTAACTTAATATAATACAGAAATAAAATCAATTTAGTCTCAAATAAATAATGAAACATGTTCAATTTGGTTTAAATAATGCAAAAACACAGTGTTGGAGAAGAAAGTAAAAGTGCAATATGTGCCATGTAAAATGTAAAAAAGCTAACGTTTAAGTTCCTTGCTCAGAACATGAGAACATATGAAAGCTGGTGGTGCCTTTTAACATGAGTCTTCAATATTCCCAGTTAAGAAGTTTTAGGTTGTAGTTATTATAGGAATTATAGGACGATTTCTCTATACCATTTGTATTTCATTTACCTTTGACTATTGGATGTTCTTATAGGCACTATAGTATTGCCAGCCTAATCTCTGGAGTCGATAGGCTTGAAGTCATAAACAGCGCTGTGCTTCAAGCATTGCGAAGAGCTGCTGGCAAACGCAGGAAAGTGCTGTTTGAATGAACGCTTACGAGCCTGCTGCTGCCTACCACCTCTGTCAGACTGCTCTATCAAATATCAAATCATAGACTTCATTATAATATAATAAACACACAGAAATACGAGCCTTAGGTCATTAATATGGTCAAATCCGGAAACTATCATTTAGAAAACAAAACGTTTATTCTTTCAGTGAAATATGGAACCGTTCCGTATTTTATCGAATGGGTCGCACCCCTTAGTCTAAATATTGCTGTTACATTGCACAACCTTCAATGTTATGTCATAATTTATGTAAAATTCTGGCAAATTAACTACGGTCTTTGTTAGGAAGAAATGGTCTTCACACAGTTCGCAACGAGCCAGGCGGCCCAAACTGCTGCGTATACCCTGACTCTGCTTGCACAGAACGCAAGAGAAGTGACACAATTTCCCTAGTTAATATTGCCTGCAAACATGAATTTCTTTTAACTAAATATGCAGGTTTAAAAAATATATATACTTGTGTATTGATTTTAAGAAAGGCACTGATGTTTATTATTAGGTACATTGGTGCAACGACAGTGCTTTTTTCGCGAATGCTCTTGTTAAATCATCACCCGTTTGGCGAAGTAGGCTGAGATTCGATGATAAATTAACAGGCACCGCATTGATTGTATGCAACGCAGGACAAGCTAGTTAAACTAGTAATATCATCAACCATGTGTACTTAACTAGTGATAATGTTAAGATTGATTGTTTTTTATAAGTTAAGTTTAATGCTAGCTAGCAACTTACCTTGGCTCCTTGCTGCACTCGCATAACAGGTAGTCAGCCTGCCATGCAGTCTCCTCGTGGAGTGCAATGTAATCGGTCATAATCGGCGTCCAAAAATGCCGATTACCGATTCTTATGAAAACTTGAAATCGGCCCTAATTTATCGTCCTCTAAATCAATCAAATGTATTTATATAGCCCTTCTTACATCAGCTGATATCTCAAAGTGCTGTACAGAAACCCAGCCTAAAACCCCAAACAGCAAGCAATGCAGGTGTAGAAGCACGGTGGCTAGGAAAAATTCCCTAGAAAGGCCAAAACCTAGGAAGGAACCTAGAGAGGAACCAGGCTATGAGGGGTGGCCAGTCCTCTTCTGGCTGTGCCGGGTGGAGATTATAACAGAACATGGCCAAGATGTTCAAATGTTCATAAATGACCAGCATGGTCAAATAATAATAATCACAGTAGTTGTCGAGGGTGCAGCAAGTCAGCACCTCAGGAGTAAATGTCAGTTGGCTTTTCATAGCCGATCATTAAGAGTATCTCTACCGCTCCTGCTGTCTCTAGAGAGTTGAAAACAGCAGGAGCGTACTCTAATGAGTACAGATCTCTCTTCACTTTTAACTACATTTTTTAATAGTTTTTTTATTTGATTTACCCCTTTCTCTCCCCAATTTCGTTGTATCCAATTGGTAGTTAGTCTTGTCACATCGCTGCAACTCCCGTACGGACTCGGGAGAGGTGAAGGTCGAGAGCCGTGCGTCCTCCGAAACACAACCCAACCAAGCCGCACTGCATCTTTACACAATACCCGATTAACCCGGAAGCCAGGCCTACCAATGTGTCGGAGGGAACACTGTACCCCTGGCGACCATGTCGCAACAGGAGTCGCTAGTGCGCGATGGGACAAGGACATCCCTGCCGGCCTAACTCGGATGACGCTGGGCCAATTGTGCACCGCCCCATGAGTCTCCCGGTTGTGGCCGGGAGACTCAGAATCTCTAGTGGCACAGCTAGCACTGCAATGCAGTACCTTAGACCACTGCACCACTCGGGAGGCCCCCACCTTTAGTAACTATTGTATGTCAAGTGAAGCACTATATTTCTACAAAGATCTTAAATATTGTTTGTTGGGCTCTCCTAATGATACAATCCAAATACCACTTAGTTGACTTGAAATCACATAGCTGGATGAAAACATCCGTTGGCAAATTCCCAGTGTATTTGTGGGACTGTTTATTCAACAGTGTAGAGCTCTCTGTCCTGTTATGCAAGCCTGCTCTGTGTTTTTAATAACAAGTCCTTATAAACTAAACAGAGCCGGAACACTAGAATGAGTCATGCGTTTCTACAGGATTAAACCTGAATTTGTTCCAAATGGTAACCTATTCCTTACATAGCGCACTACTTTAGATCAGAGACCATAGGGCTAAAGTAGTGCACTATAAAATGAATAGGGTGCCATTTGGGACACAATAACCTGATTTCCTACCTTTATATGGAAGTAGTTTTGTTTTCTGCAGTGTTGCAGCAGAAGAAGAATGACATCATTGCCTTTCTATGCGTTTATTTCCTCTTTATGCCCCTAGGTTTTGTCTAGCTGTTTATGAGCTGTTTTAGGCGTAGTCTAGCTGTTTGTTAGGTGTAGTCTAGCTGTTTGTTTCCTCTATGGCTCTAGGTATGGTCTTGCTGGGGGGGACTGAGTTTGCTCAGAAAGGGCTTGCAGACGTACATTAAATGGCAGAGCAGAACATTCAGTTCTGTGCAGATAGAGAGGCGCTGTAGACTTAACTTTAGGAACGGATAGACCCTCAGGAATGCAGTATTTATGAACTCAGCAAAAAAAGAAAAGTCCCCCCCACTGTCAACTGCGTTTGTTTTCAGCAAACTTAACACGTGTAAATATTTGTATGAACATAAGATTCAACAACTGAGATGTAAACTGAACAAGTTCCATAGACATGTGACTAACAGAAATGGAATAATGTGTCCCTGAACAAAGGGGGGGGGTCAAAATCAAAAGTAACAGTCAGTATCTGGTGTGGCCACCATCTACATTAAGTACTGCAGTGCATCTCCTCATGGACTGCACAAGATTTGCCAGTTCTTGCTGTGAGATGTTACCCCACTCTACCACCAAGGCACCTGCAAGTTCCTGGACATTTCTGGGGGGAATGGCCCTAACCCTCACCCTCTGATGTTAGGTGTAAATGTTTATAATAAAAAAAAAGGTCTTTATCTTATTACATGAAATGAAATGGCCAGCCAGTGTGTTGCAATGCTTCCAGTGAACACTAGCCTATACAATTTGTTGTCAAGAATTTATCGCTTTAAATCAGGATTTTCCCCGGATTAGCTATCTGAATTTGGCCCAGTCACTCTTTCTTGTTTCCTATGTTTATGTACATATTATACTATCTATCATCATCATCCTCATTACCTCTCCTAGTGGACAATTCGCCATCGTACGGAAGTGTAAAGACAAGAGTTCTGGCTCGGAGTACGCCGCCAAGTTAATCAAGAAGCGTCGCCTGTCGTCCAGCCGCCGGGGCGTGAGCCGCGAGGAGATCGAGAGGGAGGTGAGAGAACCACAATGGAAATAAGAATTCAGGCTTTGCGTTTTATCCTCAATCATTGTATGTACTGGCTGGACCAGCTTTATATGCCTTTTTTAATAATCAAATAAATCAAATGAAATTCAAGGTGAACATTCTGAGAGAGATCCAGCACAGCAACATCATCACGCTGCACGACATCTTCGAGAACAAGACGGACGTCATCCTCATCCTGGAGCTGTGAGTAGAGCTACACCAGTTGATATTTGGGGTTGATCTAGGATCAGCCCCCCCCCGTCCTTGTAATCTGATTCACTATGATCTAAAAGGCTAAACTGATCCTAAAGCAGCATTCGTCTGAGACTCGTTCTGAATACAGGCCCAGACCTGTACTCAAACAGTATATTGATAAAAATAGAATACTTTTTGAATACTGTTCTGTGGTGTATTCCAGAGTGTCTGGAGGGGAACTATTTGACTTCCTGGCAGAGAAGGAGTCTCTAACAGAGGAGGAGGCCACACAGTTCCTCAAACAGATCCTGGACGGGGTCCACTATTTACACTCCAAACGCATCGCTCACTTTGACCTGAAGGTGGGTAGGGTGGAGGCTGGGAAAAGAGAAGCCAGGCTGGCATTGTAAACTAAAGTTCCATCTTGACTTGACGTATTCCTTTAAACTCCTACTGGAGCGCTCCGACTCCTCACTCAATGTATAACTTGATAGACTGTTTTGAGTCATTGGAACGTCAGTGAAAACGTCCAAAAGATTTCCAGCATTTGAGAAATATAAAGTTTGGTGTCTTTAAAAAAAACATCTGTATTGTATTATTATCTGCATTGTGAAATGTTTGTTTGTGCCGTAGCCAGAGAACATCATGCTGCTTGATAAGAACGTCCCCAACCCCAGGATCAAACTCATCGACTTTGGCATCGCTCATCAGATCAAAGCTGGAAATGAGTTTAAGAATATCTTTGGAACGCCAGAGTTTGTTGGTGAGACCATAGAGATATGTTTGTAATATGTATTAATAATAATAGCAATTAAGTGTTCCACGTATATTTTGTTATGTGTGAGACGCTCCTACATATACATTTTCCTTATTAAAACATACTATTATTAAAACATACTATTATTTTAAATTTTTCGTTATTTGAACTCCTTTTTCTCCCAAATTTTGTGATTTCTATCTTGTCTCATCACTGCAACTCCCCAACGGGCTCGGGAGAGGTTAAGGTTGAGTCATGCGTCCTCCGAAATATGACTCACCAAGTCACGCTTCTTTTCATCCGCCTGCTTAACCCGGAAGCCAGCCGCACCAATGTGTCGGAGGAAACACCGCTCAACTGAGGACCGAAGTCAGCCTGCAGGCGCCCGGCCCGCCACAAGGAGTCGCTAGAGCACGATGAGCCAAGTAAAGCCCCCCCCGGGCCAAACCTTCCCCTAACCCGGACAACGCTGGGCCAATTGTCTGCCTCCATATGGGACACACGGTCATGGCCGGTTGTGACACAGCCTGGGGTTGTGACACAGCCTGGGTTTGAACCCCAGGTCTGTAGTGAAGCCGCAACACTGCGATGCAGTGCCTCAGACAGCTGCGCCACTCGGGTGGCCCGTATAGCTTTAAAATTAAAATAATTCCACAATGAGTTTAATGTTATGGAATGGGGAAAATATTCCTTCATATTTGTTTTAATAAGTGGAGGTCTGTGTGTTGAGATCTGCCTGAAGACCATCTGGGTTCTAATAATCCTGCTTGTTTTACAGCTCCAGAGATAGTCAACTATGAACCCCTCGGACTGGAGGCTGACATGTGGTAAAATAAACTAAGATTATTTTAAATGTTTTTCTGATTTTGAGAACTTTTTGTTATTGTTGTTTTTCTTGTTTTTCTTTACCCTTAAGGTAAATCTCACTAATTTGATGTCCTCTTGTTTCTCCAGGAGTATTGGAGTTATCACATACATTCTGTAAGTACTGCTTCACATTATAATGGTGTCAGTTGAGCGACATAAACCGTGTCAAACATTGTTAGATTATTTCTAAATCTACAGACATTTTTTATCATATTCTGTACCTGTTTTACAAAATGGAGAACTACACAAGTGAATGTTATTTCTGAGCAATCCAATCATTTACATGATGAAATAGCAAATAAGAGATTGTATTTAATATTTGGCCATGGCCTAAAAGATGGTACGATACCACTTGTTTAACCTTAGGTTGAGTGTTCTCAACATGCTGTTGGTCTTCCTCAGTTTGAGTGGTGCCTCTCCGTTCCTGGGGGAGACCAAGCAGGAGACTCTGACCAACATCTCTGCTGTCAACTATGACTTTGACGAGGAGTACTTCAGCAATACCAGTGAGCTGGCCAAGGACTTCATCAGACGCCTGCTGGTCAAGGATCCCAAGTAAGGCTGGTTTACTGTGGATACAACAGGCCTGGGAATACTTAGAACAACACAGGGACATGACAGTAACTATTTGCTTTTGTTTGTCTTATTAGTTAATATATCATTGTAGGGACTCTAGCAAAAGATGAACGTTTACTGAATCCGCACCATAGCCTTGGAGAACTTTGGTCTTCAGTGGAAATTATATTATTGCAATTACTAAGGCATGACAGTAAAGCAGAAAGTAATAATTGATTATTTTTCATCTCTTATTTCTCCAGGAAGAGGATGACCATCGATGACAGCCTTCAGCATCCCTGGATCAAGGTAGACATCTCTCGCCATCTCACACATATTTTACATCTTACTCATCCCAAATGTGGGACTATCCCTTTGCCCTCTTCCACTTATAAAGCAACTGTTAGCTTTTAGCACCTGGTTTACTGCCGCTTTACTGATGGTTTACTGTGACGCTTTACTGATGGTTTACTGTGACGCTTTACTGATGGTTTACTGTGACGCTTTACTGATGGTTTACTGTGACGCTTTACTGATGGTTTACTGTGACGCTTTACTGATGGTTTACTGTGACGCTTTACTGATGGTTTACTGTGACGCTTTACTGATGGTTTACTGTGACGCTTTACTGATGGTTTACTGTGACGCTTTACTGATGGTTTACTGTGACGCTTTACTGATGGTTTACTGTGACGCTTTACTGATGGTTTACTGTGACGCTTTACTGATGGTTTACTGTGACGCTTTACTGATGGTTTACTGTGACGCTTTACTGATGGTTTACTGTGACGCTTTACTGATGGTTTACTGCGACGCTTTACTGATGGTTTACTGCGACGCTTTACTGATGGTTTACTGCCACTTTACTGATGGTTTACTGCCACTTTACTGATGGTTTACTGTGACGCTTTACTGATGGTTTACTGTGACGCTTTACTGATGGTTTACTGTGACGCTTTACTGATGGTTTACTGTGACGCTTTACTGATGGTTTACTGTGACGCTTTACTGATGGTTTACTGTGACGCTTTACTGATGGTTTACTGTGACGCTTTACTGATGGTTTACTGTGACGCTTTACTGATGGTTTACTGTGACGCTTTACTGATGGTTTACTGTGACGCTTTACTGATGGTTTACTGTGACGCTTTACTGATGGTTTACTGTGATGCTTTACTGATGGTTTACTGTGATGCTTTACTGATGGTTTACTGCCACTTTACTGATGCTTTACTGATGGTTTACTGCCACTTTACTGATGGTTTACTGTGATGCTTTACTGATGGTTTACTGTGACGCTTTACTGATGGTTTACTGTGACGCTTTACTGATGGTTTACTGACGCTTTACTGATGGTTTACTGACGCTTTACTGATGGTTTACTGACGCTTTACTGATGGTTTACTGACGCTTTACTGATGGTTTACTGCGACGCTTTACTGATGGTTTACTGCGACGCTTTACTGATGGTTTACTGACGCTTTACTGATGGTTTACTGCCGCTTTACTGGTGGTTTACTGTGACACTTTACTGGTGGTTTACTGTGACGCTTTACTGATGGTTTACTGCCGCTTTACTGATGGTTTACTGCCGCTTTACTGATGGTTTACTGCCGCTTTACTGATGGTTTACTGTGACGCTTTACTGATGGTTTACTGTGACGCTTTACTGATGGTTTACTGTGACGCTTTACTGATGGTTTACTGCCGCTTTACTGATGGTTTACTGTGACCCTTTACTGATGGTTTACTGACGCTTTACTGATGGTTTACTGTGACCCTTTACTGATGGTTTACTGTGACCCTTTACTGATGGTTTACTGTGACCCTTTACTGATGGTTTACTGTGACCCTTTACTGATGGTTTACTGTGACGCTTTACTGATGGGTTACTGTGACGCTTTACTGATGGGTTACTGTGACTCTTTACTGATGGGTTACTGTGACCCTTTACTGGTGGTTTACTGTGACGCTTTACTGATGGTTTACTGTGACGCTTTACTGATGGTTTACTGCCGCTTTACTGATGGTTTATTGTGACCCTTTACTGATGGTTTTTGACCCCCTTTATCTACTATCCATTAACGCTCCTCTCCTCCCAGGTGATCAAGAGGCGGAACGTGCGCCAGGAGGAGAGCGGGAAGAAGCCGGAGCGCAGGCGTCTGAAGACCACGCGTCTAAAGGAGTATACTATCAAGTCCCACTCCTCCATGCCCCCCAACAACACCTACGTCAACTTCGAACGCTTCTCCCAGGTGCTGGAGGAGATCGCTGCTGCTGAGGAGGGGCTGAGAGACCTGGAACAAAACCAGAGGTGAGAGGGAGGGATGAATAGATAGATGGATGGATGGATTCATCATTTTAATTTGATTATAAAAAATGAATGTATTGGATACAACATACGCATTCCATACATTCTAACCTGACTTCTCCAGGTCGTGCCGGGAGGACGTGGCTGCTCTCCTGTCTATCTACGAGGAGAAGGAGGGCTGGTACAAGGAGGAGAACCAGAGCATCGCCAGCGACCTGGGTCACATCCGCCAGGAGCTGCAGCGTACCCAGGCCCAGCGCAGGCAGAGTCAGGAGGACGCACGCGCCACCATGCTGGCTGCTAACGCCCTCAAGAGGAAGTTTGGCCGTCTGGAGAACCGTTACGAGGTCCTGGCAGAACAGGTGGCGTCTGAGGTGCACTGGGTGGAGGAGCTGGTCAGGGGGATAGAGAAGGAGAAGGACAGCCTCGTCATGCCCTGAGGCCAGCCTGGCTTCTAGTATCACTGACCTGGTCATGCCCTGAGGCCAGCCTGGCTTCTAGTATCACTGACCTGGTCATGCCCTTAGGCCAGCCTGGCTTCTAGTATCACTGACCTGGTTATGCCCCGAGGCCAGCCTGGCTTCTAGTATCACCGACCTGGTCATGCCCCGAGGCCAGCCTGGCTTCTAGTATCACTGACCTGGTCATGCCCCGAGGCCAGCCTGGCTTCTAGTATCACTGACCTGGTCACGCCCCGAGGCCAGCCTGGCTTCTAGTATCACTGACCTGGTCATGCCCCGGTACAGACAACGGTCTTATATACCAGCTGTCATTAGATTCAGAACAAAGGCCCGGAGTTTTTCTGGTGAGGGAAAACTCTGGCCCCTGATCATAAGCCATGATGCTAACCCCTCAGACATTTGATTAGGAGAAATGATCCCCCCTCCCCATCTTCCCTTTCTAATGAGACTACCAACGATGTATAGAGTCCCTCCCTACTATGAATACATTTAATCAACAAAATATGTGTTTAAAGAATGTCCATTCCAGTATTTTCTCAATTATTTCATAACGTTGAAAATGGTAAAGATTGTGATTCATTTTTGCAGTATATTTGGTTATTAAGATGGTGATACAGGTTTTCTGCACCTGCAATAATTCTCCTATAGTTTTTAGCCCCATACTTAAAGGGATATTTATCATTAACAGCTGACTATGATTAACCAATAAGGCCCGAGGGGGTGTGGTATACGGCCAGTATACCGTGGCTAAGGGCTGTTCTTACACACGATGCAACGCGGAGTGCCTGGACACAGTCCTTAGCCGTGGTATATTGGCCATATACCACAAACCCCCAAGGTGCCTTAAAAAAAAAACTGGTTACCTAAGTAATTAGAGCAGTAAAAACAAATGTTTCGTCATACCCGTGGTATACAGTCTGATATACCACGACTGTCAGCCAATCAGCATTCAGGGCTGGAACCACCCTGGTTATAAGTAACAACAACATAGTAGAAACAATAGAACGTGTGTTATAGGGAGATTCCATTTTGAAGTTAATCTTATAGACACTCAACAACCGTCTTGTTGTACTGCGATGCGAAGCTACAGACAGATGCAGATACTATATACTATATATTTATACTATATAAATACTAATGGTTCTCTTACGTGTGAAGAGAGTCGTCTTAAAATGGATTGTACAAACCTGTTTTGCAACTTGCACGCAGCCTGTACATTGAACACCTTATTGCCTATACATGAGCTAAATCAGGTGTGTAGTAATGTCTAAACCTCTTCATGAATAATGGAAGTCTAGTGACTGTCCCTCCAAAACGTTTTAGGCCAGTTTCCCGGACACAGATTAAGCCTAACCCTGGAATAAAAACAATGGAGAATCTCCATTGAGAAAATAGCATTTTAGTTCAGTATTTAGCTTTAATCTGTGTCTGGGGGAAACCGGCCCTTTCGAATACAACTATTGCACAGTAGCCTCATACCAAATGATCTGCATGTATATCTGCTACTATATTTGAATGATTATTTTAGTCCGGCTTCTGTCGCTATGACCATAGCCCCACACTACAGACATTCCATGAGTTGGTCTTAAATCTATGCATCACATTCCATGTTCCACATAGAACTCTATGTACTGTACATTTCCCTAGTTTAATATACTATTTTGCACTTAAATATAGCCGTGTTCCAAACTATTTCCCATTCAATCATTTCTTCTTCTTTTTTTTATGTACCCAAAACGTATAATGGTATGTATTGTTAAGTTTGAATGATGACATATTTAGATGGGGTTTTGTTTCAAATAAACTCATAACCTAAAGGAACTTTTCTGGTGTATATTTTTTCTGTCCATTTTTGAGATTTAGCAGGTCCAGATTTCTCAGCTTTTTTTTGGACATAAAAAAAGGATCCTTCCACCTGAAGCTTATGGAACTTGTCTCTCTCTGTTTCCATAGTAACTCAGAACTAAGGAATATAATCTTTGTCATTCAACGCTACCCCTGTTCCCCTCGACAACGTGGCTTGGTCTTACAGGAAAGTCGTCCGGGGCGTGCTGTAACCTGTTGATGGCAGTGCTGCTGACCCCGTGGTGTCCCTCACTGTGATGTGTGCCAGGGCAAGGTAGCCCAGAAGGTGTGGACCACAGTGTGCCAGTGCAAGGTAGCCCAAAAGGTGTGTGGACCACAGGGTGCCTGCCTGCTTAGCAGTAAAGCTTCCCACTGGGCAAAAAACAGGTTGAATCAGCGTTGTTTCCATGTCGTTTCAACCAAAACAACCAACGTGATGACGCTGAATCAATATGGAAAACCTGAAGGGACTTATCTATTTTCAACCAATTTTAAACCTAAAGCCAATAAAGGGGGACCTTTTTTGGTTGATTTCATGTTAGTTGACAACTCAAATGTTGAACTGACATCCGTTCCCAGTGAGTTCCTCCCTCTGGGTACAAGCCTCCTGTCCAGGGGGTGTACTTGTAAAGCACACTGCCTCACACTACAGAAACAGGAGATGGGCTCCAGTCCCTATGGACTGTTCTGGCTCGGATAAGGCTTACTTCTCCAAGATGTAACGTTCCCACAAGACAAACTCAAAATGACGCTCACAACAAAGAAAATCAATGCCAACCAAATAAAACAGATAGGGGTTCTTAAAGACACCCACCATGACAAACTATAAGAAAAACCACAATTTAGGACAGGGAGTAAAAATAACTGAAGAAACACCAAAGCACAGGCTTCTTTCTCACGTAAATAGGTTGAACTCGCACCACAGCTGACATAGTGTAGCTGTCCTTAACATCTCTCACGCTCAACTGGAGCACTGGGCCAGCCACTCCTAAATAGCACCTGGGACAACACAGGTTTAACACACTGACTGACGAGGTGACACCAATCGGTGCGACCTACGTGCTAAAGTCCAACCTCAAAACATAAATAAAAAACCAAAGCCTGACTTAGTTTCATCTAGGTACCTCCCAGGCTACAATGTCTGTACAATAACTCAAACCAGAGCTTATCGTGTGTTTACCGGTACGATCTAAACTTCACTAAACAGGCCCTGACGGAGAAGATGGAGGGGGCAAAGGTCATGTGAGAGAAAGACCAGCAGGCCTTGCTGGAGGTGATAAGGCTAAGCCAGGAGATGTTGTTGCTAAGAAACTGACAAACTATCATGTCCCTGAGTCTGTCCGCAGGAGAATGTGTGTTTAGATTTAGCCTCCAATACCACTTTTACATGTTTGACATCCTCGTTCGTGTTCAGAATGTATACTGTAGATAGATTTTGTATGCTGTTTATGTTCAGAATACACCTCTTTGGAGACAATATATAATAATATTCTGAACAAAAATATAAACGCAGTTACAGTTGATATAAAGAAAATCAGTCAATTTAAATAAATTCATTAGGCCTTAATCTATGGATTTCACATGACTGGGCAGGGGCACAGCCACGTGTGGGCCTGGGAGAGCATAGGCCCACCCACTGGGGTGGGTCTGGAACCAACAGGACCCTGAAAAGCTTCTACCTCCAAGCCATAAGACTCAATGAACAAGCATTTTGCTCCACCCACAATAACATCTGCTAATCATGTGTATGCGACCAATAAAGATTTGATTTGATAAATAGTTAGTTAACCAAATAGCTATCCGGACTATCTGCATTGACCCTTTTTGCACTAACTTTGACTCATTACATAAACTGCTGTTACTGTTTATTATCTGTCACTTTATTTCTAGTTATATGTACACAAAAAGGCTTTATTACAGATAGAAATACTCCTCAGTTTCATCAGCTGTCTGGGTGGCTGGTCTCAGATGATCCCGCAGGTGAAGAACCCGGATGTGGAGGTCCTGGGCTGGCGTGGTTACACGTGGTCTGCGGTTGTGAGGCCAAATTATCAAAAATTACGTTGGAGGTGGCTTATGGTAGAGAAATTAACATTAAATTCTCTGGAAACAGCTCTGGCAGACATTCCTGCAGTCAGCATGCCAATTGCACACTCCCTCAAAACTTGACACATCTGTAGCATTGTGTTGTGTGACAAAACTGCACATTTTAGAGTGGCCTTTTAGGTGCACCTGTGTAATGATCATGCTGTTTAATCAGCTTCTTGATATGCTACACCTGTCAGGTGGATGGATTATCTTGGCAAAGGAGAAATGCTCACTAACAGGGATGTAAACAAATTTGTGCACAAAATTGGAGAGAAATAAGCTTTTTGTGCTTATGGAACATTTCTGGGATCTTTTATTTCAGCTCATGAAACATGGGACCCACACTTTACATGTTGTGGTTATATTTTTGTTCAGTACATATTGCCATTTAGCAGATGCTTTTATCCAAAGCGACTTACAGTCATGCTTGCATGCATTTTACATATAGGACAAAACTTTTGGTCAAAACTATCCAATGCTAATACAACATGTCCATGTTGACTTTCAGAGACTGAAGTATTGTTTTGTATACAGGCAATGTTGCATGAGAATGAAACAGCACTGAGGAATGCTATTAGCCTGCACTGAGACACACACGGAGAAAGACTAATTTATTACATTTGTAAAGTGCTTTTTCATTATAAAAGAATAAATAAATAAAAATGCATATGCTGATTAGTAGATTAGAGAATTACCAACATGTTATTTTATCGAACTGGAAGATGTTCCATTTGTATTTGTCCAGACCATTTTGAGGAGTTTACAGTTCAACCTGACCCAATCCTGACGAAGAAAAGACAGTGAGAGACAGACAATTATGCAGTCATTCATTTGACTCCGTGCTGCCACCTGCTGGCTGTTAGCCGCATCAAATGAACTGGTGTGTTCTTCGTAAGGATTGTTGACCAGTATTTGGACTGTGAAGAGAGGACAAGATGTGTTTATTAATGTGATTAACACATCTTTATTTCACTGTGCTCTGTGTTTACTGTTATACACAATATTATATATATGCAGGGGGTAGGAAGCATTTTCAAACTGCTTTGTGTGTTGTTATTCCTGACTGTAGGTAAAACACTCGTCACAATACAGTATTACAATCATGACATAATGGGGATGGAAGCATCCAGCCATGACCAGAGCTGGTATAGAAAGACGGCTCAGACTGAAATGTTAACTTCAAAATCAATCAAATCAAATGTTATTTGTCACATGCTTTGTAAACAACAGGTGTAGACTAACAGTGAAATGCTTACATACCCTAACACACGTGCGCACACACGCCATACAATGCATTCGGAAAGTATTCAGACCCCTTGACTTTTTCCATGTTTTGTTAATCAATTTTAGAATAACCTAGTTTCCCCCCCGCTCAATCTACACACAACACCCCATAATGACAAAGCATAGACAGTGAAAAAAAAAAATCTTGTTTCTCATGGTCAGAGTCCTTTAGGTGCCTTTGGCAAACTCCAAGCGGGCTTTCATTTTCCTTTTACTGAGGAGTGCCTTCCGTCTGGCCATGAAGGCCTGATTGGTGGAGTGCTGCAGAGATGGTTGTCCTTCTGGAAGGTTCTCCCATCTCCACAGAGGAACTCTGGAGCTCTGTCAGAGTGACCATCGGGTTCTTGGTCACCTCCCTGACCAAGGCCCTTCTCCCCCAATTGCTCAGTTTGTCCGGGTGGCCAGCTCTAGGGAGAGTCTTGGTGGTTCCAAACTTCTTCCATTTAAGAATGATGGAGGCCACTGTGTTCTTGGGGACCTTCAATGCTGCAGAATTTTTTGGGTACCCTTCCCAAGATCTGTGCCTCGACACAATTGTCACACCCTGGCCTTAGTATTCTTTGTTTTCTTTATTATTTTAGGTGTCTTGTTTTGTTTAGTTTGTAAGTGTTTAGTTCGTGTTTCATCTTCGTCTAATAAAAGAAGATATTTTTTTCTCACGCTGCGCCTTGGTCCACTCTTTCACCCATAGACGATCGTGACAACAATCCTGTCTCGGCGCTCTACGAACAATTCCTTCGACCTCATGGCTTGGTTTTTGCTCTGATATTCCTTGTCAACTGTGGGACCTTATATAGACAGGTGTGTGCCTTTCTAAATCATGTCCAATTAATTAAATTTACCACAGGTGGACTCCAATCAAGTTGTAGAAACATCTCAAGGATGATCAATGGAAACAGGATGGACCTGACCTCAATTTCAAGTCTCATAACAAAGGGTTTGAATACTTATGTAAATAACGTATTTCTGTTTTTTATTTTGTATAAATTAGCAAACATTTCTAAAAACCTGTTTTCGCTTTGCCATTACAGGGTATTGTGTGTAGATTTCTGAGGATTTTCTTTTCTTTAATCCAATTTAGAATAAGGCACATTCACAAAATGTGAAAAAAGTCAAGGGGTCTGAAAACACTGTACACTTACACACACATAATATGCACACCAACGCCACACACACACACACACTGGACACACACACACTTTCACTCACCACATACACTGTTGCCTAGTGACTTTACCCCTACCTATATGTACAGTATATAGCTACCTCAATTACCTCGTACCCCTGCACATCGACTCAGTACTGGTACTCCCTGTATATAACCAGGTTATTTTCTACTTGTTATACTGTATATAACCAGGTTATTTTCTACTCATTATACTGTATATAACCAGGTTATTCACTGTCACTGGATTTAACAAGTGACATCAATAATGGATTATCGCTTTCACCTGGTCAGTCTGTCATGGAAAGAGCAGGTGTTTCTAATGTTTTGTACACTCAGTGTACACTGGGAACCAGTACCGTGTCAAACCGCAGGTGTACGAGGTAATTTAGGTAGATATGTACATATAACTAGGAATAAAGTGACAGATAATAAACAGTAACAGCAGTTTATGTAATGAGTCAAAGTTAGTGCAAAAAGGGTCAATGCAGATAGTCCGGGTAGCTATTTATCAAATCAAATCTTTATTGGTCACATACACATGTTTAGCAGATGTTATTGTGGGTGTAGCGAAATGCTTGTTCAAGGCTTGGAGGTATAAGCTTTTCAGAGTCCTGTTGGTTCCAGACTTGGTGCACCGGTACCGCTTGCTGTGCAGTAGCAGAGAGACTTGGGTGACTGGAGTCTTTGACAATTTTTAGGGTCTTCCTCTGACATCGCCTGGTATAGAGGTCCTGGTTGGGACCTGGTTGGGAAAATAAAATAAAATCTTCTCGGGGGGATACCATTGAAGTGCAAGCTACATAGAAAGATTAAGCTACAATAACAGTTACAGTAGCTAACTTAGCTAGCTGACGTTAGCTAAATAAAAATGTCTGGCTAGCTAGCTGGCTAGCTGAACTAGGCAGGCAGAGGTAGGCAGGCAGAGGTGATCTCCCGGGTGGCGCAGTGGTCTAGGGCACTGCATCGCAGTGCTAGCTGCGCCACCAGAGTCTCTGGGTTCACGCCCAGGCTCTGTCGCAGCCGGCCGCAGTGGGGCGACGCACAATTGGCATAGCGTCGTCCGGGTTAGGGAGGGTTTGGCCGGTAGGGATATCCTTGTCTCAGTATGTAAAATGTAATAAAAATGTATGCACTCTACTGTAAGTCGCTCTGGATAAGAGCATCTGCTAAATGACTAAAATGTAAATGTATAACGTTATAAGTACAGTAGCTAGTGTCGTGGAATTATTCAGTCAATAATATCTCTCAAATACCGGAGCCTGTGAGTTCAAATAGACTTTTATTACAATATAATAAAAGCCGAGCTGGTTCATGAAAACAACTAACTTTCCAGTCTTGGCACATACTTCTTATACATTTCTCCTCCTTACGTCACACACGTAGTAACTCCTCGTAATGACTCATCCCCTCTGGCATTTAGCCACCGTTATCTTTTTGCCTTGCACTCATTTTAGTTTGGTTTCACATTAGGGCATGGAACCTTTAGAGCCACACCAATAGTTCAAAAATACAGACATGTTCTCACCTAAGACAGGTGCATTCATGTAGGACCATAGCAACAGTAAATATTAGGCCATACCACTGTTACAGAAATAACCAGACATGTCCACTCCCCAGACAGGTGCATGTCTAATGGTGTCTAATGACCCAGCGCATATATAGAGTGCACTAGTCTTGCTGGCACGTCTGAAATAAATAATTGCCACACATGTTCTGGAAAATTCTCAATACTAGCACTGTCAATCTAAAAACAGCTTACATTATTTATTCATATTTAACAATAGTTTATTATATAAAGACACATACAGTTGAAGTCGGAAGTTTACATACACCTTAGCCAAATACATTTAAACTCTGTTTTTCACAATTCCTGACATTTAATCACAGTAAAAATTCCCTGTCTTAGGTCAGTTAGGATCACCACTTTATTTTAAGAATGTGAAATGTCAGAATAATAGTAGAGAGGATGATTTATTTTAGCTTTTATTTCTTTCATCACATTCCCAGTGGGTCAGAAGTTTACATACACTCAATTATTATTTGGTAGCATTGCCTTTCAAATTGTTTAACTTGGGTCCAACGTTTCAGATAGCCTTCCACAAGCTTCACACAATAAGTTGGGTGAATTTTGGCCCATTCCTCCTGACAGAGCTGGTGTAACTGAATCAGGTTTGTAGGCCTCCTTGCTCACACACGCTTTCTCAGTTCTGTCCACAAATGTTGTATAAGATTGAGGTCAGGGCTTTGTGATGGCCACTCCAATACCTTGACTTTGTTGTTCTTAAGCCATTTTGACACAACTTTGGAAGTATGCTTGGGGTCATTGTCCATTTGGAAGACCCATTTGCGAACAAGCTTTAACTTCCTGACTGATGTCTTGAGATTTTGCTTCAATATATCCACATAATTTTCCTCTGTCATAATGCCATCTATTTTGTGAAGTGCACCAGTCCCTCCTGCAGGAAAGCACCCCCACAACATGATGCTGCCAGCCCCGTGCTTCACGGTTGGGATGGTGTTCTTCGGCTTACAAACCTTCCCCTTTTTCCTCCAAACATAACGATGGTCATTATGACTAAAAGGTTCTATTTTTGTTTCATCAGACCAGAGAACATTTCTCCAAAAAGTACATTCTTTGTCCCCATGTGCAGTTGCAAACCGTTGTCTGGCTTTTTTATGGCGGTTTTGGAGCAGTGGCTTCTTCCTTGCTGAGCGGCCTTTCAGGTTATGTCGATATAGGACTCGTTTTACTGTAGATATAGATACTTTTGTACCCGTTGCCTCCAGCATCTTCACAAGGTCCTTTGCTGTTGTTCTGGGATTGATTTGCACTTTTCGCACCAAAGTACGTTCATCTCTAGGAGACAGAACACGTCTCCTTCCTGAGCGGTATGACGGCTGCGTGGTCCCATGGTGTTTATACTTGTGTACTATTGTTTGTACAGATGAATGTGGTACATTCAGGCGTTTGGAAATTGCTCCCAAGGATGAACCAGACTTTTGGAGGTCTACAATTGTAGACTTCTTTTGATTTTCCCATGATGTCAAGCAAAGAGGCACTGAGTTTGAAGGTAGGCCTTGAAATAAATCCACAGGTACACCTCCAATTGACTCAAAGGATGTCAATTAGCCTATCAGAAGCTTCAAAAGCCATGACATCATTTTCTGGAATTTTCCAAGCTGTTTAAAGGCACAGTCAACTTAGTGTATGTTAACTTCTGACCCACTGGAATTGTAATACAATAAATTACACGTGAAATAATCTGTCTGTAAACAATTGTTGGAAAAATTACTTGTGTCATGCACAAAGTAAATGTCCTAAGCGACTTGCCAAAACTATAGTTTCTTAACAAGAAATTTGTGGAGTGGTTGAAAAACAAGTTTTAATGACTCCAACCTAAGTGTATGTAAACTTCCGACTTCAACTGTACGTGGTAAAGAAAGAGTGTTCTCTTTCCATTTTCTTCAGTCCTCTGAAGCAGCAGATAGTCCGCAGGTTGTCACCGTCAAAAACACCGTCCTTGGAGACCAATTCTGAAGTAATCATTTTGCGCGGACTCAGAAAGCGCTTTGAGGTGAAATAGAACTAGAACTGCCCGCGTCCTCCTTTCTTCCTTTGCGAACGCTACAAGGTAAAATAGAGCCAAGCAACCATCATAGCAACGGACGCTTTGGTTCATTACGTAATCTGGTCAGAATGTTTTAAGTTCTAGCAACAGCCCTAGCAACAGAAGCTAGAACTCATCGAATCCCATTGGGACGCAGAGGGGGACACTATTTGGCCGGGGTACACTATTTGGCATGACAGGCCCATGCCAAATCTTTTCAGCCTCCTGAGGGGGAAGAGGTGTTGTCGTGCCATCTTCACGACTGTGTTGGTGTGTGTGGACCATGATAGATCCTCAGTGATGTAGACCCCGGGGAACTTGACGCTCTCAACCCACTCCACTACAGCTCCGTTGATGTGAATGGGGTCGTGCTTAGTCCTCCGTTTCCTGTAGTCCACGATCAGCTCCTTTGTCTTGCTGAAGTTGAGGGAGATGTTGTTGTTCTGGCACCACACTGCCAGGTCTCTGACCTCCTCCCTATAGGGTGTCTCATCGTCATCGGTGATCAGGCCTACCACCATCGCGTCGTCTGAAAACGTAATTATGGTGCTGGAGTCGTGCGCGGCTACGCAGTCGTCAGGGAACAGGGAGTACAGGAGGGGCCATCGTGTTGAGGGTCAGCATGGCGGATGCCTACCCTCACCACCTGGGGGCGGCCCGTCAGGAAGTTCACGATCCAGTTGCGGAGGGTGGTGTTCAGTCCCAGGGTCCTTAGCTTAGTAATGAGCTTGAAAGGCACTATGGTGGTGAACACTGAGCTGTAATCAATGAACAGCATTCTCACATAAGTGTTCCTCTTGTCCAGGGAGGGAAATTCAGTGTGGAATGCAATAGAGATTGCTTCATCTGTGGATCTGTTGGGGCGGTATGTGAATTGGAGTGGGTCCAGGGTTTCTGGGATAATGGTGTTGATGTGAGCCATGACCAGCCTTTCAAAGCACTTCATGGCTATAGATGTGAGTGCTACGGGTCTGTAGTCATTTAGGCAGGTTACCTATGGTGGTCTGCTTAAAACATGTTGGTATTACAGACTTGGACAGGGAGAGTGTTCTTGGGCACAGGGACTATGGTGGTCTGCTTGAAACATGTAGGTATTACAGACTGGGTCAGGGAGAGGTTGAAAATGTCAGTGAAGACACTTGCCTGCTGGTCTGCGTATGCTGTGATTACGCGTCTTGGTAATCCGTCTGGCCTTGTGAATGTTAACTTGTTTAAACTTAATCACATCGGCTAAGGATAGCCAGATCACACAGTTGTCTGGAACAGCTGGTGCTCTTATGCATGGTTCAGTGTTGCTTGCCTTGAAGTGAGCATAGAAGGCAATTAGCTTGTCTGATAGGCTCAGCGTCACTGGGCAGCTTGCGGCTGGGTTTCTCTTTGTTATTCATGATAGTTTGCAAGCCCTGCCACATCCGACGATCACCAGAGCCGGTTTAGTAGGTTTTGATCTTAGTACGGTATTGACGCTTTGCCTGTTTGATTGCGTAGTGGGATTTCTTATAAGTGTCCGGATTAGTGTCCCGCTCCTTGAAAGGGGCTGATCTAGCCTTTAGCTCAGTGCGGATGTTGCCTGTAATCCATGGCTTCTGGTTCGGATATGTATATATGTTCACTGTGGGGACGACTTCGTCAATGCATTTATTAATGAAGCCGGTAACTGATGGTGGTAAACTCCTCAATGCCATTGGATGAATCCCGGTACCTATTTCAGTCTGCGCTAGCGAAACAGTCCTGTAGTTTAGCATCCGCTTCATCAGACCACTTCCGTATTGAGTGCGTCACTGGTACTTCCTGTTATAATTTCTGCTTGTAAGCAAGAATAACGAGTATGGAGTTGTGGTCAGATTTGCAAAATGGAAGGTGAGGGAGAGCTTTGTATGTGTGTCTGTGTGTGGACGAAAAGTGATCTATAGTTTTTTTCATTGCTGGTCGAAATGAGGTAAAACGAATGTCAGTTTTACTGCATTAAAATCAGCGGCCACTAGTTGCATCGCCTTTGGATGAGCATTTTCTTGTTTGCTTTTGGCCCTATACTGCTCGTTGAATGCGGTCTTAGTGCCAGTATCGGGTTTGTGGTTGTATATAGCTGCGAAAAATATATGAAAACTCTCTTGCTAAATAGCATGGTCTACAGTGAGCAGAACGTAGAGAATTCCTTAATATTAGAGATAGCGCACCAGATGTTGTTAACAAAGAAAACACACCTCCCTTGAGCTTACCCGGTGCTGCTGTTCTGTCCTGCCAATGCATCGAAAAAACAGCTTTATATATATTTTCCATGTCCTTATTCAGCCGCGACTCCGATATTACAGTTCTTAAGGTCCCGTTGATAGGATAGTCTCGAACGGAGCTCGTCCTGTTTGTTCTCCAGTGACTGTACGTTCGCCAATAGAACAGAGGGTAGAGGCAGTTTATGTACTCGCCGATGTAGTTTTGTCAGGGTGCCCGCACGTCGGCCTCTCTTACGCCACCTTTTTCTTTTCTGAGTCCGCGGTGAGCAGTTTGTCCTGAGCCTCTGACTCTTTCTAGTGGTAATCTTCATCCTAATCGAGGTTAGTGATCGCTGTTTTGATGTCCAAAAACTATTTTTGGTCATAGGAAATTATGGCGGAAACATAACGTACAAAATAAACACACAAAATGGAAGAATTGGTCAGGAGCCTGTAAAACACCTGCTATCCAATGCAGCACCATTACTGCAGTCACTGATTGTGGGTCTTTCTTTTCCCTGTACTTATTCACTTGTGACAGAACAGAACATGTTACAGTAAAGGACTTTTTACTGTGTGTTGTGTTTTTGGTTTATATTTGTGTATGATTTTTTTGCCTAAATATGTAATTTCGTCAACTTGGAAATGCGTGAAATTACGTTGCTCCTGAGTTCAGTATAATGTACTACATATCCCATGAATCAAACAGCGCGAAACTCGGAAATAGAAATAGAGAACGGAAGAGATGGAAATCCCATTGGGCAAGAATTGAGAAACGTATAACGCCCAGACTGTCGACCAATCGGGTTGACGTTGTCATGCTGCGTCACGCGGTTGCTAAACTAATCGTCATGCAATCACTTCTCGAAGTCGGAGTGTGATGCCGCGTTTAAAATCACGAGGAACTCGGAAATCTCCGACTTCAGTGCGTTCATGACAACTGGGAACTCGGGAAAAAACGAGCTCCGAATGTAAAAAATCGTTTTGAACGGTCATCCAACTCAGAATTCTAAGTCGTGAAGTCGAGCCTCTTTCTAAAGCTCAGACTTTCCGATTTGAATATCACTGACCTCATGATTTAACCTCGTTTTGTCCGTGTTCCCAGTTGTCTTGAAAGCACCATATATCGAGAAACCTGCCTATTTTCCTCGAAAGTAGGTAACGTCACGATTCCAAAGCTATACAATGTTACAGAGAACCAATTAATTATCTCGGAAAATATTTGTAATGTTATACTTGTTCACGAAATTGATGCTAATGTTGGGTTTTGGAGCTAGCGCCCAATTGACCCCAATTCACTCCTTGGAGGACAGCTCTCTTATCCCAGAATAGCTCAGAATGCACCGCGATCCCATTGACGACGCATGGACAATATACACAAGTCCAGTGGAGTTTCCCATCTCCTCAAAAGTATCTCTGTTTGGTTTGGGCGGGTCGTCACTAGTTACCACAGCCACAAAGTAACAAACCCCACCTATTTCTACAATTTCTATTCTTAAATCATATTTGAAACCTAACCTTAACCAGACTGCTAACCTTAAGCCTAAACTTAAATTAAGAAAATAAAGCACATTTTCGTTTTCATGAATTTTTACGATATAGCCAGTTGACGATAGCCAATTTTGACTTTGTGGATATGGTAACTAGTGCTAACCCAGAAGGAGTTGCAACATTTGAAGTATCAAGAAGAAAGTATTCAACCTAGCTACCTTGCTGTTTCTATGTGTACGTATGAATCTTTATGAATATCAGTATTTGGAACCTAACTACTATACTACTTTAGCAACGTTAGCAAGTTAGCTACCTAACGGTTAGCCAGCACAGAGTAACCGATGCAATTCAAAACACGCTGTAGAATTATCGGTAGCTTTCTAGCTAGCTAGCTACCGTTGTTATACCAGAAAGCATGCCGTACATCCCATATGCGGATGTAAAGTGAATACGAAAATCTATCAAAACTAGTCAACTGTCTCTAATCTCATATGTTCATGTTTTATTTTTAAATATCTGATGAGACCGATCTCTAGTAGTGTTGTCAGCTAGCTAACGGCTAACTAGCTAACGTTATTTATTTGAAATTTTGCATGATGAAATCTTTTGAGATGCACGATCTCGTTTTCAAGATGCAAATGGAAGGTGTTAATCCGTTGAATGGCCACAGTTTGGTCTAGTAACGCAACTTTCAAATTCACAAGCTGTCAGTGTTTAGCTAGCTGGCCAGATGTTTGCTAAGATGTTTCCTAGGTGCTAATTACTAGCCTACACATTTAATGTTTACAACCCTCTCGGGAAATTGACATGGCTGTTATTTGATCAACACAAATAATAAACCTGTTATCTTCATGCATGGTTCCACCACAGCTCAAGATGACAAGCATTTCCCTCCTGAGGAGTTGAAGCGCTGGAGCTCGCCTGGCCTTGAACATGAATTCACCAGAGGACACTTCTTCCTTTTCCACTCAGAAGACCTCAAATTGGACCGACCACCAAACATCCACTCCACAGCCAGGACTTAGTCCTGCTAGCCCAGTTCAAACACCTGTTTCAACCAACCCTGCTAGCCTGTCTCAATCACTAATTCCACCCCAGATACAGAGGACCACAGAGAAAGGAACCTCTGATGCATCACAGCCACACGGTGAACGGCGCAAGAGGGGGAGGCCACCCAAAGACAAGAAACCTCATACTGTCCCAGAACATCACATCCAGTCCACTTCAGATTCAGACCCATGTTCACAGCCAGAGGAACAGCGTAACGAAGGGTCCCATCTCTGTAGTCCATCTGTAGAACAAGGAGATACAACCAGCCATAATGTTCTAATTGCTGGAGATCACACATATTCACTGACCAGAGAGCTAGAGTCTGAACCATTTATTTCACCCCAGAAACAGAGGACCACAGAGAAAGGAACCTCTGATGCGTCACAGCCACACGGTGAACGGCGCAAGAGGGGGAGGCCACCCAAAGACAAGACGCCTCATACTGTCCCAGAACATCAGATCCAAACAGATACACACCCATGTTCACAGCCAGAGGACCAAACAGAGGCTGAGACACAGTCCTTGACACCCAACTCACCTGCGCCTGGCCTTGAGGACAGGTGTCCGGCACCGGTGACAAAGAGGAAGTATACAAAAAAATCGGAGACCCCTAAGGTAGACCAGTCGCAGGAGATCCAGTCCCCTTCAGATTCAGACCGATGTTCACAGCGAGAGGAACAAAATAATGCTGTCACAGTGACACAGCCCCTGTCATCCAACTCACCTGTGCCTGAGGACAGGTGTCAGTCATCGATGAGGAAGTATACAAAAAAATCAGAGAGCCCTAAGGTAGACCAGTCGCAGGAGACTGACCAGTCGCAGGAGATCCAGTCCCCTTCAGATTCAGACCCATGTTCACAGCGAGAGGAACAAACGAATGCTGTCACAGTGACACATCCCCTCTCATCCAACCCACCTGTGCCTGAGGACAGGTGTCAGCCACCTGATGCCCAAACAGAGGTTGAGACACAGCCCCTGTCACCCAGCCCACCTGTGGGCACCTCTGAACTACCATCCCCCACCAAGGATTTCCAGAGGGTACAGCGTAACGAAGGGTCCCATCTCTGTAGTCCATCTGTAGAACAAGGAGATACAACCAGCCATAATGTCCTAATTGCTGGAGATCACACAGACTCACTGACCAGAGAGCTAGAGTCTGAACCATTTGTTTCACCCCAGAAACAGAGGACCACAGAGAAAGGAACCTCTGATGCGTCACAGCCACACGGTGAACGGCGCAAGAGGGGGAGGCCACCCAAAGACAAGACACCTCATACTGTCCCAGAACATCAGATCCATCAGGCCCTAACAGATACACACCCATGTTCACAGCCAGAGGACCAAACAGAGGCTGAGACACAGTCCTTGACACCCAACTCACCTGCGCCTGGCCTTGAGGACAGGTGTCTGGCACCGGTGACAAAGAGGAAGTATACAAAAAAATCGGAGACCCATAAGGTAGACCAGTCGCAGGAGATCCAGTCCCCTTCAGATTCAGACCGATGTTCACAGCGTGAGGAACAAAATAATGCTGTCACAGTGACACAGCCCCTGTCATCCAACCCACCTGTGCCTGAGGACAGGTGTCAGCCACCTGATGCCCAAACAGAGGTTGAGACACAGCCTCTGTCGACTGTGGGCACCTCTGAACTACCATCCCCCACCAAGGATTTCCAGAGGGTACAGCGTAACGAAGGGTCCCATCTCTGTAGTCCATCTGTAGAACAAGGAGATACAACCAGCCATAATGTCCTAATTGCTGGAGATCACACAGACTCACTGACCAGAGAGCTAGAGGCTGAACTATTTGTTTCACCCCAGAAACAGAGGACCACAGAGAAAGGAACCTCTGATGCGTCACAGCCACACGGTGAACGGCGCAAGAGGGGGAGGCCACCCAAAGACAAGACGCCTCATACTGTCCCAGAACATCAGATCCATCAGGCCCTAACAGATACACACCCATGTTCACAGCCAGAGGACCAAACAGAGGCTGAGACACAGTCCTTGACACCCAACTCACCTGCGCCTGGCATTGAGGACAGGTGTCCGGCACCGGTGACAAAGAGGAAGTATACAAAAAAATCGGAGACCCCTAAGGTAGACCAGCCGCAGGAGACTGTAAGAAATTGGAAGAAGACATCTAAGGTAGTCCAGTCACAGGAGACTAACCATTCGCAGGAGACTGACCAGTCACAGGAGATTAACCATTTGCAGGAGACTGACCAGTCACAGGAGACTAACCATTCGCAGGAGACTGACCAGTCACAGGAGACTAACCATTCGCAGGAGACTGACCAGTCACAGGAGACTAACCATTCGCAGGAGACTGACCAGTCACAGGAGACTAACCATTCGCAGGAGACTGACCAGTCACAGGAGACTAACCATTCGCAGGAGACTGACCAGTCACAGGAGATTAACCATTCGCAGGAGACTGACCAGTCACAGGAGATTAACCATTTGCAGGAGACTGACCAGTCACAGGAGATTAACCATTTGCAGGAGATTAACCATTTGCAGGAGACTGACCAGTCACAGGAGATTAACCATTTGCAGGAGACTGACCAGTCACAGGAGATCCAGTCCCCTTCAGATTCAGACCCATGTTCACAGCGAGAGGAACAAACGAATGCTGTCACAGTGACACATCCCCTCTCATCCAACCCACCTGTGCCTGAGGACAGGTGTCAGTCACCGATGAGGAAGTATACAAAAAAATCGGAGACCCCTAAGGTAGACCAGCCGCAGGAGACTGACCAGCCGCAGGAGACTGACCAGCCGCAGGAGATCCAGTCCCCTTCAGATTCAGACCCATGTTCACAGCGAGAGGAACAAACGAATGCTGTCACAGTGACACATCCCCTCTCATCCAACCCACCTGTGCCTGAGGACAGGTGTCAGCCACCTGATGCCCAAACAGAGGTTGAGACACAGCCCCTGTCACCCAACCCACCTGTGGGCACCTCTGAACTACCATCCCCTACCAAGGATTTCCAGAGGGTACAGCGTAACGAAGGGTCCCATCTCTGTAGTCCATCTGTAGAACAAGGAGATACAACCAGCCATAATGTCCTAATTGCTGGAGATCACACAGACTCACTGACCAGAGAGCTAGAGGCTGAACTATTTATTTCACCCCAGAAACAGAGGACCACAGAGAAAGGAACTTCTGATGCGTCACAGCCACACGGTGAACGGCGCAAGAGGGGGAGGCCACCCAAAGACAAGACACCTCATACTGTCCCAGGACATCAGATCCAAACAGATACACACCCATGTTCACAGCCAGAGGACCAAACAGAGGCTGAGACACAGTCCTTGACACCCAACTCACCTGCGCCTGGCCTTGAGGACAGGTGTCCGGCACCGGTGACAAAGAGGAAGTATACAAAAAAATCGGAGACCCATAAGGTAGACCAGCCGCAGGAGACTGACCAGTCGCAGGAGATCCAGTCCCCTTCAGATTCAGACCGATGTTCACAGCGAGAGGAACAAACGAATGCTGTCACAGTGACACATCCCCTGTCATCCAACCCACCTGTGCCTGAGGACAGGTGTCAGCCACCTGATGCCCAAACAGAGGTTGAGACACAGCCTCTGTCACCTGTGGGTACCTTGGAATCCCCATCCCCCACCAAGGATTTCCAGAGGGTACAGCGTAACGAAGGGTCCCATCTCTGTAGTCCATCTGTAGAACAAGGAGATACAACCAGCCATAATGTCCTAATTGCTGGAGATCACACAGACTCACTGACCAGAGAGCTAGAGTCTGAACCATTTGTTTCACCCCAGAAACAGAGGACCACAGAGAAAGGAACCTCTGATGCGTCACAGCCACACGGTGAACGGCGCAAGAGGGGGAGGCCACCCAAAGACAAGACACCTCATACTGTCCCAGAACATCAGATCCATCAGGCCCTAACAGATACACACCCATGTTCACAGCCAGAGGACCAAACAGAGGCTGAGACACAGTCCTTGACACCCAACTCACCTGCGCCTGGCCTTGAGGACAGGTGTCTGGCACCGGTGACAAAGAGGAAGTATACAAAAAAATCGGAGACCCATAAGGTAGACCAGTCGCAGGAGATCCAGTCCCCTTCAGATTCAGACCGATGTTCACAGCGTGAGGAACAAAATAATGCTGTCACAGTGACACAGCCCCTGTCATCCAACCCACCTGTGCCTGAGGACAGGTGTCAGCCACCTGATGCCCAAACAGAGGTTGAGACACAGCCTCTGTCGACTGTGGGCACCTCTGAACTACCATCCCCCACCAAGGATTTCCAGAGGGTACAGCGTAACGAAGGGTCCCATCTCTGTAGTCCATCTGTAGAACAAGGAGATACAACCAGCCATAATGTCCTAATTGCTGGAGATCACACAGACTCACTGACCAGAGAGCTAGAGGCTGAACTATTTGTTTCACCCCAGAAACAGAGGACCACAGAGAAAGGAACCTCTGATGCGTCACAGCCACACGGTGAACGGCGCAAGAGGGGGAGGCCACCCAAAGACAAGACGCCTCATACTGTCCCAGAACATCAGATCCATCAGGCCCTAACAGATACACACCCATGTTCACAGCCAGAGGACCAAACAGAGGCTGAGACACAGTCCTTGACACCCAACTCACCTGCGCCTGGCATTGAGGACAGGTGTCCGGCACCGGTGACAAAGAGGAAGTATACAAAAAAATCGGAGACCCCTAAGGTAGACCAGCCGCAGGAGACTGTAAGAAATTGGAAGAAGACATCTAAGGTAGTCCAGTCACAGGAGACTAACCATTCGCAGGAGACTGACCAGTCACAGGAGATTAACCATTTGCAGGAGACTGACCAGTCACAGGAGACTAACCATTCGCAGGAGACTGACCAGTCACAGGAGACTAACCATTCGCAGGAGACTGACCAGTCACAGGAGACTAACCATTCGCAGGAGACTGACCAGTCACAGGAGATTAACCATTCGCAGGAGACTGACCAGTCACAGGAGACTAACCATTCGCAGGAGACTGACCAGTCACAGGAGATTAACCATTCGCAGGAGACTGACCAGTCACAGGAGATTAACCATTTGCAGGAGACTGACCAGTCACAAAAATCGGAGACCCCTAAGGTAGACCAGTCGCAGGAGGTAGACCAGTCGCAGGAGGTAGACCAGTCGCAGGAGACTGACCGGTCGCAGGAGACTGACCAGTCACAAGAGAGTGAGGATTTGAGCAAGAGGAAGCATGCATCTAAAACGTCACAGACCTCCAAGGTAGCTCAATCACAGGAGACTGTCCAGTCACAGGAGACTGTCCAGTCACAGGAGACTGTCCAGTCGCAAGAGACTGTGAGGAAGTGGAAACATACTAGAAAGTCACATAGCCATAAAGTAGACCAGTCACAGGAAACTGTGGGAAATAGGGAAAAGACATCTGAAATATCGCTGAAACGTAAGCTACAGTCACAAGTGGAGACTGTAAAAAAGAAAAAATATACTAAGAAATCAAAGAGCCATAATGTAGTCTTTGCCAACCCCATCTCACTCCCTGTGCTATCTGCAGACCTCTCCCCCAGCGTTTCCTCCTCCACACACAACCCTCCTGCTGTCCCAAAGAGAAAACATAGAAAAAAAACACAGAGCCACAGGGTAGACTCTGAGATCCTCTCTTCATTCCCTGTTCTATCTGCAGAACTCTCTTCTGGCCTAAAGAGGAGCCTCTCTCCTACTCTCAGGCCTCCTGGCGTCTCTTCCTCGACAAACACACCTAAGAGAGTCAGAACGACAAGCACACCTAAGAGAGTCAGAACGACAAACACAAACACACCTAAGAGAGTCAGAACGACAAACACAAACACACCTAAGAGAGTCAGAGGCAGAACTAAGGTGGTCCAGCAGCAGATGTGTCTTAGCTCCACCCCAGGCCCCAGATCCTCCATAGGAACAGTCAACCCCTTCTCTGTCTCTCTGTCTCCCCTGGTCCCCAGCTCTAAGCCAGACAGCCCTCAGAACGCCTCACCTATCACCTGGAAGCTGTTAGAACATCTAGACAAGGTACTGTATCTTTATCAACACTGAGTCGAAACAGACGTGACATTATGCACTGAGAGACAATTTGCCTTGACAATGGAGAATCTCCATTGAAAAGGAGTTTTAGTCCAGGCTTATTCTCTGTAGAGTAGTAAATGCTTAAACTATTCAATATTCAGTAACTTTCTCTCTTTCAGAATCCAGAGCCAGACGGAGCTGTACCCAGCAGTAAACCTTGGGGTAAACCCAGAGGTCGACCAAGGAAGGACCCGGCTGGAGTGAAGGGAGTGAAGAAGGACCCGGCGGGAGTGAAGGGAGTGAAGAAGCCGGCTGGAGTGAAGGGAGTGAAGAAGCCGGCTGTAGTGAAGGGAGTGAAGAAGCCGGCTGTAGTGAAGGGAGTGAAGAAGCCGGCTGTAGTGAAGGGAGTGAAGAAGCCGGCTGTAGTGAAGGGGGTGAAGAAGCCGGCTGTAGTGAAGGGGGTGAAGAAGGCGGCTGTAGTGAAGGGGGTGAAGAAGGCGGCTGTAGTGAAGGGGGTGAAGAAGGCGGCTGTAGTGAAGGGAGTGAAGAAGGCGGCTGTAGTGAAGGGAGTGAAGAAGGCGGCTGTAGTGAAGGGAGTGAAGAAGGCGGCTGTAGTGAAGGGAGTGAAGAAGCCGGCTGTAGTGAAGGGAGTGAAGAAGCCGGCTGTAGTGAAGGGAGTGAAGAAGCCGGCTGGAGTGGAGAGAGTGAAGAAGCCGGCTGGAGTGGAGAGAGTGAAGAAGCCGGCTGGAGTGGAGAGAGTGAAGAAGCCGGCTGGAGTGGAGAGAGTGAAGAAGCCGGCTGGGGTGGAGAGAGTAAAGAAGCCGGCTGGGGTGGAGAGAGTGAAGAAGCCGGCTGTGGTGAAGGGAGTGAAGAAGCCGGCTGTGGTGAAGGGAGTGAAGAAGCCGGCTGGGGTGAAGGGAGTGAAGAAGCCGGCTGGGGTGAAGGGAGTGAAGAAGACGGCTGGGGTGAAGAAGCCGGCTGTAGTGAAGGGAGTGAAGAAGGCGGATGTAGTGAAGGGAGTGAAGAAGCCGGCTGTAGTGAAGGGAGTGAAGAAGGCAGATGTAGTGAAGGGAGTGAAGGACCCGGCTGTAGGGAAGAGAGTGAAGGACCCGGCTGTAGGGAAGAGATTGAAGGACCCGGCTGTAGGGAAGAGAGTGAAGGACCCGGCTGTAGGGAAGAGAGTGAAAGACCCGGCTGTAGGGAAGAGAGTGAAGGACCCGGCTGTAGGGAAGAGAGTGAAGGACCCGGCTGTAGGGAAGAGAGTGAAGGACCCGGCTGTAGGGAAGAGAGTGAAGACTCAGTGTGGTAAGAAGGTGAAGACTGCAGCAGAGGGAGGTTCCCAGACCTGCAGCTCAGAGGGGCCTCCAGCCAAGCACAGACGTAGAAGCAGGAAGGGTCTTACAGCAGAGGGAGTGGAGAGAGTCGGGCTGCAGAGCGACGACAGCACCAGCTCTCAGCCAATCCAATGCTCCAGACCACGGTTTGAGCTACTGGAGTTGGACTCACCGGACGAAGACACAGGAGATGCCTCCCTGTCCTCAAACCTGTCCATCGAACTGAGCCTACAGGAAGACCACTTGTCATCACTTCCTCTTGAAGAGGAGGAAGAGCAGGAGGATGAGGAAGATCTGCCCAGTTTCTTAAATAACACAAGTGAGTTAGTGTGATTGTGTGGATGGTTGATAAACTCCCTCCCTGACATGACGCCTGCAAAAATTGTACATTGTTTTTAATTACACTGAACAAAAATATAAACGCAACATGCAAGAATTTAAAAGATTTTACAGTTCATATAAGGAAATAAGTCAATTGAAATAAATGAATTAGGTCCTAATCTATGGATTTCACATGACTGGGAATACAGATATGCATCTTTTGGGAACAGATACCTTAAAACAAAAGGTAAGAGGATGTGGATCAGAAAACCAGTCAGTATCTGGTGTGACCACCATTTGCCTCATGCAGCGCGACACATCACCTTCACATAATTGATCAGGCTGTTGATTGTGGAATGTTGTCTCACTCCTCTTCAATGGCTGTGCAAAGTTGCTGGAAATTGTCGGGAACTGGAACACGCTGTCGTACACGCCGATCCAGAGCATCCCAAACATGCTCAACGGGTGACAGTCTGAGTATGCAGGCCATGGAAGAACTGGGACATTTTCAGCTTGCAGGAAATGTGAAAAGATGACATGGGGCCGTGCATTGTCATGCTGAAACATGACGTGATGGCGGTGGATGAATGGCTCAACAATGGCCTCGGGATCTCTTCACGGTATCTCTGTGCATTCAAAATGCCATCGATAAAATGCAATTGTTTTCGTTGTCCGTAGCTTATGCCTGCCCATACCATAACCCCACCGCCACCATGGGGCACTTTGTTCACAACGTTGACATCAGCAAACTGCTCGCCCACATTTGAAACTGGGATTCATCCATGAAGAGCACACTTCTCCAGCGTGCCAGTGGCCATCGAAGGTGGGCATTTGCCCACTGAAGTCGGTTACGACGCCGAACTGCAGTCAGGTCAAGGTCCTGGTGAGAACGACAAGCATGTAGAATAGCTTCCCTGAAACGGTTTCTGACAGTTTGTGCAGAAATTTGTTGGTTGCGTAAACCCACAGTTTCATCAGCTGTCAAAGTGGCTGGTCTCAGATGATCCAACAGGTGAAAAAGCCAGATGTGGAGGACCTGGGCTGGTGTGGTTACACATGGTCTGCGGTTGTGAGGCCGGTTGGAAGTACTGCCAAATTCTCTAAAACAAATTTAGAGGTGGCTTATGGTAGAGAAATTAACATTGCATTCTCTGGCAACAGCTCTGGTGGACATTCCTGTAGTCAGTATACCAATTGCACGCTCCTTCTCAACTTGAGACATCTGTGGCATTGTATTGTGACAATTGCACATTTTAGTGGCCTTTTATTGTCCCCAGCACAAGGTGCACCTGTGTAATGATCATGCTATTTACTCTTGATATACCACACCAGTCAGGTGGATGGATTATCTTGGTAAAGGAGAAATGCTCACTAACAGGGATGTAAACAAATTTGTGCACAAAATTGGAGAGAAATAAGCTTTTTGTGCTTATGGAACATTTCTGGGATCTTTTATTTCAGCTCATGAAACATGGGACCCACACTTTACATGTTGCGTTTATATTTTTGTTCAGTATATAAATAATTATTTGTCTCTTTCAGAGCCGCTGTCCATAACAGAGGGAATATGTGTTTGGTGCAAATTTAGAAACTATCCTTTCTGGCCGGCAATGGTGAGTGTGGATCTGTGCTCCCAACAACATGAAACGATGAGATGTGGTGGGGACATGTTAGAGCTGACAACAACTCTTCTCCTCAGGTGAAAAGCGTGAACCGGAAGATGAAGAAAGCCAGCATTGTGTTTATTGACAACCTGCTGTTTGACAAGAAGAGGATACGAAAAGGGTAGGAACCCCAAAACTCTGTTTAACCCATTTCCACTGTCATTCTTTAGTAATGAACCTTTGTTTCCGATATTAACCATGTTTTTTCCGTTTCTTTTCCAGCTTCTCTGTGGCCCTAAAAACATTGAAGCCTTTTGACTGTGAAGAGGCTGATCAGCTTGTGGTAAGGTTTTTAAACTCTTTTAAGAATACTGTCTCCATACAACTAATATATAGTATAGATAGAGCTGTTTTTGTATATGTATTCCTGGTGACTGGTGTGTTGTTTGCTGTCGTCTGTAGTGTAAAGCCAGAGAGAGTTATGATGCTGCCATCAAATGGTGCCTGGAGCTGATCGCCGACTATAGAATCCGTATCGGTAAACAATTCTACTACGCTTCTCTTAGAATGAGCACTTATGCGCCTGTTTTCCGGACCCTGAGGAAGTTCATTATGTGTGTGTTGTGTTTTCCTTGATGTTTTGTGTTGTCTTTGCAGGATGCGGCTTCACCGGCTCCTTCATTGAGTACTTTTCTGATGACATAAGTAAGTTCATGTCTATTAGATGTTGACACTTTGCTATTCAATGTTTAACTTCAGCTCAATGCTGCCTGTTCTTAATTTAAGATGGTCATTATAATACAACAGAATCTATTCTCTAACTGACCTGACTAAATATAATATGTGTGAAATGCTTGATAATGTATGTGATATCAACAGAGAAGTATGTTTTTTTGGGTGATTTTAAATATTTATTTTTATTTTTTTTATTTTTTTTCACCTTTATTTAACCAGGTAGGCTAGTTGAGAACAAGTTCTCATTTGCAACTGCGACCTGGCCAAGATAAAGCATAGCAGTGTGAACAGACAACACAGAGTTACACATGGAGTAAACAATAAACAAGTCAATAACATGGTAGAAAAAAAGAGAATCTATATACAATGTGTGCAAAAGGCATGAGGTAGGCAATAAATCGAATAATTACAATTTAGCAGATTAACACTGGAGTGATAAATCATCAGATGATCATGTGCAAGAAGAGATACTGGTGTGCAAAAGAGCAGAAAAGTAAATAAATAAAAGCAGTATGGGGGTGAGGTAGGTAAATTGGGTGGGTAGTTTACAGATGGACTATGTACAGCTGCAGCGATCGGTTAGCTGCTCGGATAGCAGATTTTTAAAGTTGTTGAGGGAGATAAAAGTCTCCAACTTCAGAGATTTTTGCAATTCGTTCCAGTCGCAGGCAGCAGAGAACTGGAAGGAAAGGCGTCCAAATGAGGTTTTGGCTTTAGGGATGATCAGTGAGATACACCTGCTGGAGCGCGTGCTGCGGGTGGGTGTAGCCATCGTGACCAGTGAACTGAGATAAGGCGGCACTTTACCTAGCATAGCCTTGTAGATGACCTGGAGCCAGTGGGTCTGACGACGAACATGTAGTGAGGGCCAGCCGACTAGGGCATACAGGTCGCAGTGGTGGGTCGTATAAGGTGCTTTAGTAACAAAACGAATGGCACTGTGATAAACTGCATCCAGTTTGCTGAGCAGAGTATTGGAAGCTATTTTGTAGATGACATCGCCGAAGTCGAGGATCGGTAGGATAGTCAGTTTTACTAGGGTAAGTTTGGCGGCGTGAGTGAAGGAGGCTTTGTTGCGGAATAGAAAGCCGATTCTTGATTTGATTTTGGATTGGAGATGTTTGATATGAGTCTGGAAGGAGAGTTTGCAGTCTAGCCAGACACCTAGGTACTTATAGATGTCCACATATTCTAGGTCGGAACCGTCCAGGGTGGTGATGCTAGTCGGGCGTGCGGGTGCAGGCAGCGAACGGTTGAAAAGCATGCATTTGGTTTTACTAGCGTTTAAGAGCAGTTGGAGGCCACGGAAGGAGTGTTGTATGGCATTGAAGCTCGTTTGGAGGTTAGATAGCACAGTGTCCAAGGAAGGGCCGGAAGTATATAGAATGGTGTCGTCTGCGTAGAGGTGGATCAGGGAATCGCCCGCAGCAAGAGCAACATCATTGATGTATACAGAGAAAAGAGTCGGCCCGAGAATTGAACCCTGTGGTACCCCCATAGAGACTGCCAGAGGACCGGACAACATGCCCTCCGATTTGACACACTGAACTCTGTCTGCAAAGTAGTTGGTGAACCAGGCAAGGCAGTCATTAGAAAAACCGAGGCTACTGAGTCTGCCGATAAGAATATGGTGATTGACAGAGTCGAAAGCCTTGGCCAGGTCGATGAAGACGGCTGCACAGTAATGTCTTTTATCGATGGCGGTTATGATATCGTTTAGTACCTTGAGCGTGGCTGAGGTGCACCCGTGACCGGCTCGGAAACCGGATTGCACAGCGGAGAAGGTACGGTGGGATTCGAGATGGTCAGTGATCTGTTTGTTGACTTGGCTTTCGAAGACCTTAGATAGGCAGGGCAGGATGGATATAGGTCTGTAACAGTTTGGGTCCAGGGTGTCTCCCCCTTTGAAGAGGGGGATGACCGCGGCAGCTTTCCAATCCTTGGGGATCTCAGATGATACGAAGGAGAGGTTGAACAGGCTGGTAATAGGGGGTGCGACAATGGCGGCGGACAGTTTCAGAAATAGGGGGTCCAGATTGTCAAGCCCAGCTGATTTGTATGGGTCCAGGTTTTCCAGCTCTTTCAGAACATCTGCTATCTGGATATGGGTAAAGGAGAAGCTGGGGAGGCTTGGGCGAGTAGCAGCGGGGGGGGCGGGGCTGTTGGCCAAGGTTGGAGTCGCCAGGAGGAAGGCATGGCCAGCCATTGAGAAATGTTTGTTGAAGTTTTCGATTATCACGGACTTATCAGTGGTGACCGTGTTACCTAGCCTCAGTGCAGTGGGCAGCTGGGAGGAGGTGCTCTTGTTTTCCATGGACTTTACAGTATCCCAGAACTTTTTGGAGTTAGAGCTACAGGATGCAAATTTCTGCTTGAAAAAGCTGGCCTTTGCTTTCCTGACTGACTGCGTGTATTGGTTCCTGACTTCCCTGAACAGTTGCATATCGCGGGGGCTCTTCGATGCTATTGCAGTTCGCCACAGGATGTTTTTGTGCTGGTCGAGGGCAGTCAGGTCTGGAGTGAACCAAGGGCTATATCTGTTCTTGGTTCTGCATTTTTTGAACGGAGCATGCTTGTCTAATATGGTGAGGAAGTAACTTTTAAAGAATGACCAGGCATCCTCAACTGATGGGATGAGGTCAATATCCTTCCAGGGTACCCGGGCCAGGTCGATTAGAAAGGCCTGCTCGCAGAAGTGTTTTAGGGAGCGTTTGACAGTGATGAGGGGTGGTCGTTTGACCGCGGACCCGTGGCGGATACAGGCAATGAGGCAGTGATCGCTGAGATCTTGATTGAAGACAGCAGAGGTGTATTTGGAGGGCAGGTTGGTCAGGATAATGTCTATTAGGGTGCCCATGTTTACGGATTTAGGGTTGTACCTGGTGGGTTCCTTGATGATTTGTGTGAGATTGAGGGCATCAAGCTTAGCTCAGGAAGAAAAAAAACTTCAAACTGTAACCAGTGCCTGCAACCTGGATCAGGTTCTCAGTCAATCTACCAGGGTAGTTACAAACAGCATGGAAATTAAATCATCAACATGTATTGATCACATCTTTACTAATGCTGCAGAAATTTGTTTTAAAGCAGAATCCAAATCCATAGGATGTAGTGATCACAATATAATCGCCATATCTAGGAAAACCAAAGTTCCAAAGGATGGGCCTAATATAGTGTATAAGAGGTCATACAATAAGTTTTGAAGTGATTCATATGTTGATGATGTAAATAATATTTGCTGGTCTGTGGTGTGTAATGAGGAGCAACCAGATGCTGCACTTGACGCATTTATGAAACTACTTATTCCAGTTACTATTTAGCACACATCCATTAAGAAAATGACTGTAAAAACTGTTAAATCCCCTTGGATTGATGAGGAATTGAAAAATGTATGGTTGAGAGGGATGAGGCAAAAAGGTATGGCAGTTAAGTCTGACAGCCCAACTGATTGGCAAACGAATTGCAAATTAAGAAATCATGTGACTAAACTAAAGAAAAATAAACTACAGTATGAAACAAAGATACATTATATAAAGAATGACAGTAAAAAGCTTTGGGGCACTTTTAAAATGAAATTGTGGGGGGAAAGCCAACTCGGCTCATTCATTCATTGAATCAGATGGCTCATTCATCACAAAGCCCACTGATATTGCCAACTACTTTAATTACTTTTTCATTGGCAAGATTAGCAAACTTAGGGATGACATGCCAGCAACAAACACTGACACTACACATCCAAGTATATCAGACCAAATTATGAAAGACAAGAATTGTACTTTTGAATTCCGTAAAGTCATTGTGGTAGAGGTGAACAAATTATTGTTGTCTATCAACAATGACAAGCCACCGGGGTCTGACAATCTGTATGGAAAATTGCTGAGGATAATAGCAGACGATATTGCCACTCGTATTTGCCACATCTTCAATACAAACCTACTAGAGAGCGTGTGCCCTCAGGCCTGGAGGGAAGCTGAAGTCAGTCCGTTACCCAAGAATAGTAAAGCCCCCTTTACTGGCTCAAATAACCAACCAATCAGCCTGTTACCAACCCGTAGTAAACTTCTAGAGAAAATTGTGTTTGACTGAAATGACTGCAACACTTAACAAAGAGCTGGAGTTAGTTTCAGAGTGGGTGGTAAGGAATAAGTTAGCCAATGCTATTTCACAGTAAACAAATTGACAACAGAATTTCAGCAGGCTTATAGGGAAGGACACTCAACAAGCACAGCACTTACACAAATGACTGATGATTGGCTGAGAGAAATTGATGACAACATGATTGTGGGGGCTGTCTTGTTAGACTTCAGTGCAGCTTTTGACATTATCGATCATAGTCTGCTGCTGGAAACACTTATGTGTTTTGGCTTTACACCCCCTGCTGTAATGTGGATAAAGAGTTACTTGTTTAACAGAACACAGAGGGTGTTCTTTAATGGAAGCCTATCAAATATAATCCAGTTAGAATCAGGAATTCCCCAGCGTAGCTGTTTAGGCCCCTTGCTTTTTACATTTTTTACTAACGACATGCTACTGACTCTGAGTAAAGCCAGAGTGTCTATGTATGCGGATGACTCAACACTAAACACATCAGCTACTACAGCGACTGAAATGACTGCAACACTCAACAAAGAGCTGCAGTTAGTTTCAGAGTGGGTGGCAAGGAATAAGTTAGCCCTAAATATTTCTAAAACTAAAAGCATTGTATTTGGAACAAAACACTCACTAAATCCTAAACCTCAACTAAATCTTGTAATAAATAATGTGGAAATTGAGCAAGTTGTGATGACTAAACTGCTTGGAGTAACCCTAGATTGTAAACTGTCATGGTCAAAACATATTGATGCAGTAGTAGCTAAGATGGGGAGAAGTCTGTCTATAATAAAGCGATGCTTTGCCTTCTTAACAACACTATCAACAAGGCAGGTCCTACAGGCCCTAGTTTTGTCGCACCTTGGCTACTGTTCAGTCGTGTGGTCAGGTGCCACAAAAAAGGACTGAGGAAAATTGCAATTGGCTCAGAACAGGGCAGCACGGCTGGCCTTTGGATGTACACAGAGAGCTAATATTAATAATATGCATGTCAATCTCTCCTGGCTGAAAGTGGAGGAAAGATTGACTTCATCACTACTTGGATTTATGAGAGGTATTGAAATGTTGAATGCACCGAGCTGTCCATTTAAACTACTAGCACACAGCTCAGACACCCATGCATACCCCACAAGACATGCCACAAGAGGTCTCTTCACAGTCCCCAAGTCCAGAACAGACTATGGGAGGCACACAGTTCTACATGGAACTCTATGCCACATCAAGTAACTGACGCAAGCAGTAAAATTAGATTTAAAAATAATAATAATAAAAAAACACCTTATGAAACAACGGGGACTGTGAAGCATCACAAACATTGGCACAGGCATACACACACACGATAACATATGCACTATACATACAGTTGAAGTCTGAAGTTTACGTACACCTTAGCCAAATACATTTTAAACTCAGTTTTTCACAATTCCTGACATTTAATCCTATTAAAAATGATTTGTCTTAGGTCAGTTAGGATCACCACTTTATTTTAAGAATGTGAAATGTCAGAATAATAGTAGAGAATGATTTATTTCAGCTTATTTTTTTTCATCACATTCCCAGTGGGTCAGAAGTTTACATACACTCAATTAGTATTTGGTAGCATTGCCTTTAAATTTTTTAACTTGGGTCAAACGTTTCGTGTAGCCTTCCACGAGCTTCACACAACAAGTTGGGTGAATTTTGGCCCATTCCTCCTGACAGAGCTGGTGTAATTGAGTCAGGTTTGTAGGCCTCCTTGCTCGCACTCACTTTTTCAGTTCTGCACACACATTTTCTATAGGATTGAGGTCAGGGCTTTGTGATGGCCACTCCAATACCTTGACTTTGTTGTCCTTAAGCCATTTTGCCACAACTTTGAAAGTATGCTTGGGGTCATTGTCCATTTGGAAGACCCATTTGCGACCAAGCTTTACCTTCCTGACTGATGTCTTGAGATGTTTCTTCAAGATATCCACATAATTTTCCTCCGTCATGATGCCATCTATTTTGTGATGTGCACCAGTTCCTCCTGCAGGAAAGCACCCCCACAACATGATGCTGCCACCCCCATGCTTCACGGTTGGGATGGTGTTCTTCAGCTTGCAAGCGTCCCCCTTTTTCCTCCAAACATAACGATGGTCATTATGGCCAAACAGTTCTATATTTATTTCATCAGACCAGAGGACATTTCTCCAAAAAGTACGATCTTTGTCCCCATGTGCAGTTGCAAACCGTAGTCTGGCTTTTTTATGGCAGTTTTGGAGCAGTGGCTTCTTCCTTGCTGAGCGGCCTTTCAGGTTATGTCGATATAGGACTCGTTTTACTGTGGATATAGATACTTTTGTAACTGTTTCCTCCAGCATCTTCACAAGGTCCTTTGCTGCTGTTCTGGGATTAATATGCACTTTTCGCACCAAAGTACGTTCATCTCTAGGAGACAGAACGCGTCTCCTTCCTGAGTGGTATGACGGCTGCGTGGTCCCATGGTGTTTATACTGGCGTACTGTTGTTTGTACAGATGAACGTGGTACATTCAGGTGTTTGGAAATTGCTCCCAAGGACGAACCAGACTTGTGGAGGTCTACAACATTTTTTTTTTTTTTCATTTTCCCTTTTGCTTGACATCATGGGAAAATCAAAGAGTCACCGAGTTTGAAGGTAGGCCTTGAAATACATCCACAGGTACACCTCCAATTGACTCAAATGATGTCAATTAGCCGATCAGAAGCTTCTAAAGCCATGACATAATTTTCTGGAATTTTCCAAGCTGTTTAAAGGCACAGTCAACTTAGTGTATGTAAACTTCTGACCCACTGGAATTGTGATACAGTGAATTATAAGTGAAATAATCTGTAAACAATTGTTGGAAAAATGACTTGTTTCATGCACAAAGTAAATGTCCTAACCAACTTGCCAAAACTATAGTTTGTTAACAAGAAATTTGTGGAGTGGTTGAAAAACGAGTTTTAATGACTCCAACCTAAGTGTACGTAAACTTCTGACTTCAACTGTACTCATGGATTTAGTACTGTAGATATGTGGTAGTGGTGGGGGCCTGAGGGCACACATTGTGACTGTATTGTAATATTTTGTCAAATTGTATAAACTGCCTTAATTTTGCTGGACCCCAGGAAGAGAAGCTGCTGATTTGGCAGCAGCTAATGGGGATCCATAATAAATGCAAATAAAGGTGACGGATGGATAAATAACCTGCCTGATCCACCAACAGGCTGTCCTGTGAGGAGACGTTATCCTCAGAGTACCTCTGACATCAACTTCCCCAGTAAGCTGATGTTGGAGGAGCAGTTTTTAACCTCTGACCTTGGGGAGGAAGAGGAGGAGGGCAGCGGCCGGCAGGAGGAGGAGAGGAGGAGGAAAAAGAGGAGGAGGAAGCTGCTGCCTGACCGCTCCAAGGCAGCACGTAACCGTGCCAATGAGAAACTGGTGGACTTCATCGTTAAGCAACGCCGGGTGGAGACACGCCTTCTAGTGAGTCCCAGGCACTCAATAGGCTCTCTTCTCTGTCTGTCAGTATCAGATTTTCTCCCTTCATTCCCCTCTCTCCCTCATTTCTCTTTCTCGCTCTCTCCCTCCTTCCATCCTCTCTCTCCCCATCTCCATCTCTCCCCTCCAGGGTGTGATCAGGTCTCTCTATATATGATAACCTCTCTCTCTCCTCCAGGGTGTGATCAGGTCTCTATATATATGATAACCTCTCTCTCTCCTCCAGGGTGTGATCAGGTCTCTATATATATGATAACCTCTCTCTCCCCTCCAGGGTGTGATCAGGTCTCTATATATATGATAACCTCTCTCTCCCCTCCAGGGTGTGATCAGGTCTCTCTGTATATGATAACCTCTCTCTCCCCTCCAGGGTGTGATCAGGTCTCTCTATATATGATAACCTCTCTCTCCCCTCCAGGGTGTGATCAGGTCTCTCTGTATATGATAACCTCTCTCTCACCTCCCCCCCCCCAGGGTGTGATCGGCGGGCAGCAACAATCTAAGTGGCTGCGATGGTTCCTGGCAGCCAGTCGGTCAGTAGTGGACACCTACCTGGAGGATGAGGACCAGCTGGACCAGGTGTATCAGTACCTGAGGGGGGTGTATGAGACCGCCCCCCTCACCGCACCCTGCCTGGCTGACGTTGACCGCATACGTCTCGTCCTGGACGTCCTCTTACCTGAGGTCACAATGCAATAGGAAACAACTTTATTGTCCATCGACACACACATTTATTTTTGCTGTGTGTGTTTTATATTCCACTTTACTGTTGAATTAGTTTAAATTAAATTATTCTAAAGTTTTCTTCTCCTGCAGGCTATTATCTATGCCATAGCTGGAGTGGACAAGTTGTCACTGGTGAAGGCAGAGGACAAATACCTAAAAGGGCCCTGTCTGAGTAAAAGGTAAGAGAGGAGTAGTGTGTGAGCCCACTGAACTAAAGCCTAGGCATTAGCTTGGGGAGCTAACCCAAGTCAGGTTTAACACACCAGTTCCCACATCTGTTTTCTTGTCCCTCCTTCCTGTCCTCAGGGAAAGAGAGGAGTTTGATTGGATGATCGAGCAACAGATGAAAATGAAAGCATCGATCGGTCATCGTCCTGTGCACTGAACACCACACTGCCTACTTTGGCTTCCGGCCGTCAGACTTCAGCCCAGATGAAATCCCAGGGCGTGTTGTATAGTGCTTTACCTTCAAATGTCATTTCTGATTGAGACGACATCTGCAGCGTTTTACCGTGAATGTGAAAATCCTGGGAGGACGTACACCGCAGTTTAGACCCACTACCACAGTATTTTATCCATCATGGTTGCCCGTTAAGGCTGGATTACTGTAAATTCTGTAAATACTGGTCTATTTTTATATGGAAAAGGAATGTCTTTTTTTTTTTAAATAGTAATATTTTAATTCCTCTTCCTGTTTGAATTCTTGTCTAATTATGTGGCTATGTAAGGTTAGCTTGTCGATACCTTCATCTATACCTATTTCTTGGTGACAGGCATATAACATTCTGAATGTGAATCATGTCAGCTCAATAAAGCTTCCTCAGTCATCTAGTTTGCTTCTTATTGGTATATTGAGTCTCAAATGGCACCCTATTCTCTTCATAGTGCACTTTTGACCAGGGCCCTACTAGTGCACTATATAGGGAATAGCGTGTCATTTAAGATACAACCCATGACTTGCAATGACAGTACAGGAATGAGACTATTCCCCCATGACAGGTCAAAATGAATGCATGCAAGTCTGGTAATGGATTTTATTTATATATTTATAACTACAAAAAATATGTTGCTTGTCTAATGTCTCATCAATCATGGAATTCACAAGACACTTTCTGGTTGCTATGCTACAGGTGTTGGTGGATTTCCTCATGCAACTCCAGTCAATCTGTGTCATTGTAAAATATCAACTCGTCTCAGGCTTGGAAAACAGCCTTCAGAGACTACCAACATTTTGGCAAAACATTTCAATATAATTCTTTAAGTTTAAACAGCATGTACAGTGCTTTGAATGTAATACACAGAAAATACCACCTTTAGCCATATTGCTACAATCACTATGGTGATACACTGACGAAAAACAGAAACATTAGCTGCTTCTCACTGAGTTGAAAGGCGGAGAGCGAGTATGTGTGTGTCTCAAATCCTCCTGGAATCCAATGTCTTTAAAGTCCAATAAGGGTGGTCCTCTCGTTCGCATACCAAATGGCACCCTATTCCCTATATAGTGCACTACTTTTGTCCAGATAGAGCCCTGGTCAACAGTAGTGCACTATATAGAGAATAGGGTGCGATTTGGGATGCTCATGGTTCCTTCAGAGATTTGATGTGGGCACAGAGTTTGAGGGCGGGGCCTAGTTTTGATATTCATAGCTGTCATCAAGTGGTTCTCTGTCAGCAATAGGAGGGCCTGGCCGTCAATCTCCTGGGAACGTAACTCGTTGGATATGTCCCGCCTACCTAGAGGAGGAGAGGGGGACAAATGAGGAAGGTGGAGAGAGAGTTGTGACCTGAGAGGGAAAAACTCATGGCCCCAGGCATATTGTATAAGATATGTGCATCCATTACAGTTCAAGCAGCTTTGAATCCCAAGTGAAGCCATAAAGATACCTGGTAGAGAGTTGATCTGGAGCAGACTTGTTCCACACTCCACTTGTGTTGGATTTTCACTACAGTCTTTTCCTGCGATCTGTCCATAAGAGGGACTGAACGTCTCTCTCCTCCCTGCTCTCTCCCTCTCTCTGTCACCCTCTCTCTTCTCTCCCTCTCTTCATGCCGATGCAGCCTGGTGATCATGGGGACAGGGGGCTCTTCTTCCTCCTCTTCCCCCTCTCCCCTCAACCTTCTCTGGGCCTCATCAGAGCCGTAGGGCCACTTCATCTGCAGTGGAAGTAACAACATGATCACGATCAGACATTTCCCCATATAATGCTTTAGAGGGACAACAGTTTGGGGTTTCATAGGTAGATCAGATAATTGCAAATTTGTTTATCACGTCTGTCTAACTGATCTAGCCTCGTTCCAGATTTGTTTGTGCTGTTTTGCCAGCTGTCTTACCATGATTGGCATTATCAATGATCATAGGAGTTGGCTAAACGTACGGACAGGCTGTGACTTCGGACCTGTCTAAGGAGGAAGTGTTCTCTGGAGCCCCCGTTGATCCTCCCCGGGGGTCGTCCTCTCCTGCCCATCGGCCTGTGGCCCCAATGACTGGCCTTGTCCACCTTCAACTCGCTCAGATGCTTAGTACAGCTCACATTGAACCTGACAGAGTGGAGGGAGAGAGAGAGAGAGACAATCGGAGGAACAGAAAGATGGAAAGTTGAGGTCTGTGTATGGTTTCTGGAGTTTAGCCATCCAGGAGAGATATTCCACTGAACACAAAAACATTCCAAGAATTGTAGTCTGGGTCTCTTGAATTCCCCTTGATCCTGGATGGTAAAAAGTACATATGGCTACTGGCTACAAGTCCACATATGTATTCCAGGGGCTTCATCTGGGTTGGGGAATAGTGTTTGGGTGAATTTGGGTAACTTTCCCAGTATCTTTTAATTTTTCAGATTTTTGGGGGGGAAGACTCCTGGAATCAGGAGGGAATAACCAGGAAGTCCAGGAATCTTCCAACTGGGATTTCTGGAAAACCTGGGAATTTTGTGAAAGTTACTGGTATTGTGCAGCCCTATGAGGAAAACTGGACTGACCTGACACAGGTCAAGGAGCAGAATCGTTTGGATCGGAGGAAGGTGTGAACGTAGTCTCTCTTCCCACAGAACTCACACTGCAGCATGTCTACCAGGCCCTCAGCATCAGGCTCTACAGTACAGCAGGAGAGGACACACTGTTAGAAGGATGGACTGACACATGGACGGATGGACACACTCGCATGCTCGCAGGTATTCACACACCACACACACCGTCCAGGGTGAGGATATCATCCTCATCATCACTCATGTCTGAGTCACTGGAGTTGTCTGGCTGCTCAGCATCCACCAGGCTCTCTAGCTCTCCATCCCTATTGGTTCTCATCTCAGATGCTAGACCCCCATTGGGTCTCATCTCAGGAGCCAGGTCCTCATTGGTTCTCACCTCCCAGGCTTCAGGAAGCGTGGTCTGCTGCTCTGCCCCTAAAGACGAACGGCCCACCTGAGGCAGGAAGGAACACACCACTGAATCTATGACTGGTTTACATAACAATATACTGCTATGGAGGGCTGAACAACATGTTAACCAACAACCAGTAGGAGAGGAGACTGCTTGGTCAAGAGGACGTTTGATATATGGGGGGGTTGTGGTTGGGGCTTCAAGATGCAGTGTTCTACTACTGTCCAAGATTGACTCGGGGTTGAATGCACAATCCACCATTCAGTGAAGAAGGGTGAGGGAGGATGGTGACTATTAGGTTACTGTCCATGCCTTTGGGGAGTAGAACAAGGCCGGAAGTGTTTAATATAAGGAATTTGAAATGATTTATACATTTACTTTTGATACTTAAGTATATTTAAGTATATTTAAAACCAAATACTTTTAGACTTTTACTCAAGTAATATTTTACTGGGTGACTTTCACTTTTACTTGAGTCATTTTTTTATGAAGGTATTTTTACTTTTACTCAAGTATGACAATTGGGTACTTTTTCCACCACTGTGCATTACACTGTGAACGGGTGACTACTAGGCGACTATCCATGCCTTTTGTGACCAGTAGTAGTGTGCTCCTGTAGTGTACACTGTGGAGCTTCCACCAGGGAACATACCGGGAATGGTACCGGGAGGAACGGCTACAGGGCCTCTCTGACGACTAACACGTCAGAGTTAGGGAGAAAGGGGGAAGCCAGGGCGATGGGGTGCAGCTGCCAGTGGGATCCTGCTGTGGTCTGCTGGATGATGTGCTGATGGGGCGCCCCCTTGTGACTGGGAGGACAGTGCAGCTGGTTCTTGACCAATGCATGGGATTGGACAGGAGTGTACGATGCTGGAATGGCAATAAAACCATGTGAACAGACATGAGGGGTTGGATACATGTAACAAACCCACACTAAACCCTGCACTGGAACAAAACCCTGCACGACCTGTGGATCCTCAGGACCAGTACTGCCTAACATTGATTCAATCCAATAGAGCACAACAGTTATAACCATGGTGACTGACTTACCAGGCGCGATAAGCTGGTTTGCTGATGTTAGCCGAGTGACGTCGGCCGGTTGGGTCTTGGCTCCAGGGGTGTCTGTCGAGGGGTCAGACTGCTGGCTGGACCTCAGGGGACAGAGGGACATCTTGGGCAGTGAGCTGACCAGGACATGGGCCTGGGGCCGGGAGGACGGCTGCGACATGACACTCTGGTCAGTGGCCAAAGCCCCGGGGAGGTGGGACCACACAGCCAGGCTCTGGACCTAAGAGAGGAGAGAAGACACACGCGTTATAGGTAAATATTACTTACATACATCCAATGTCTTTGAGCAGGTACTGGATATCATATATGTGGGTATGGTGTCCCTCAGGGCTCCACATTGGGGCCTCTACTGTTCCTGATATATTGACTACATGACCAAAATTATGTGGACACCTGCTCGTTGAACATCTCATTCCAAAATCATGGGCATTAATATGTTAAGTTGGTCCCCCCTTTGCTGCTATAACAGCCTCCACTCTTCTGGGAAGGCTTTCCACTAGATGTTGGAACATTGCTGTGGGGACTTGCTTTCATTCAGCCACAAGAGCATTAGTGAGGTTGGGCACTGATGTTGGGCGATTAGGCCTGGCTATCAGTCGGCATTCCAATTCATCCCAAATGTGTTCGATGGGGTTGAGGTCAGAGCTCTGTGCACGCCAGTCAATTAAAAAAAATATATATATATTTCACCTTTATTTTACCAGGTTGAGAACAAGTTCTCATTTACAACTGCGACCTGGCCAAGATAAAGCAAAGCAGTGCGACAAAAACAACAACACAGAGTTACACATGGGATAAACAAACGTACAGTCAATAACATAAGAGAAAAGTCTATGTACAGTGTGTGCAAATGGAGTAAGATTAGGGAGGTAAGGCAATAAATAGGCCATAGAGGTGAAATAATTACAATTTAGCATTAACACTGGAGTGATAGATATGCAGATGATGTGCAAGTAGAGATACTGGGGTACAAAAGAGCAACAAAAAAAGAAAAACAATATGGGGATGAGGTAGTGTGCTATTTACAGATGGGCCGTGTACAGGTACAGTGATCGGTAAGCTGCTCTGACAACTGATGCTTAAAGTTAGAGAGGGAGATATAAGACTCCAGCTTCAGTGATTTTTGCAATTCGTTCCAGTCATTGGCAGCAGAGAACTGGAAGGAAAGGCGGCCAGAGGGGGAATTGGCTTTGGGGGTGACCAGTGAAATATTCCTGCTGGAGCGCGTGCTACGGGTGGGTGTTGCTATGGTGACCAGTGAGCTGAGATAAGGCGGGGCTTTACCTACCAAAGACAGCCAACGAGAGCATACAGGTCGCAGTGGTGGGTAGTATATGGGGCTTTGGTGACAAAATGGATGGCACTGTGATAGACTATATCCAATTTGCTGAGTAGAGTGTTGGAGGCTATTTTGTAAATGACATCGCCGAAGTCAAGGATTGGTAGGATAGTCAGTTTTACGAGGGTATGTTTAGCAGCATGAGTGAAGGAGGCTTTCTTGCGAAATAGGGAGCCAATTCTAGATTTAATTTTGGATTGGAGATCCTTAATGTGAGTCTGGAAGGAGAGTTTACAGTCTAACCAGACACCTAGGTATTTGTAGTTGTCCACATATTCTAAGTCAGAACCGTCCAGAGTAGTGATGCTAGGCGGGCGGGCGGGTGCGCGCAGCAATCGGTTGAAGAGCATGCATTTAGTTTTACTAGTATTTAAAAGCAGTTGGAGGCCACGGAAGGAGTGTTGTATGGAATTGAAGCTCGTTTGGAGGTTTGTTAACACAGTGTCCAAAGAAGGGCCAGATGTATACAGAATGGTGTCGTCTGCCTAGAGGTGGATCAGAGAATCACCAGCAGCAAGAGTGACGACATTGATATATACAGAGAAAATAATCGAGAGTTGAAGTCGAGAATTGAGAGTCGAGAATTGAACCCTGTGGCACCCCCATAGAGACTGCCAGAGGTCCGGACAACAGGCCCTCCAATTTGACACACTGAACTCTATCTGAGAAGTAGTTGGTGAACCAGGCGAGGCAGTCATTTGAGAAACCAAGGCTATTGAGTCTGTCGATAAGAATGTGGTGATTGACAGAGTCGAAAGCCTTGGCCAGGTCGATAGAAGACGGCGGCACAGTACTGTCTTTTATCAATGGCGGTTATGATATCGTTTAGGACCTTGAGCATGGCTGAGGTGCACCCATGACCAGCTCGGAAACCAGATTGCATATATTCTTCCACACCGATCTCGACAAACCATTTCTGTATGGACATCGCTTTGTGCATGGGGGCATTGTCATGCTGAAACAGGAAAGGGCCTTCCCCAAACTTTTGCCACAATGTTGGAAGCACAGAATAGTCTAGAATGTCACTGTATGCTGTAGCATTAAGATTTCCCTTCACTGGAACTAAGGGGCCTAGCCCGATCCATGAAAAACAGCCCCAGACCATTATTAATCCTCCCCTAAACTTTATAGTTTGCACTATGCATTGGGGCAGGTAGCGTCCTCCTGGCATCCGCCAAACCCAGATTCGGCCGTCGGACTGCCAGATGGTGAAGCGTGATTCATCACTCCAGAGAACGCGTTTCCACTGCTCCAGAGTCCAATGGTGGCAAGCTTTACACCACTCCAGTCAACACTTGCATTGCCCATGGTGATCTTAGGTTTGTGTGCGGCTGCTCGGCCATGGAAACCCATTTCATGAAGCTCTCGGTGAACAGTTATTTTGCTGACGTTGCTTCCAGAGGCAGTTTGTAATTCGGTTGCAACCAAGGACAGACGATTTTTACACTCTTCAGCACTCGGCTGTCCCGTTTTGTGAACCTGTGTGGCCTACCACTTTGCGGCTGAGCCGTTTTTGCTCCTAGATGTTTCCACTTCACAATAACAGCACTTACAGTTGACCAGGGCAGCTCTAGCAGGGCAGTAATTTGATGAACTGACTTGTTTGAAAGGTGGCCTATGAAGGGGCCATGTTGAAAGTCACTGAGCTCTATAGTAAAGCCATTCTACTGCCAATGTTTGTCTATGGCGATTGCACGGATGCCTGCTGGATTTTCTACATCTGTCAGATATAGATATATACCACCTGTCCACACGTCTAGCCATGAAATACCAAGTCAAATATATACCACACGTCTAGCCATAAAATACCAAGTCAAATATATGCTACCTGTCCACACGTCTAGCCATGAAATACCAAGTCAGATATATATCACCTGTCCACATCTAGCCATGAAATACCAAGTCAAATATATTCCACCTGTCCACATCTAGCCATGAAATACCAAGTCAGATATATGCCACCTGTCCACATATCTAGCCATGTCAGATACCGCAGATGCCTTTATCCAAAGCGACTTACAGTGATCACATAGGCCTACATTTTTTTATATAAAAATAGTATTAAATGTATTTGTCGTCCAGGTATATAAATGACATCTCGGTAATAGTGAGATGTGAACTTCTGCCGTGCTTTCTGACGACAGGCTAGCTAGCCTGCCAGGCATATAAAACCTGGGGCCTGTTGCACAAAACTAGGATAAGGGATTAAGCCAGGATATCTTGGTGATCCTGGCTCAATTGATCCGTAATCCGGTTGCACTAAAGATGGATAGGGGGCAGGAGGATATGTTATGGTATAAATTACCATGGAGATTTATTCTGTGGAGCTAGCCTGCTCCAGACCAGGCTAAATTCCAGGATCTATTTAATCTCATCCCTAATGTCAGTCAGCAGTCACCACAAATGGAAACCAATAGTTATTTCACTGCTCACTATACATTGTTATCACATATAACTAGACCCACTGTTATTATTTAAACGTTTGTGATCATTAATTTCAATGATTTTGGATAAAAAATGATTTTTAGATGATGTTGCTATCATTAGATAATTTACAGTTTCCCATAGACTATAAGGCTATATATAAAATGATAGAATATTAGGGCCACAGAGGGGAAAAAAACACAAGTCATAATATTGTAACCAGTTGTTTTAAAGGAGGACAGTTGTTAAAATGACAGATGTGGGGCATTTCGTGAAATTGTACTTCAGTATGGTTTCATAAACAAAGACATGCTGATGTGCCAGAATATTAAGTATCACATTGTCATAAGTATCAAAACTGTAAAAACAATATGTAGCTTTTCTGCAGAAAGAACCAGCCTCATAAATTTATGACTTTATCCTTTTTCTTCAGTGTGGCCCTAGTACTCTGTCATATAAACAAATACACATTCCATATGAATATAAAAACACAATGTGTAACATTATGTTCCTTTATTGAATAAGGACAAAACAAAGCAGGTAAACCATCAGCTCCTTTCGAAACTGAAGTCACAGTGACTCTACAAGATGGAAAGCACAGAATCCAAGCATATTATACAAAATGATACATACACATTCAAAGGTCTGTATATAACACACCCTGCATGTCTGCACACTAAAATAAATGCAGGACAAATCCATACACATCAACTGAACAGACAAATGAATGGATGCAGTAGCCTCCCTGCAGCCTTGTATTACACACAGTATACCGCACAAACATCATAAGAGGCCAAATTCGTCAAAAAACGAACCCAAAAAAACCCAAATTCCTCTGCCACCGCAGGACATATTTAACCAAAATTGAAAGCACACATACTAACTAAAATAATTCAACACATATTGGTCCCTCAGCAGCCGACCACTGTCGTCATCAGGGAAGATTGCCGGATTGTCCCAGTCCATGGCTGGTGGCACTCTGGGGGCCCTCTCCTTCCTCAGGCAGGCCACATTGTGGAGGACAGCACAAGCCACAGTAATATCACATGCCCTAACAGGGCTGACCCTTAATTTGTGAAGGCAGTGAAAGCGTGCCTTCAGGAGGCCAAAGGTCATTTCAACTCTGGCCCTGGTCCTGGCATGGGCATGGTTGTAGGCCTGCTGTGCTTCCTGGGGGTCTGTGAAAGGTGTCAGGAGAAAAGGCTGGCAGCCATACCCCCTGTCTCCCAGCAACACACCAGAGAATTCACCTGTCAACACAAAATCTCATCATTACTACCTCATAAACACAGTGATATTCTTGACACAGCCATGATGGTTATAAATAGGGGTTGTGTGGCTTACCTTGTGATAGGCACTGATAGATTTCAGAGGCCCGAAAGATTCTGGAGTCATGGACTGAGCCAGGCCATTTTGCCACAACATTGCTGATCACACAGTCAGCATTGCAGACCATCTGAAATCATAAGATGAGGAATATTACACCAATCAATGCACATCACTGGCAATGCAGAGTGTTCGTCAATGGACAATATCAAAAAGTTATGTTCACCTGAACATTAATGCTGTGAAAGGATTTCCTATTCACAAAATCAGCCTCATGGGCACCTGAGGGGGCTTTTATACTTATGTGTGTGCAGTCCACTGCACCAATGACATTGGGGAAACCTGTCACACAAAGTAATGAGTATCCTACTATGTGTTAACAGTTGTCCTGTAATTTGTAGATCCTCTTACCTGCAATCCTATAGAACTCCTCTTTGATGTCACAGAGTCTTCTGTGGCCAGGGAAGGAGATGAAGACATCTGCTAATGCTTTGATAGCCAGACACACACTCCTTATTGTGCGGCAAATTGTGGCCTTGTTCAGCTGTTCTGCATCCCCCACTGAGTACAGGAAGGCTCCACTAGCAAAAAAGCGCAAGGCCACACAAACCATTTGCTCCACACTCAGTGCATGGCTCCGTGCAGTGCGGTGCTTAATCCTGGGACCCAGTAGTCTGCATAGATACCTGATGCCATCTGCAGAAAACCTGTATCTTTCATATAGATGGTCATCAGGGAAGGCCAGTGGGTCCAACCGGTCCCTGAAGACACTTTCTCGCCTGAAGGCTCTCCTCAGCACAAGTGCTTCTTCATCCACCACATCTCGCACGAATGGGCATGCCATTGTCAGAGCAGAAAGGAACACACAATTTTGGGCCTTCATATAGGCTAGTGGCCACACCTGGTGCTGGGGGGGTGGGCAAAAGAGGGCGATGCCTTATAACGATGACTTGGTTGTACTGATTGCTGGGAAAATAAAAAAAACCTTAGAAAGATGCCACCGTCCTGTGTGCTCACAATAAGAGCTCATATGTCATGGCTCACTTGACTTTACGAGAATATACCTAATTTTTATTTTGAGCTGTGTCATCTTCTTGGAGCTGGGGGAGGAAAGAAAAATAATGATTAATACATTTGTGTTACAGTTAGCATACAGTGTACATTGAAGGCATATCTCACCTCCCTCTCAAGTTTTTTTATTTCAAGGTCCAGTTTCCTAATTGTCCTCTTTTTTATTTCGGACTCCAGTGCAAGATTTTCCATCTTTTTCTTCTTGTACTGAATGTCTATGTCTGCCAGTTCTATTTGGCGCCGGAGGTGGTTGCCATACAACTTTCTGATAGCTTGTGAGCTCTGTGAACACAATACAATTAGCGCAGCTGGAATTTGGCAGGATGTGGTGTCCTTTTATTAATACGCACTATGTTGCCAGGCTGGTTTTCCCACTGTATAGCATCTGGGTCCTGTAAAAGAAATTAGATTTTTTGATTTTGATGAGGACTCCTCACCATTGTAGAGTAAATAGTACTTTCACAGTCTTAACATGATACCTCATGCCTTCTGGAATCCAGAGAGATGGTCTCCTCCTCATCATCGTCTCCATCATGTGCTGTTGCTGCTGCACTGGGGCCTTCACCCTATCACATTTAATCGGATTCATATTGAAGCTAGTAGACAAGACATGCCAGGCCTACAGTATGCCTTTGATGGAGTACTCACTGGATCAGCATCGTCTGGTGCTTGTGCTGGTGGCTCTAACAGGAACACAGTGCTGCCAGACACTGCAAGGCAATAGGTAAACCAAAGTCAGACAGTCCAAATTGATTCAATATGAATGTGGTTGTATCCCATGTAGAGATGGAAGGACATACCTTGAATGAAGCGGGTGGCATCTTGGGAGGAACCTATGCTCGTCTCTTTCCCCCCAGGGATCCCCTCTAAGACGGGCCTGCCTTTATTTAGCTCCAAGGCCATGTCCTCTGCTGGGGTAAGGTCAGCCTTTGGTGACCCACCACCCGTGCCTTGTCTGTGGGTATTCTTTTTCACTGCTAAAACAGTACAGACAATGTGTGAGCAGGCACCTTCTGGGTACAATATATGCTTGTGCTTTGTTAAATATTAGTCAGGGACCATACCATTCTGCAGAATGTTCTTGTATTTGATTTTGACCTGCTGCCATGTCCGTTTTGGCCCGTTCATGTTTAATCTACACACACACACACACACACACACACACATTTAATGGAGTCACACTGCAAAAAATTACTTGGTATTTTTGTCTTGTTTTCAGTAAAAATATCAAAAAATTTATCATAGCTTTATACAGTGTGATGGAGTTACTTTACACAATTTCACTCATATCTGCAGTGCATTTCAATTAAAAATTTAACCGTTTCATAATTACAGTACAACTGCATTTTTGGAGATGTGAATTAAATATTTGAATTGTAATTGTGATGTTTCAGCAGAGCGGTGAGTGTGTAATTGTGCACTACTTACGCATTCAGGCGGTCTGCAATACTTTGCCACGCTTTTTCTCTTTGCTTTATCACTGTGGCGGTGTTGCCTTTCTTCTTAATTATATCTTTTACCTCCTCGTATGCCTCCATGAGGATTTGTGCTTCCGACGGGGAAAAGTACACGGCTCTAGTTGCCATGGTAAATCAGTTAATCTGTGATCTGTGGCGGGGTCTATTTGAGTGAGCCGTGAGCGCGCACCTATCCAGGATTGGTTTCACCTGGCTTAATGAATCCGTGTCTGCTCATCCTGGCTTGGTCTTTGTGCAACCAATTAAGCCTGGACGCACATGTTTTGGCTTCATTGAGCTCAGCTGAGTCATTTATCCCGGATGTCTTAATTCTACTTTTGTGCAACAGGCCCCTGGCCATTCTGAACCTTTTCACCTTTAACCCTTGATCCTATTGGTGGTTGCTGACCTGGGAGGCGGAGAGTTGAGAGGAGCTGCAGAAGGCAGGTCAGAGTGGACTGCTGCCACGGTGGCCGCAGGGGTCAGAATCAACTGACAGACAGAAGAGGCGGAAGAAAGAGAAAAAAGGGAAAGGACACCAAGAAGAAAGAGAAAAGCAGGAAAAAGTTAGTAGAAACTCCTAATGTGAGAGAGAAATTGTTGGAAAACATCAGTGGAAAAAGAGACAGAGAAATTGTCATGCTTACAATGAAGCTCTTCTTTTACTTCCTATGATCTTTTGGCAAGTAGATCGTTTATCATTTATCATGCGCAACAAAACTGTTAGAGGAAGAGGGAAATGGTAGGTACCATCTGGGCCTGGTTACAGGAGGCAGTCCCCAGGAGCATGACCTGCCGGGTAATCCTGCCTGTGGTGGAGCTGGAACTCAGAACAACCAATCAGCTGGCCTGTTCCTGGAGAGGCAGGGATGGTGATCTGGAGACAGACAGACAGAATTGTGGTGGTCTCACTAGGCATTGGTAGGCAGATAGGTGTTTGAGATTGTGATTCTGGTACCTGGGGCACCATGCAGTTGGCTGCAGGGGGGTGAGGTGGGGGACTGTCTGTTACTGTGTGGCTGTGTCTGTTGCAGGGCTGCTGTCTGCAGCATGACGTATTGCTGCTGGGCAGCGTACATCTGCTGCAGGTACTGAGCTGCCATGGTCTGGGTTCTGCTGTGGATGGCCTGCTCGATAGAGAGACACAGCAGAGACACACTACTCATATTGTGTAGTGGGGGTGCTTCAGTGACTTCTACACAAGACAGACCTGAACTACTCTCACCAGACCTGATGACTAATTTTATCTTCCAGAACTAATGTCTCGTCTTAAACTCAGCCTGAAACGGGTTGGATTCTAGGCATGTGGACAACCTGGGTTTGGTCACAATAACATAGACTACTCTTATGCTTAGAAAACTAGACTTTGCTTGACATACAGATGTGGTTTAATTTAACACACTGACGGAAGCTGTCCTCCCTGGCTTCCTGTCCCCTCTGGCTTCCTGTCCTCTCTGGCTCCCTGTCTCCTCTCTCACCTGAACAACCTGTCTCTCTGTGGGGGTGGTGCCCAGAGAGGTGGGAGGGGCATGGCTGCATGGGGGGGTGTGGTGCTGCTGGCTGCCTTTGTAATGGTGATGACCACCGATGTGATGGCATTGGTGGTAACTGTGGTAACTCCTGTGGTGCAGTGACAGTAGTCCCATTGGTCTCTCCTCTTTCTCTTCCCTCCTCCTCTGTCTCCTCAGGGCTTTGTCAGTCCATCACTCTGGTAACACTATTGTCTATATCAATGGGCCAACTGAACAGAACACACAGAAAAACCTCTGTAACTAAACATGATGATTTGATGATGTGGTATGTATTATTTTGAAACTAGAACATTTATATATGGATGCCTACTTTGTTCAGTAAAAAAAAAAAAGTTTCCCTTCTTCTGTATCCCTGAAAAGAGGGACTGTAATTTAGCTCATAAATTGCCTCTTCATATAATAAATCTAATCATAAGTGCATATCTAAATGACAACATTTTTGAGCCGGTTGTTTTTTAATAAAGTTCTAAAGTGAATGTCGGACTACACTTGACGGATTGGGCATATAATCGCTGTAACTAACAGATGAGATGAGGATTGCTGGACTAGACCAAGACAGAGTTCTCCTCACGCCCCCCGTCTGCCCCATAGCCTATGCGGCTATAAATCTACAGATTGATAAGTGAAGGGTTCCTATGTCCCGTACGCATATTCTGTCGAATCGTTTCTTAAAACTTGAAGAAAAATATGAATTTACATTTCTATACGCAAACGGAATACACGTACTCATACAAATAATAATAATGGATAGAAATATGGATATGAAGGCTGTCTATGCCCCTGGACACTGGTAGAGTATTTGTCTCAGTCATAAATAAATCTTAGCAAAAGTTTAATATATTATTTGAATGAGGTTTGTTTAATAAGACGAGCTGTAGCCTATTGTTGTATGTGATTAGGCCTACTTGACATTTCAACTGTCCTATTTCATTAATTGAAAGATAATGACCAGCCCAAATATCAGAAACATTGGCTTATATAAATGAGTAATGTTACTAAAATGAGGTCGACCTTATCTCGGCCTATTCATATTAAAATGAGGTCGAGCTTATCTCGGCCTATTCATATTAAAATGAGGTCGAGCTTATCTCGGCCTATTCATATTAAAATGAGGTCGACCTCATCTCGGCCTATTCATATTAAAATGAGGTCGACCTTATCTCGGCCTATTCATATTAAAATGAGGTCGACCTTATCTCGGACTATTCATATTAAAATGAGGTCGACCTTATCTCGGCCTATTTATATTAAAATGAGGTCGGGCTTATCTCGGCCTATTCATATTAAAATGAGGTCGACCTTATCTCGGCCTAATCATATTAAAATGAGGTCGACCTTATCTCGGCCTAATCATATTGTTGGTTTGCCTTTTCCCCTTTGATCTGCTGAATTTTCAAATAAATTATTTAGTAAATTTTTTTGAATAATATATAAAACTTTTTATTATTTTTTATATTTTTTACCTTTAGTTATCTAGGCAAGTCAGTTAAAAGAACAAAATCTTATTTTATAATGACGGTCAACCCCGGACCAAACCCTTCCCTGACCCGGATGACGCTGGGCCAATTGTGCGCCGCCCTATGGGACTCCCTATCACGGCCGGTTGTGATACAGTCGAACCAGGTTCTGTAGTGACGCTTCTAGCACTGAGATGCAGTTCCTTAGACTGCTGCGCATCTCGGGAGCCCCCCCCCCCCCCCCCTGATTTTCCTCCACATAACCTTGACATTTTCCGTTTCCAAATCATCTGAATTCAATAGCCTATAGCCTAAAATATATGCAATAAAGTGCAATCAGATCTGAAATGTATTTGATAAAGACTGCAATTTGATGTCATGTTGATTACTCACTATTCATCATGTTCATAAAAGACCGGAAGAATTTGAAAAATATAGCCTTATAAACCTACCGAATTGAAGTTTTTTCAGCATTTGAATTGTTGAAGGAAATTTTAAAGAAAATGTATTATAAAAATCACACAAACCCTCAAACTGGCCTAGTTTTAAAAATGTTACATGTAATTTTGTGTAAATAAAGTAGCCGCGGCCTACTTTAATTTGCTCCTAACAGTTTGCTTAAAAAGGACCATTCGAGACACAATAGACTGCTGATATTTTTGATTTAACCTTTGTTTAACTAGGCAAGTCAGTTAAGAACAAATTCTTATTTACAATGACGGCCTTGTTCAGGGGCAGAACGATAGATTTTTACCTTGTCAGCTCGGGGATTCGATCTAACAACCTTCCGGGAACTGGCCCAACGCTCGGCTACCTGCCACTAGGCTACCTGCCACACACATTAAGTATGTTCCAATTCCTGAAGCTCAATGTTTCATTTCCACACCTGTGTGTAGGATCTCTTCTGCTGGACAGACAAATTATTCCAACCCATATAGCCACAACCATGCACTGACGAAAAGCAGACTGGTGAAAGTTAGACACATTTTCATGCAGCGATAGCAATGCATCAAATCCATTTTGGAACTTAAAAATCTATTCGAACAATTGTTGTTAAATCATGTGCAGAATGTACTTCTAGACTTGGGTAATTCATGCATTGGGCTACAGTCATCCCTTTTATCGCTGCATGTGCAGTGCTGGCAACCATAGGCTCTAGAACGCCCCATGTATAGTTTATCATAACGATTATTTATGTATTCATTATTTCAAAATAAAATCGTCTAACAATTCCTTTATAAGTAATCTATTAGTCTACATAAAATATATTTAGTTTGGGCATCATCATCTAGTTCCTTGGCCAATTATATGGCTGCCTATAATAGCTCTATATATCCATGCACAACCGTTCACCTATCACTGCTGTTACTAGACCTGACCCATGGCGAAGTGGCTGAACAAAACCCTGCGGTTTCAGACTGTCACAATCATGTTCTGAATGCGTCAAGCATTAGAACCGACGGAATGAAAACCTAGACACAGCACCACCTGCAGTGTGGGAGGACCATCCACAACAGAGCAGAGGTCTTTACTGTAAAAAGAAATGTTCCTAAAAAAAAATATATATTCTCATTTTGGAGACAAAGTCAAAGCGTTTACAGCCATTATCACCACAAATAAATGCCTCTAATTTATATAGGCTACTGTATCAAGAAATTGCTCAAATTGCATTTCAATCTTTATTGCTTACCCACCTTTTGAATAAAATTAGGCCTACATTAAATGATTTAACACAACATATCCTTTATTGCTGAATTAACTGTGTAGCCTAATAAATGAAACAGTCTACTCTCAAGTCACCATTTAGTATTTTGCACCATCGGTTTGCATCATAGAATAGACTAACGTCCTCAATAGGATATTGTCTTGTGTGCACATGATCTGTGTGACCAGAGAGGCTTTGAGAATTAAGCCCTATAGCTGCCATGATATAAAACAAATCACACACAATTTATCTTCTGCAGACTCAAAAAATGTTACCATGGCAACAATTTAGATTAGGCCAGGAATAGCGCAGACAGTTTTTATAGACCTATGACGAAGACTGAGAGTAGGAGATATACAGACTGTCCAATTTACAAGACATCGTCGTTTTTAATGACCTGATATTGTGTTCTTCTGCTCTGGGAGAGATCAAAAGGTTCTATTTTAGATGTAGAAAATAGTAAGTGCTCCTGTTTTCACAAATACATTGCACAATTGAGAGTGCACAAGGCGCATGCCATAGGCTAAGACTCCAATGTATCTTATTTGTGAGCCTATATACAAATATTTCTGTGTCTTTTTGTGGGAGCGTTTGAGAATTAATGCAAGCAAAATCATTCAACATGCAACAAACAAAAAATGTCAAGGTTTACTGGTAGTATGTATTGCAATACTAGGTATTTGTATGTCCACTAGGTGACACAAGACTCGGGAAAAGAGGCCACAGGTTTTCCAGACTTCATAAATCATGCTGATGTTGAACAGAGAACTGCTGGTATCTGTAATTCATGCATCATCGTGGATTCTGTATGACTGTAACGTGGTCTAGTTTTGTATGGCAAAAATAATACCAATCTCTATTTCCAAAATATGATTTTCATATCAATAACTCCATTTCAACTTCCACATATTTTGTAGAATTGAAATTATATGTAGAAATGGCAATATACAATGTAATTCCCAAGGACCCCACAAAGGTCTAGCCCGCGATCAGGATGACTCGTACGAGGCAGGTCTGATTCTGGACCGAATCAAATGTAGACTATCCCCCCTCGCATTTCAGTTAGTACAATCGGAATGCTGGCGAACACATTCATTTTGAAGTATTGTGTTGAACTGAAAATGTACTCATTGTCTATCATTATAATATATGAGATTAACATTATTTGCCTTGTATTATATATATGTTTTATCTACAAAATATTGTCTGCGATCAGTGTATCTTCTTGTTTAGTTTGTTGATTGAAGTAATTAGTTGCCCCTCTTACATTCCGCTAATGGATTCGTCCGTCGTGAGGCCTTTACAGTAGTAGGGAGTGTTGTTTGGCGGATTCCTTCAAGTTTTACATTACTTTATGTCTGAATTTTGTAAAATTAAGAAAGCGCCAATTGTTCGTTTCCATAACTAGTCAGCTAGCTAATTATTTTATCTATCGATATAGGTACAGAAGAGGGTTTAGGGTGTGGTACACAGCTAAGTTAGCCGCAGTAGGAAGGCATCTTCAGCGAGCGGAGTGTCCGAATCTGAGAATTTATAATGCCGACGTTGCGGGACAGCAGCATGTCTCACCCCGGCGAGAACCCGTACCAAGTCCGGGTAAAAGCTTACTACAAAGGGTAAGTACACAGTTAGGGTTTGCAATTTGTTTTGGGATTAAACAAATCGTTATTTGTCTCGTTAGTAACTTGGGCTAGGCTTTATTAGCCAGATAGTTAGCCAGGTAACGTTAGAGAGAAACTTGACAAGCAAGTGGAACTATCCAGACATGTAGCTAAGCTGCTAGTTTAGCATACAAGTTATTTATCTCAAATCAATTTTAAGCAAGTGAAACTCCCCCCCATTGTTTCATGGCTTAATGGCTACAGGTTCTGAGACATGACTTAACTAACTGAGACATGACTTAACTAACGTTACATTGAACTTAGTTAGAGGCTAGCTAACTGGTGTTGGCGATGAAGCAAGCTAACGTTAGCTGGATGTTTGATTCTTGTCAGGATCCTCATAGCCAGCTATTGAAGCTTGTGTGTTGTCATAACTGGACTGAATCATTTTACAGCATCTTATGAAGTTTTACATTATTTTGAAGCATTTAAGTAATCCCAGCCATTGATACCTGAATTTACATTGAATAACCATTTTTTTTTTTTTAATTGGCAGTAGATTAGAGAGCCTATTTTGAGATGTCACTGTTTGTGGTTCAATTATAGCTAGTGAATGGTGATCAGTAATTGTATCCAAAGATGGAAATCACTTGTCAAACACAGATGTTGCCGAACACTCCTTGTGTGATGGCGAGTCTGTGATTGTGGTTTTTCCCAGAGGGAGTCTGGCCAAACGTGTATTACCAGTAACTTCTGCCAGACCTGTTGTATTTCATGCTAAGTCTACATAGCCGCCCAGCCAGCACTATTGTCCCTAGGTATTTAAACGAGTTGTTTCTGGAAACAAAACATCCATACTATTTCTGAGATGACCGCCTAGGAATGTCAAGAATTTGGGGAATCTGGTATGAAGCATTTGAATTGGTTTGTCAAGTGCAGGGACATGCCACTCATTATTAAGGCTAACTAGGCTTTATATAAGCATTGGCTGTTCTATACATTTGTGAATGAACAGTGGTAAAGGCAATCATATTTTAGTGGAGAAAAGCTTGTCTCTGTTAGCCTGGATCCAAGCGGCATAGTAATGTTTCACTTCATGTTGAAGCAGAACAATTACGTTTGGATCCAGGCAAGGTTCTACATCCCTGTTGGCTCTCATTCGAATCGCATTTCTGATTCTAACCATCAGTCCTATATACAGTTTTTGCTGTACTTCCTTGTATCAGTCATATACTGTTTCTATGGCTCTGCTCTTTATATATGCTTTCATACTGTCCTATAATAATGGCCAGTTTGACATAAATACACAGGGCCACTTGGCCTCCAAACCAGAGGCAGGATTCCTGAGGAAAGCAGGTTGAATGGTTGACAGAGAACTAGGGTCAGCGAGAGAAAGATATTATTTTCCTCTCTTGGTAAGTAGGCAGTGCCTGTCTTTTATAGCAGCTCTCTGTCTGCATCAGTGCACAACACAAAGGCCTGATATGTGTCCCAAATGGCACCCATTCCCTATATAGTGAACTACTTTTGACCAGGACTCTGGTCAAAGGTAGTACACTATATATGGAATAGGGTGCCATAGGGGTTCAGCCCCGGCTTTGTAAGAGGAAGTATTCAATAAAAGCCCTCCAAGCACATCACATCAGGCACAAAGCTGTCAATTCTCTCTCTTCCTTCCCACCATCTTAGTTATCATAATAGCCTGCTAACCAATGGCTTTAAGTGCTCACAACAACAACCGTACCCTCTATGCCAGAGCTATTCAACAACAGCCACTGTACCCTCTATGCCAGGGCTATTCCACAACAACCACTGTACCCTCTATACCAGGGCTATTCAACAACAACCACTGTAACCTCTATACCAGGGCTATTCAACAACAACCACTGTACCCTCTATGCCAGGGCTATTCAACAACAACCACTGTACCCTCTATGCCAGGGCTATTCAACAACAACCACTGTACCCTCTATGCCAGGGCTATTCAACAACAACCACTGTACCCTCTATGCCAGGGCTATTCCACAACAACAACCGTACCCTCTATACCAGGGCTATTCCACAACAACAACCTTACCCTCTATACCAGGGCTATTCAACAACAACCACTGTACCCTCTATGCCAGGGCTATTCAACAACAACCACTGTACCCTCTATACCAGGGCTATTCCACAACAACCACTGTACCCTCTATACCAGGGCTATTCAACAACAACCACTGTACCCTCTATGCCAGGGCTATTCAACAACAACCACTGTACCCTCTATGCCAGGGCTATTCCACAACAACCACTGTACCCTCTATACCAGGGCTATTCAACAACAACCACTGTAACCTCTATACCAGGGCTATTCAACAACAACCACTGTAACCTCTATGCCAGGGCTATTCAACAACAACCACTGTAACCTCTATGCCAGGGCTATTCAACAACAACCACTGTACCCTCTATACCAGGGCTATTCCACAACAACCACTGTAACCTCTATGCCAGGGCTATTCAACAACAACCACTGTAACCTCTATACCAGAGCTATTCCACAACAACCACTGTACCCTCTATGCCAGGGCTATTCAACAACAACCACTGTAACCTCTATGCCAGGGCTATTCCACAACAACCACTGTAACCTCTATACCAGGGCTATTCAACAACAACCACTGTTCCCTCTATGCCAGGGCTATTCCACAACAACCACTGTACCCTCTATACCAGGGCTATTCAACAACAACCACTGTACCCTCTATACCAGGGCTATTCAACTATATTCTTAAAGGGGCCAGACTTGAATATGGCCAGATATTTTCTACATGGGATTACTCTTCCTAAGACTGGTTTAAAAAAACAATACACAATTAGAATCTTAGAAAACTATTTTATTTAAATGACATCTTGCTAAAAGTTTATTTGAAGTGCTTTAAGAGTAAATCAGTGCATCAACTTTTTTGAAATAATGGAACACATTTGTACTTATAACACAGTGTATTGTACGTACATACATTCATCTTTTGTTTGGATTTATCTTATTTAAAAAATTAAAAAATAAAATAATTGCACGTAGGAAACATGGCATATCTCCATTGACCAGCATCACATTCTGTTCAAATCTATTCAGTTCAGTCTTTCCTGTCTTAATATAAGAAACACACACACACACACACACACACACGTGTTTCCCTTCTAATGGGAGAAATTGCACTGTTTAGATTAGGGAAATAGCAGAAAAGTTTGGCAGGAGTCAGGGCAACCCACAGGCAGTGATGAAGATTCAGGTTTGACAAGGAGTAACAAGTGTTAATTTTTCTGGAATTCATGTAGGAGAAGCTGGATCCACATGTGTATGTTGATCAAAACATTGTTAAAAGAAAACACACCAATGCTCTTACGTTTGGGATTTGATCTGCAATAATATGCTCAGTCCAAAACTTCACACAGACCGAAGCGCGTGCCTCAGATCAGCTGATGCGTACATGTCTACTAACTCCAGCTGTAGGAGACCCTCGTCGAGTGACGTCAGCGGTTTTCTTGTCGTGGCAATCGTGGACAAAAGCAACTATCTCCTCCCTAAACTCACATACTCTCTTGAGAGAATTACCCTTGCATAGCCACCTAACATCATGATGATTAGCAGACATGTCTTTCAGCAGACTACGAACAAGCCATGTTGCAAGCCAGATGTTAATCGGATAAAGTTTAGGATAGGCCTAACGGAGTCCATGGTGTTTTTTCAACATACCGCTGAGTTAAGTTCGGTGTAGTGATCTCATCTTCGTTAAAAGAACTGATAAGCGGGAAGACGGGCCCCTGTACTCTGCCCGCTGTAGATGGAGCGCCATCTGTGACAAGCAGGTTAACTTACTACAAATCCAGTCTCATTGAACAAAGGAGACCATTTTCTGAAAAAGGATCTCACCAGTAGTGTGTCCCTCCAATGGCATGAAGCCGAGCATATCCTCCCGAAAGCACTCTCCATAAAAAAATCTCACAAATAAGCACAACTGTTCAATGTCAGTAGGCTTCTCCACAGCAGGAGACATTTACCTCCGCGATTTGCAGTCTGCCCAAAAGAGTTTCAAAAAACTTCCATAGCTAGAACTTCGATTCTCCTTGCTGTTGATGTGTTCGACGGGTTTATTTTTAATCGATGAGATCATCTGATTTCTCACCTTGTCGTCCGTGGTTACCTCCTCATTGCAGCCAGCATGCATGCACTCTTTTACGTTCTCAGTGTCCGTAAAAGGTCTCAAATTTTTTCCCTCCCCCTAAGTGTCCAAGCCACACAGAGAGAGGCTGGCATAGCCTTCTCCCGTGTGGAGCCAGATCGCACTATATAGGCCTATCCTAAACTTTATCCGATTAACATCTGGCTTGCAACATGGCTTGTTTTTCGTAGTCTGCTGAAAGACATGTCTGCTAAGCATCATTATCTACTTTTACATCATGATGTTAGGTGTAGAGGTCGACCAATTTCAATTGGAATGGAGATTTAATTAGGGCCGATTTCAAGTTGTCATAACAATCGGTAATCGGCATTTTTGGACACCGATCATGGCCGATTACATTGCACTCCACGAGGAGACTGCGTGGCAGGCTGACTACCTGTTATGTGACTGCAGCAAGGAGCCAAGTTACGGTGCTAGTTAGCATTAAATGTATCTTAGAAAAAACAATCAATCTTAACAATCACTAGTTAACTACACATGGTTGATGATATTACTAGTTTATCTAGCTTGTCCTGCGTTGCATATAATCGATGCGGTGCCTGTTAATTTATCATCGAATCATCACCTACTTCGCCAAACGGGTGATTTAACAAGCGCATTCGTGAAAAAAACAGTCGTTGCACCAATGTGTACCTAACCATAAACATCAACGCCTTTCTTAAAATCAATACACAAGTATATATTTTTTAAACCTGCATATTTAGTTAATATTGCCCGCTAACATGAATTTCATTTAACTAGGGAAATTGTGTCACTTCTCTTGCGTTCTGTGCAACAGAGTCAGGGTATATTCAGCAGTTTGGACTGCCTGGCTCGTTGTGAACAGTGAAGCGAACTGTGAAGACTTTCTTCCTAACAAAGACAGGCAACTTCGCCAAACGGGGGATGATTTAACAAAAGCTCATTTGCAAAAAAAGCATAATCGTTGCACGAATGTCCCTAACCATAAACATCAATGCCTTTCTTAAAATCAAAACACAGAAGTATATATTTTTAAACCTGCATATTTAGTTCATGTTAAATTCATGTTAGCAGGCAATATTAAACTAGGCAAATTGTGTCACTTCTCTTGCGTTCATTGCACGCAGAGTCAGGGTATATGCAACAGTTTGGGCCGTCTGGCTCGTTGCAAACTAATTTGCCAGAAATTTACGTAATTATGACATAACGTTGAAGGTTGTGCAATGTAACAGGAATATTTAGACTTATGGATGCCACCCGTTAGATAAAATACGGAACGGTTCCGTATTTCACTGAAAGAATAAACGTTTTATTTTCGAAATGATAGTTTCCGGATTTAACCATATCAATGACCTAAGGCTCGTATTTCTGTGTGTTATTATGTTGCACATATTGCACTTTTACTTTCTTCTCCAACACTTTGTTTTTGCATTATTTAAACCAAATTGAACATGTTTCATTATTTATTTGAGGCTAAATTGATTTAATTGATGTATTATATTAAGTTAAAATAAGTGTTCATTCAGTATTGTTGTAATTGTCATTATTAGAAATTAATTAATTTAAAAAATCGGCCAATTAATCGGTATCGGCTTTTTTGGTTCTCCAATAATAGGTATCCGCGTTGAAAAATCATAATCGGTCGACCTCTAATATTGACCCGGCTCTGCTCGTCCAAGGCTGTTTTTTAAATTTATTTTGGCCTACATCTGAATCAACTGGAGAGTTGGGTGTCGACTTGTGAACAGCAGGCACATAGGCTTCCCTCCCGCAAAGTACGAACAGGTACTTCTCAGTCCACTCACTTATGAATCAGCGATTATCACCATCCACTTTTATTTCCTTTTGAGTTGAGGGGACATTTTGTCAGCTTACATTCTCTGTGCTAAATGTTTGTAAAATTTTCTAGCCAGCTTGTAAAATAGCTTGGCTGAGGCGGCGGACTGGTACAATGGCATTGCCAGATGTTTGCAGCTCCGATTGGCTGATGTTAGCAGCACTGATATTCTGTAACTGGTACATTAGGTGATATTGATTCACAGCGTTAATGGGCAGAACTACAGTAAAAATAAAAATAAATGTTATTCAATTGGCTCAACAAAAATATATGTTCAGAATTGATCAAAGGGCCATTTTTATAAATGGATAAATGTGCTGTATCTGGCCAGCGGGCCACCAGTTGATTAGCCCTGCTCGATGCTATAATTGTTTATGAATGTTTTAGTTTGAGAAGTAGCCTAATCTTGTTGCTAGATTTAATTACAGTTAGCGGTCAAACCACTCAATTTATTTTGCTCGTAATGGGGCTGGCACTTAGCTAGGCTGAACTGTTTATGGTATAGTCAATCTCACCATGTTATGATTCAGTTGGCCTTATCATTGAGCGGTCTGTCTTTATGACCGTGGTTATTTGGGTATTGGAACAACCTTACCCTCCATTCTATTCACCCTGATCCCAGTGTGTGTGTGTGTGTGTGTGTGTGTGTGTGTGTGTGTGTGTGTGTGTGTGTGTGTGTGTGTGTGTGAGAGAGTACCACAGCAAGTTCTGTAGCAGCTCAGTGGATCAGGGTGGGTGGGTGGTGGTGGGATTCCATGTCTCCCAGCAGTAACACAGTGACAGAGAGATGATGGATGTTCCTAGGTGTGGTGCCTGGGGAGAGGGGTACACTGACCAACCTCCGTGCTGGAGTGACCGATGATCTACCCGCCCAGCAGCAGATGGGGCTGCCAGGGTGGTGTACCTACGCTCATGGCCAGGATACATCCAGGGGTCACTTTAGTTTTCAAAAAACAGACCATAAAAAAATAAAAACATGTTTTCATGTTGATAGTCAGTGTTGTTTTTGCTTCAATAGAGTGAGATGGGGCATGAACTATAGTTCATAACGCATTCGGTAGAAAATAGTTTTCATCACATGACAACAGAAAATCAATTTAGTCTCAAATAAATTATGGAACGTGTTCAATTTGGTTTAAATAATGCAAAAACAAAGTGTTGGAGAAGAAAGTAAAAGTGCAATATTTGCCATGTAAAAAAGCTAACGTTTAAGTTCCTTGCTCAGAACATGAGAACATATGAAAGCTGGTGGTTCCTTTTAACATGAGACTTCAATATTCCCAGGTAAGAAGTTTTAGGTTGTAGTTATTATAGGACTATTTCTCTCTATACCATTTGTATTTCATATACCTTTGACTATTGGATGTTCTAATAGGTACTTTAGTATTGCCAGCCTAATCTCAGGAGTTGATTGGCTTGAAGTCATAAACAGCGCAATGCTTGAAGCATTGCGAAGAGCTGCTGGCAAACGCAGGAAAGTGCTGTTTTAATGAATGCTTACGAGCCTACTGCTGCCTACCACCTCTCAGTCAGAGAGGTCAGACTGCTCTATCAAATCATAGACTTAATTATAATATAATAACACACAGAAATACGTGCCTTGGGTCATTATTTTTTATTTTATTTTTACCTTTATTTAACTAGGCAAGTCAGTTAAGAACAAATTCTTATTTTCAATGACGGCCTAGGAACAGTGGGTTAACTGCCTGTTCAGGGGCAGAACGACAGATTTGTACCTTGTCAGCTCGGGGATTTGAACTTGCAACCTTTCGGTTACTAGTCCAACGCTCTAACCACTAGGCTACCCTGCCGTTCATTAATATGGTAAAATCCGGAAACTATCATTTAGAAAACAAAACTTTTATTCTTTCAGTGAAATACGGAGCCGTTACGTATTTTATCTAACGGGTGCCATCAATAAGTCTAAATATTGCTGTTACATTGCACAACCTTCAACGTTATGTCATAATTATGTAAAATTCTGGCAAATTAGTTCGCAACGAGCCAGGCGGCCCAAACTGCTGCATTATATCCTGACTCTGCATGCAATGAACGCAAGAGAAGTGACACAATTTGCCTACTTAATATTGCCTGCTAACATGAATTTATTTTAAATAATATGCAGGTTTAAAAAATATACTTCTGTGTATTGATTTTAAGAAAGGCATTGATGTTTATTATTAGGTACATTGGTGCAACGACAGTGCTTTTTTCGCAAATGCTCTTGTTAAATCATCACCCGTTTGGCGAAGTAGGCTGTGATTCAATGATAAATTAACAGGGACCGCATTGATTATATTTTTATATCACCTTTATTTAACCAGGTAGGCAAATTGAGAACACGTTCTCATTTACAATTGCGACCTGGCCAAGATAAAGCAAAGCAGTTCGACACATACAACAACACATAGTTACACATGGAGTAAAACAAACATAGTCAATAATACAGTGAAAAATAAGTCTATATACAATGTGAGCAAGTGAGGTGAGATAAGGGAGGTGAAGGCAAACAATATATATATATAAATAAATAAAAATATAAAAAAGGCCATGGTGGCGAAGTAAATACAATATAGCAAGTAAAATAAATTAAATAAAAAACACTGGAATGGTTGGTTTGCAGTGGAAGAAAGTGTAAAGTAGAGATAGAAATAATGGGGTGCAAAGGAGCAAAATAAATTAATAAATACAGTAGGTGAAGAGGTAGTTTGGGCTAAATTATAGATGGGCTATATACAGGTGCAGTAATCTATGAGCTGCTCTGACAGCTGGTGCTTAAAGCTAGTGAGGGAGATAAGTGTTTCCAGTTTCAGAGATTTTTGTAGTTCGTTCCAGTCATTGGCAGCAGAGAACTGGAAGGAGAGGCGGCCAAAGGAATAATTGGTTTTGGGGGTGACCAGAGAGATATACCTGCTGGAGCGCGTGCTACAGGTAGGTGCTGCTATGGTGACCAGCGAGCTGAGATAAGGGGGGACTTTACCTAGCAGGGTCTTGTAGATGACCTGGAGCCAGTGGGTTTGGCGACGAGTATGAAGCGAGGGCCAGCCAACGAGAGTGTACAGGTCGCAGTGGTGGGTAGTATATGGGGCTTTGGTGACAAAACGGATGGCACTGTGATAGACTGCATCCAATTTATTGAGTAGGGTTTTGGAGGCTATTTTGTAAATGACATCACCGAAGTCGAGGATTGGTAGGATGGTCAGTTTTACAAGGGTATGTTTGGCAGCATGAGTGAAGGATGCTTTGTTGCGGAATAGGAAGCCAATTCTAGATTTAACTTTGGATTGGAGATGTTTGATGTGAGTCTGGAAGGAGAGTTTACAGTCTAACCAGACACCTAGGTATTTGTAGTTGTCCACATATTCTAAGTCAGAGCCGTCCAGAGTAGTGATGTTGGACAGGCGGGCAGGTGCAGGCAGCGATCGGTTGAAGAGCATGCATTTAGTTTTACTTGTATTTAAGAGCAATTGGAGGCCACGGAAGGAGAGTTGTATGGCATTGAAGCTCGCCTGGAGGGTTGTTAACACAGTTAACACATATGCAACGCATCGATTATATGCAACGCAGGATAAGCTAGATAAACTAGTAATATCATCAACCATGTGTAGTTAACTAGTGATTATGTTAAGATTGATTGTTTTTTATAAGATAAGTTTAATGCTATAGGATGGATCCTAGTCTTGTGTATAGGCCCTGTGGAAGGAAGGATGGGTCCTAGTCTGGTGTATAGACCCTGTGGAAGGAGGATGGATCCTAGTCTGGTGTATAGGCCCTGTGGAAGGAAGGATGGGTCCTAGTCTGGTGTATAGACCCTGTGGAAGGAGGATGGATCCTAGTCTGGTGTATAGGCGCTGTGGAAGGAAGGATGGGTCCTAGTCTGGTGTATAGGCCCTGTGGAAGGAAGGATGGGTCCTAGTCTGGTGTATAGGCCCTGTGGAAGGAAGGATGGGTAAGTTTAATGCTAGCTAGCACCTTACCTTGGCTCCTTGCTGCACTCGCATAACAGGTAGTCAGCCTGCCACGCAGTCTCCTCGTGGAGTGCAATGTAATCGGCCATAATCGGTGTCCAAAAATGCCGATTACCAATTGTTATGACAACTTGAAATCGGCCCTAATTAATTGGCCATTCCGATGAATCGGTCGACCTCTAAACAGAAGTGCAACACTATTTGGCTAGCAGCCAGACACAAGTAAATTAGCTTACAATAAAACATTTTTTTGTTGTTGCTGAAAACAATGCATGGCAATCATATTTCTACTCTTTCTAATTGGAAGTATGTAGCCAGAAAAGTAGCCTACACGTCAGTGTGATCCAATTTTTTATTTTTTTTTATTTAACCTTTATTTAACCAGGTAGGCAAATTGAGAACACGTTCTCATTTACAATTGCGACCTGGCCAAGATAAAGCAAAGCAGTTCGACACATACAACAACACATAGTTACACATGGAGTAAAACAACATATAGTCAATAATACAGTGAAAAAAAAAAAATGAAAAAAAATAAGTCTATATACAATGTGAGCAAGTGAGGTGAGATAAGGGAGGTGAAGGCAAACAAATATATGTATAAATAAATAAAAATATAAAAGGCCATGGAGGCGAAGTGAGTACAACACAGCACGTAAAATAAAAACTAAAAAAACAATGGAATGGTTGGTTTGCGGTGGAAGAAAGTGCAAAGTAGAGACAGAAATAAAGGGGTGCAAAGGAGCAAAATAAATTAATAAATAAATACAGTAGGTAAAGAGGTAGTTGTTTGGGCTAAATTGTAGATAGGTTATATACAGGTGCAGTAATCTATGAGCTGCTCTGACAGCTGGTGCTTAAAGCTAGTGAGGGAGATAGGTGTTTCCAGTTTCAGAGATTTTTGTAGTTCGTTCCAGTCATTGGCAGCAGAGAACTGGAAGGAGAGGCGTCCAAAGGAAGAATTGGTTTTGGGGGTGACTAGAGAGATATACCTGCTGGAGCGCGTGCTACAGGTAGGTGCTGCTATGGTGACCAGCGAGCTGAGATAAGGGGGGACTTTACCAATGACGATAGCAAAGATATTTAATCTGAGAGGAGAAGTGGAACTGAAATATGTCGTTTTTAGATTCATGATTTGGAGCGAGCCCTGACTGAAGCACAGCAGAATTTAAAATAAGAAGTATTTTTGATCTGCGTCTATATGATAGGCTAACTAATGAAGTACCCCTATTCTTTTTACCTTTATTTAACTAGGCAAGTCAGTTAAGAACAAATTCTTATTTTCAATGACGGCCTAGGAACAGTGGGTTAACTGCCTTGTTCAGGAGCAGAACGACAGATTTTTACCTTGTCAGCTCGGGGATTCGATCTAGCAACCTTTCGGTTACTAGTCCAATGCTCTAACCACTAGGTTACCTGCCACCCCATGAATGAAGGCTAATGCTGAAAAGCAAGTTTAAAAAATATATTTATATATTTAAAAAAAATATAAATCAAATCATATCAAATTTTATTTGTCACATACACATGTTTAGCAGATGTTAATGCGAGTGTAGCGAAATGCTTGTGCTTCTAGTTCCGACAATGCAGTAATAACTAACGAGTAATCTAACCTAACAATTCCACAGTAAAGAACAGAAATTCTCTAACTCACACATCCAGTATTTTTCTCTGGATCTAAAACCTTGGTTAAACCCACTGTGAAGAAACAACACTAATTCCAACTTTCTTTTGCGCAAGGACAGTGAGGTGGAATCATAGATGCCATTTATTCTGTTACTCACCAGTGACGAGCCACTGTATTTGCACAATCCATCTGTTACACTCATCTTCTGAGGTGGTTCAGGCCAAAGTCATGGTGATATTCACAGCTAAAAAAATTCATAAAAAAAGACAACCACTTATGCCCACAGCAGAACACCAGGCCTGTCTCCATCCCCAAGGCAGGTGGACAGTTACATGCAGGCCTAGAGTTTCTCATGTTGTTTTTACCAACCATGGCAGTATCCAGCAGTTTTCTGAGGCTATAGCGCTAGTTCCTGCAGGCCTTCTCTGCATAGGGGAGTAACAGCAGGGTCTTTGTTAGAGTGCTGCTGGCTGGGTAAACTTTAACCACCGTGTAGAAGCAAGGTGTTTAAATGAACCACTAGTGCTCAGGACTACCGATACGTCTGGTGCGTTGGCATGTTGTACCAAGTTCCCTGACAAATAAATGATTTAAGGTCCAGTTTCCTGGCTGGACGTCACGTCATGGAGAAGTATGCCGGCCTTGATACTGGCTCTGTGTAGTAACAGCACTGTGTGGCTTGAATGAATGGGGTTTCATTTGAGAAACAACGTGTGTGTGTGTGTAGCCACTAGCTGTGTGTGTGTGTGTGTGTGTGTGTGTGTGTGTGTGTGTGTGTGTGTGTGTGTGTGTGTGTGTGTGTGTGTGTGTGTGTGTGTGTGTGTGTGTGTGTGTGTGTGTGTGTGTGTGTGTGTGTGTGTGTGTGTGTGTGTGTGTGTGTGTGTGTGTGTGTGTGTGTGTGTGTGTGTGTGTGTGTGTGTGTCTGGTGCTGGTGCTAAGGAGGCCTGTAGAAGTGTAGCTACCAACCAGAGTGATGGTCAACACTCCTCCTCCTGTACTGTCACTAATTAACACAAACAGGATGGAGAGAGACAGAGGGGGAGGGAGAGAATGCAGAGCGGGAGGAATAGAAAGAGAAGTATGGCTGGGTACGATACCAGTATAGTGTGATACTTGTTAGTATCGTGGTAAGGAAACAAAAACACGAAGCGGATTTCACTTCTTTAGGACGACAGCTCCTAATGATGGAAACAAACATTATGTTGTCATCCAGAGTCCCATGTATTTATCTTATCACACAATATTTTACATACTGCTGTTTTTTTTTTTAAAGGACCAAATAGTTTGATCTGCTTTTTGTTTAAAAAAAAAATGCAACAAAAAAAACAACAAAAAATTGTTATCACAACCCTAGAATGAAGAGAGAAGGAGAAGGATGCGAGAGAACATGAAGGAGGATCAAGAGAACACGTGAGAGAGGAGGGAGAGGGAATGTAGAGGAGACACCAACCCATTCTCTGTCTTTATTGCCACGCATTACATAGCACAGTGTTGAAGTATTTCAACTACCTCCAGCTTCTGTATGAGCTTACTCAGACTGTCATGATCATTTGAAGGGAAAGAGGTGCATCTTTTGCACTGAAAGTGGAAGAATTTTTTTATTTTATTTAGGATGAAAGCAACAATTTTTTGACCTTTTCCATATGGACCGACGTGATCATGTGGGTCCTAGTCTGGTGTATAGGCCCTGTGGAAGGAGGATGGGTCCTAGTCTGGTGTATAGGCCCTGTGGAAGGAAGGATGGGTCCTAGTCTGGGTCCTAGTCTGGTGTATAGGCCCTGTGGAAGGAAGGATGGGTCCTAGTCTGGGTCCTAGTCTGGTGTATAGGCCCTGTGGAAGGAGGATGGGTCCTAGTCTGGTATATAGGCCCTGTGGAAGGAAGGATGGGTCCTAGTCTGGGTCCTAGTCTGGTGTATAGGCCCAGTGGAAGGAAGGATGGGTTCTAGTCTGGTGTATAGGCCCTGTGGAAGGAAGGATGGGTCCTAGTCTCGGTCCTAGTCTGGTGTATAGGCCCTGTGGAAGGAAGATGGGTCCTAGTCTGGTGTATAGGCCCTGTGGAAGGAAGGATGGGTCCTAGTCTGGTGTATAGGCCCTGTGGAAGGAAGGATGGGTCCTAGTCTGGTGTATAGGCCCTGTGGAAGGAAGATGGGTCCTAGTCTGGTGTATAGGCCCTGTGGTAGGAAGGATGGGTCCTAGTCTGGTGTATAGGCCCAGTGGAAGGAAGGATGGGTCCTAGTCTGGTGTATAGGCCCTGTGGTAGGAAGGATGGGTCCTAGTCTGGTGTATAGGCCCTGTGGTAGGAAGGATGGGTCCTAGTCTGGTGTATAGGCCCTGTGGAAGGAAGGATGGGTCCTAGTCTGGTGTATAGGCCCAGTGGAAGGAAGGATGGGTCCTAGTCTGGTGTATAGGCCCTGTGGAAGGAAGGATGGGTCCTAGTCTGGTGTATAGGCCCAGTGGAAGGAAGGATGGGTCCTAGTCTGGTGTATAGGCCCTGTGGAAGGAAGGATGGGTCCTAGTCTGGGTCCTAGTCTGGTGTATAGGCCCTGTGGAAGGAAGATGGGTCCTAGTCTGGTGTATAGGCCCTGTGGAAGGAAGGATGGGTCCTAGTCTGGTGTATAGGCCCTGTGGAAGGAAGGATGGGTCCTAGTCTGGTGTATAGGCCCAGTGGAAGGAAGGATGGGTCCTAGTCTGGTGTATAGGCCCTGTGGAAGGAAGGAGGGTGGGTTCTGTTCGGGTGGATGTCTGTCTGTCCTGATGACCTTGACTATGCCAGTGTGGGTGGTGTCTCTCTGTGAGAGCTGCTGTTTTACTGTCCCCCTATAAAGAGACCCAGCGGGGTGGGGACTGGGGCTGGAGAGGGGGTTTGTTTTGATGGTTGTAAAGAGAGTGAGATGACTGGTGCTGCCCTCAGGGGTCAGACTGGCTGTGATGGTCTTTACTCCACTCTCAATTCAATGGGCTTTATTGGCATGGGGAAACATGTGTACATTGCTAAAGTAAGTGAAATAGATAATAAACAAAAGTGAAATAAACAATATAAAATTAACAGTAAACGTCAGTCACTAAAGTTTCAAAGGAATAGAGACAGTTCAAATGTCATGTCTATGTACAATGTTGTAATGATGTGCAAATAGTTCATTCCCCCCCCCCCCCCCCTTTTGTACTTTAACATAATTATCTGTAATCTATAATTAACTGTCTGTGTGATGGTTGTGAAACCCAGCCTGCTGTCTGTGTGATGGTTGTGAAACCCAGTCTGCTGTCTGTGTGATGGTTGTGAAACCCAGGCTGCTGTCTGTGTGATGGTTGTAAAACCCAGCCTGCTGTCTGTGTGATGGTTGTAAAACCCAGCCTGCTGTCTGTGTGATGGTTGTAAAACCCAGCCTGCTGTCTGTGATGGTTGTGAAACCCAGCCTGCTGTCTGTGTGATGGTTGTGAAACCCATCCTGCTGTCTGTGTGATGGTTGTGAAACCCATCCTGCTGTCTCTGTGATGGTTGTAAAACCCAGCCTGCTGTCTGTGTGATGGTTGTGAAACCCAGCCTGCTGTCTGTGTGATGGTTGTGAAACCCATCCTGCTGTCTGTGTGATGGTTGTGAAACCCATCCTGCTGTCTCTGTGATGGATGTAAAACCCAGGCTGCTGTCTGTGTGATGGTTGTAAAACCCAGGCTGCTGTCTGTGTGATGGTTGTAAAACCCAGCCTGTTGTCTGTGGTGGTTGTGAAATCCCGTCTGCAGTCTCCCCTGTGCCTCATTAACATACTGTCATTGGACAGAGGGAGGAGGGCTGGCTGCTAGCGCTGGTCACCAATCCTTCAGGGAGGAGGGCTGGCTGCTGGCGCTGGTCACCAATCCTTCAGGGAGGAGGGCTGGCTGCTAGCGCTGGTCACCAATCCTTCAGGGAGGAGGGCTGGCTGCTAGCGCTGGTCACCAATCCTTCTGGGAGGAGGGCTGGCTGCTAGCGCTGGTCACCAATCCTTCAGGGAGGAGGGCTGGCTGCTAGCGCTGGTCACCAATCCTTCAGGGAGGAGGGCTGGCTGCTAGCGCTGGTCACCAATCCTTCTGGGAGGAGGGCTGGCTGCTAGCGCTGGCCACCAATCCTTCTGGGAGGAGGGCTGCTGGCCACCAATCCTTCAGGGAGGAGGGCTGCTGGTCACCAATCCTTCAGGGAGGAGGGCTGCTGGTCACCAAACCTTCTGGGAGGAGGGCTGCTGGCGCTGGCCACCAATCCTTCTGGGAGGAGGGCTGCTGGCCACCAATCCTTCTGGGAGGAGGGCTGCTGGTCACCAAACCTTCTGGGAGGAGGGCTGCTGGCGCTGGCCACCAATCCTTCTGGGAGGAGGGGTGCTAGCGCTGGCCACCAATCCTTCTGGGAGGAGGGCTGCTGGCCACCAATCCTTCTGGGAGGAGGGTTGCTAGCGCTGGCCACCAATCCTTCTGGGAGGAGGGCTGCTGGCCACCAAACCTTCTGGGAGGAGGGCTGCTGGTCACCAATCCTTCTGGGAGGAGGGCTGCTGGCGCTGGCCACCAATCCTTCTGGGAGGAGGGCTGCTGGCGCTGGCCACCAATCCTTCTGGGAGGAGGGCTGCTAGCGCTGGCCACCAATCCTTCTGGGAGGAGGGCTGCTGGCCACCAATCCTTCTGGGAGGAGGGTTGCTAGCGCTGGCCACCAATCCTTCTGGGAGGAGGGCTGCTGGCACTGGCCACCAATCCTTCTGGGAGGAGGGCTGCTGGCGCTGGTCACCAATCCTTCAGGGAGGAGGGCTGCTAGCGCTGGCCACCAATCCTTCTGGGAGGAGGGCTGCTGGCCACCAATCCTTCTGGGAGGAGGGCTGCTGGCGCTGGCCACCAATCCTTCTGGGAGGAGGGCTAGCGCTGGCCACCAATCCTTCTGGGAGGAGGGCTGTTAGCGCTGGCCACCAATCCTTCTGGGAGGAGGGCTGCTGTCCACCAATCCTTCTGGGAGGAGGGCTGCTGGCGCTGGCCACCAATCCTTCTGGGAGGAGGGCTGCTAGCGCTGGCCACCAATCCTTCTGGGAGGAGGGCTGCTAGCGCTGGTCACCAATCCTTCTGGGAGGAGGGCTGCTGGCGCTGGCCACCAATCCTTCAGGGAGGAGGGCTGCTGGCGCTGGCCACCAATCCTTCTGGGAGGAGGGCTGCTAGCGCTGGCCACCAATCCTTCTGGGAGGAGGGCTGCTAGCGCTGGCCACCAATCCTTCTGGGAGGAGGGCTGCTAGCGCTGGCCACCAATCCTTCTGGGAGGAGGGCTGCTGGCGCTGGCCACCAATCCTTCAGGGAGGAAGGCTGCTGGCCACCAATCCTTCTGGGAGGAGGGCTGCTGGCCACCAAACCTTCTGGGAGGAGGGCTGCTGGCCACCAATCCTTCTGGGAGGAGGGCTGCTGGCGCTGGCCACCAATACTTCTGGGAGGAGGGCTGCTAGCGCTGGCCACCAATCCTTCTGGGAGGAGGACTGCTGGCCACCAATCCTTCTGGGAGGAGGGCTGCTGGCGCTGGCCACCAATCCTTCTGGGAGGAGGGCTGCTGGTCACCAAACCTTCTGGGAGGAGGGCTGCTGGTCACCAAACCTTCTGGTAGGAGGGCTGCTGGCCACCAAACCTTCTGGTAGGAGGGCTGCTGGCCACCAAACCTTTTGGGAGGAGGGCTGCTGGCCACCAATCCTTCTGGGAGGAGGGCTGCTGGCCACCAATCCTTCTGGGAGGAGGGCTGCTGGCCACCAATCCTTCTGGGAGGAGGGCTGCTGGCCACCAATCCTTCTGGGAGGAGGGCTGCTAGCGCTGTTCACCAATCCTTCAGGGAGGAGGGCTGCTAGCGCTGGCCACCAATCCTTCTGGGAGGAGGGCTGCTGGCCACCAATCCTTCTGGGAGGAGGGCTGCTGGCGCTGGCCACCAATCCTTCTGGGAGGAGGGCTGCTAGCGCTGGCCACCAATCCTTCTGGGAGGAGGGCTGCTGGCCACCAATCCTTCTGGGAGGAGGGCTGCTGTCGCTGGCCACCAATCCTTCTGGGAGGAGGGCTGCTAGCGCTGGCCACCAATCCTTCTGGGAGGAGGGCTGCTGGCCACCAATCCTTCTGGGAGGAGGGCTGCTGGCGCTGGCCACCAATCCTTCTGGGAGGAGGGCTGCTAGCGCTGGCCACCAATCCTTCTGGGAGGAGGGCTGCTAGCGCTGGTCACCAATCCTTCTGGGAGGAGGGCTGCTAGCGCTGGCCACCAATCCTTCTGGGAGGAGGGCTGCTGGCGCTGGCCACCAATCCTTCTGGGAGGAGGGCTGCTAGCGCTGGCCACCAATCCTTCTGGGAGGAGGGCTGCTGGCGCTGGCCACCAATCCTTCAGGGAGGAAGGCTGCTGGCCACCAATCCTTCTGGGAGGAGGGCTGCTGGCCACCAAACCTTCTGGGAGGAGGGCTGCTGGCCACCAAACCTTCTGGGAGGAGGGCTGCTGGCCACCAATCCTTCTGGGAGGAGGGCTGCTGGCGCTGGCCACCAATCCTTCTGGGAGGAGGGCTGCTGGCCACCAAACCTTCTGGGAGGAGGGCTGCTGGCCACCAAACCTTCTGGGAGGAGGGCTGCTGGCCACCAAACCTTCTGGGAGGAGGGCTGCTGGCCACCAAACCTTCTGGGAGGAGGGCTGCTGGCCACCAAACCTTCTGGGAGGAGGGCTGCTGGCCACCAATCCTTCTGGGAGGAGGGCTGCTGGCGCTGGCCACCAATCCTTCTGGGAGGAGGGCTGCTAGCGCTGGCCACCAATCCTTCTGGGAGGAGGGCTGCTGGCCACCAATCCTTCTGGGAGGAGGGCTGCTAGCGCTGGCCACCAATCCTTCTGGGAGGAGGGCTGCTGGCCACCAATCCTTCAGGGAGGAGGGCTGCTGGCGCTGGCCACCAATCCTTCAGGGAGGAGGGCTGCTGGTCACCAAACCTTCTGGGAGGAGGGCTGCTGGTCACCAAACCTTCTGGGAGGAGGGCTGCTGGTCACCAAACCTTCTGGGAGGAAGGCTGCTGGCCACCAAACCTTTTGGGAGGAGGGCTGCTTGCCACCAATCCTTCTGGGAGGAGGGCTGCTGGCGCTGGCCACCAATCCTTCTGGGAGGAGGGCTGCTGGCGCTGGTCACCAATCCTTCTGGGAGGAGGGCTGCTGGCGCTGGCCACCAATCCTTCTGGGAGGAGGGCTGCTAGCGCTGGCCACCAAACCTTCTGGGAGGAGGGCTGCTGGCCACCAATCCTTCTGGGAGGAGGGCTGCTGGCGCTGGCCACCAATCCTTCTGGGAGGAGGGCTGCTGGCGCTGGCCACCAATCCTTCTGGGAGGAGGGCTGCTGGCCACCAATCCTTCTGGGAGGAGGGCTGCTGGCCACCAATCCTTCTGGGAGGAGGGCTGCTGGTCACCAAACCTTCTGGGAGGAGGGCTGCTGGTCACCAATCCTTCTGGGAGGAGGGCTGCTGGCGCTGGTCACCAATCCTTCTGGGAGGAGGGCTGCTGGCGCTGGCCACCAATCCTTCTGGGAGGAGGGCTGCTGGCGCTGGTCACCAATCCTTCTGGGAGGAGGGCTGCTAGCGCTGGCCACCAATCCTTCTGGGAGGAGGGCTGCTGGCCACCAATCCTTCAGGGAGGAGGGCTGCTGGTCACCAATCCTTCTGGGAGGAGGGCTGCTGGCCACCAATCCTTCTGGGAGGAGGGCTGCTGGCGCTGGCCACCAATCCTTCTGGGAGGAGGGCTGCTGGCCACCAATCCTTCTGGGAGGAGGGCTGTTAGCGCTGGCCACCAATCCTTCTGGGAGGAGGGCTGCTGTCCACCAATCCTTCTGGGAGGAGGGCTGCTGGCGCTGGCCACCAATCCTTCTGGGAGGAGGGCTGCTAGCGCTGGCCACCAATCCTTCTGGGAGGAGGGCTGCTAGCGCTGGTCACCAATCCTTCTGGGAGGAGGGCTGCTGGCGCTGGCCACCAATCCTTCAGGGAGGAGGGCTGCTGGCGCTGGCCACCAATCCTTCTGGGAGGAGGGCTGCTAGCGCTGGCCACCAATCCTTCTGGGAGGAGGGCTGCTAGCGCTGGCCACCAATCCTTCTGGGAGGAGGGCTGCTAGCGCTGGCCACCAATCCTTCTGGGAGGAGGGCTGCTGGCGCTGGCCACCAATCCTTCAGGGAGGAAGGCTGCTGGCCACCAATCCTTCTGGGAGGAGGGCTGCTGGCCACCAAACCTTCTGGGAGGAGGGCTGCTGGCCACCAATCCTTCTGGGAGGAGGGCTGCTGGCGCTGGCCACCAATACTTCTGGGAGGAGGGCTGCTAGCGCTGGCCACCAATCCTTCTGGGAGGAGGACTGCTGGCCACCAATCCTTCTGGGAGGAGGGCTGCTGGCGCTGGCCACCAATCCTTCTGGGAGGAGGGCTGCTGGTCACCAAACCTTCTGGGAGGAGGGCTGCTGGTCACCAAACCTTCTGGTAGGAGGGCTGCTGGCCACCAAACCTTCTGGTAGGAGGGCTGCTGGCCACCAAACCTTTTGGGAGGAGGGCTGCTGGCCACCAATCCTTCTGGGAGGAGGGCTGCTGGCCACCAATCCTTCTGGGAGGAGGGCTGCTGGCCACCAATCCTTCTGGGAGGAGGGCTGCTGGCCACCAATCCTTCTGGGAGGAGGGCTGCTAGCGCTGTTCACCAATCCTTCAGGGAGGAGGGCTGCTAGCGCTGGCCACCAATCCTTCTGGGAGGAGGGCTGCTGGCCACCAATCCTTCTGGGAGGAGGGCTGCTGGCGCTGGCCACCAATCCTTCTGGGAGGAGGGCTGCTAGCGCTGGCCACCAATCCTTCTGGGAGGAGGGCTGCTGGCCACCAATCCTTCTGGGAGGAGGGCTGCTGTCGCTGGCCACCAATCCTTCTGGGAGGAGGGCTGCTAGCGCTGGCCACCAATCCTTCTGGGAGGAGGGCTGCTGGCCACCAATCCTTCTGGGAGGAGGGCTGCTGGCGCTGGCCACCAATCCTTCTGGGAGGAGGGCTGCTAGCGCTGGCCACCAATCCTTCTGGGAGGAGGGCTGCTAGCGCTGGTCACCAATCCTTCTGGGAGGAGGGCTGCTAGCGCTGGCCACCAATCCTTCTGGGAGGAGGGCTGCTGGCGCTGGCCACCAATCCTTCTGGGAGGAGGGCTGCTAGCGCTGGCCACCAATCCTTCTGGGAGGAGGGCTGCTGGCGCTGGCCACCAATCCTTCAGGGAGGAAGGCTGCTGGCCACCAATCCTTCTGGGAGGAGGGCTGCTGGCCACCAAACCTTCTGGGAGGAGGGCTGCTGGCCACCAAACCTTCTGGGAGGAGGGCTGCTGGCCACCAATCCTTCTGGGAGGAGGGCTGCTGGCGCTGGCCACCAATCCTTCTGGGAGGAGGGCTGCTGGCCACCAAACCTTCTGGGAGGAGGGCTGCTGGCCACCAAACCTTCTGGGAGGAGGGCTGCTGGCCACCAAACCTTCTGGGAGGAGGGCTGCTGGCCACCAAACCTTCTGGGAGGAGGGCTGCTGGCCACCAAACCTTCTGGGAGGAGGGCTGCTGGCCACCAATCCTTCTGGGAGGAGGGCTGCTGGCGCTGGCCACCAATCCTTCTGGGAGGAGGGCTGCTAGCGCTGGCCACCAATCCTTCTGGGAGGAGGGCTGCTGGCCACCAATCCTTCTGGGAGGAGGGCTGCTAGCGCTGGCCACCAATCCTTCTGGGAGGAGGGCTGCTGGCCACCAATCCTTCAGGGAGGAGGGCTGCTGGCGCTGGCCACCAATCCTTCAGGGAGGAGGGCTGCTGGTCACCAAACCTTCTGGGAGGAGGGCTGCTGGTCACCAAACCTTCTGGGAGGAGGGCTGCTGGTCACCAAACCTTCTGGGAGGAAGGCTGCTGGCCACCAAACCTTTTGGGAGGAGGGCTGCTTGCCACCAATCCTTCTGGGAGGAGGGCTGCTGGCGCTGGCCACCAATCCTTCTGGGAGGAGGGCTGCTGGCGCTGGTCACCAATCCTTCTGGGAGGAGGGCTGCTGGCGCTGGCCACCAATCCTTCTGGGAGGAGGGCTGCTAGCGCTGGCCACCAAACCTTCTGGGAGGAGGGCTGCTGGCCACCAATCCTTCTGGGAGGAGGGCTGCTGGCGCTGGCCACCAATCCTTCTGGGAGGAGGGCTGCTGGCGCTGGCCACCAATCCTTCTGGGAGGAGGGCTGCTGGCCACCAATCCTTCTGGGAGGAGGGCTGCTGGCCACCAATCCTTCTGGGAGGAGGGCTGCTGGTCACCAAACCTTCTGGGAGGAGGGCTGCTGGTCACCAATCCTTCTGGGAGGAGGGCTGCTGGCGCTGGTCACCAATCCTTCTGGGAGGAGGGCTGCTGGCGCTGGCCACCAATCCTTCTGGGAGGAGGGCTGCTGGCGCTGGTCACCAATCCTTCTGGGAGGAGGGCTGCTAGCGCTGGCCACCAATCCTTCTGGGAGGAGGGCTGCTGGCCACCAATCCTTCAGGGAGGAGGGCTGCTGGTCACCAATCCTTCAGGGAGGAGGGCTGCTGGTCACCAAACCTTCTGGGAGGAGGGCTGCTGGCGCTGGCCACCAATCCTTCTGGGAGGAGGGCTGCTGGCGCTGGCCACCAATCCTTCTGGGAGGAGGGCTGCTGGTCACCAAACCTTCTGGGAGGAGGGCTGCTGGCGCTGGTCACCAAACCTTCTGGGAGGAGGGCTGCTGGCGCTGGCCACCAATCCTTCTGGGAGGAGGGGTGCTAGCGCTGGCCACCAATCCTTCTGGGAGGAGGGCTGCTGGCCACCAATCCTTCTGGGAGGAGGGTTGCTAGCGCTGGCCACCAATCCTTCTGGGAGGAGGGCTGCTGGCCACCAAACCTTCTGGGAGGAGGGCTGCTGGTCACCAAACCTTCTGGGAGGAGGGCTGCTGGCGCTGGCCACCAATCCTTCTGGGAGGAGGGCTGCTGGCGCTGGCCACCAATCCTTCTGGGAGGAGGGCTGCTAGCGCTGGCCACCAATCCTTCTGGGAGGAGGGCTGCTGGCCACCAATCCTTCTGGGAGGAGGGTTGCTAGCGCTGGCCACCAATCCTTCTGGGAGGAGGGCTGCTGGCCACCAATCCTTCTGGGTGGAGGGCTGCTGGCGCTGGTCACCAATCCTTCTGGGAGGAGGGCTGCTGGCGCTGGCCACCAATCCTTCTGGGAGGAGGGCTGCTAGCGCTGGTCACCAATCCTTCAGGGAGGAGGGCTGCTAGCGCTGGCCACCAATCCTTCTGGGAGGAGGGCTGCTGGCCACCAATCCTTCTGGGAGGAGGGCTGCTGGCGCTGGCCACCAATCCTTCTGGGAGGAGGGCTGCTGGCCACCAATCCTTCTGGGAGGAGGGCTGCTGGCGCTGGCCACCAATCCTTCTGGGAGGAGGGCTGCTAGCGCTGGCCACCAATCCTTCTGGGAGGAGGGCTGCTAGCGCTGGTCACCAATCCTTCTGGGAGGAGGGCTGCTGGCGCTGGCCACCAATCCTTCAGGGGGGAGGGCTGCTGGCGCTGGCCACCAATCCTTCTGGGAGGAGGGCTGCTAGCGCTGGCCACCAATCCTTCTGGGAGGAGGGCTGCTGGCGCTGGCCACCAATCCTTCAGGGAGGAAGGCTGCTGGCCACCAATCCTTCTGGGAGGAGGGCTGCTGGCCACCAAACCTTCTGGGAGGAGGCCTGCTGGCCACCAATCCTTCTGGGAGGAGGGCTGCTGGCGCTGGCCACCAATACTTCTGGGAGGAGGGCTGCTAGCGCTGGCCACCAATCCTTCTGGGAGGAGGGCTGCTGGCCACCAATCCTTCTGGGAGGAGGGCTGCTGGCGCTGGCCACCAATCCTTCTGGGAGGAGGGCTGCTGGTCACCAATCCTTCTGGGAGGAGGGCTGTTAGCGCTGGCCACCAATCCTTCTGGGAGGAGGGCTGCTGGCGCTGGCCACCAATCCTTCTGGGAGGAGGGCTGCTAGCGCTGGCCACCAAACCTTCTGGGAGGAGGGCTGCTGGCCACCAATCCTTCTGGGAGGAGGGCTGTTTGCGCTGGCCACCAATCCTTCTGGGAGGAGGGCTGCTGGCGCTGGCCACCAATCCTTCTGGGAGGAGGGCTGCTAGCGCTGGCCACCAAACCTTCTGGGAGGAGGGCTGCTGGCCACCAAACCTTCTGGGAGGAGGGCTGCTGGCCACCAAACCTTCTGGGAGGAGGGTTGCTGGCCACCAATCCTTCTGGGAGGAGGGCTGCTGGCGCTGGCCACCAATCCTTCTGGGAGGAGGGCTGCTGGCGCTGGCCACCAATCCTTCTGGGAGGAGGGCTGCTGGCCACCAATCCTTCTGGGAGGAGGGCTGCTGGTCACCAAACCTTCTGGGAGGAGGGCTGCTGGTCACCAATCCTTCTGGGAGGAGGGCTGCTGGTCACCAATCCTTCTGGGAGGAGGGCTGCTGGCGCTGGCCACCAATCCTTCTGGGAGGAGGGCTGCTGGCGCTGGTCACCAATCCTTCTGGGAGGAGGGCTGCTAGCGCTGGCCACCAATCCTTCTGGGAGGAGGGCTGCTGGCCACCAATCCTTCAGGGAGGAGGGCTGCTGGTCACCAATCCTTCAGGGAGGAGGGCTGCTGGTCACCAAACCTTCTGGGAGGAGGGCTGCTGGCACTGGCCACCAATCCTTCTGGGAGGAGGGCTGCTAGCGCTGGCCACCAATCCTTCTGGGAGGAGGGCTGCTGGCCACCAAACCTTCTGGGAGGAGGGCTGCTGGTCACCAAACCTTCTGGGAGGAGGGCTGCTGGCGCTGGCCACCAATCCTTCTGGGAGGAGGGCTGCTGGCGCTGGCCACCAATCCTTCTGGGAGGAGGGCTGCTAGCGCTGGCCACCAATCCTTCTGGGAGGAGGGCTGCTGGCCACCAATCCTTCTGGGAGGAGGGTTGCTAGCGCTGGCCACCAATCCTTCTGGGAGGAGGGCTGCTGGCCACCAATCCTTCTGGGTGGAGGGCTGCTGGCGCTGGTCACCAATCCTTCTGGGAGGAGGGCTGCTGGCGCTGGCCACCAATCCTTCTGGGAGGAGGGCTGCTAGCGCTGGTCACCAATCCTTCAGGGAGGAGGGCTGCTAGCGCTGGCCACCAATCCTTCTGGGAGGAGGGCTGCTGGCCACCAATCCTTCTGGGAGGAGGGCTGCTGGCGCTGGCCACCAATCCTTCTGGGAGGAGGGCTGCTGGCCACCAATCCTTCTGGGAGGAGGGCTGTTAGCGCTGGCCACCAATCCTTCTGGGAGGAGGGCTGCTGGCGCTGGCCACCAATCCTTCTGGGAGGAGGGCTGCTAGCGCTGGCCACCAATCCTTCTGGGAGGAGGGCTGCTAGCGCTGGTCACCAATCCTTCTGGGAGGAGGGCTGCTGGCGCTGGCCACCAATCCTTCGGGGAGGAGGGCTGCTGGCGCTGGCCACCAATCCTTCTGGGAGGAGGGCTGCTAGCGCTGGCCACCAATCCTTCTGGGAGGAGGGCTGCTGGCGCTGGCCACCAATCCTTCAGGGAGGAAGGCTGCTGGCCACCAATCCTTCTGGGAGGAGGGCTGCTGGCCACCAAACCTTCTGGGAGGAGGGCTGCTGGCCACCAATCCTTCTGGGAGGAGGGCTGCTGGCGCTGGCCACCAATACTTCTGGGAGGAGGGCTGCTAGCGCTGGCCACCAATCCTTCTGGGAGGAGGGCTGCTGGCCACCAATCCTTCTGGGAGGAGGGCTGCTGGCGCTGGCCACCAATCCTTCTGGGAGGAGGGCTGCTGGTCACCAATCCTTCTGGGAGGAGGGCTGTTAGCGCTGGCCACCAATCCTTCTGGGAGGAGGGCTGCTGGCGCTGGCCACCAATCCTTCTGGGAGGAGGGCTGCTAGCGCTGGCCACCAAACCTTCTGGGAGGAGGGCTGCTGGCCACCAATCCTTCTGGGAGGAGGGCTGTTAGCGCTGGCCACCAATCCTTCTGGGAGGAGGGCTGCTGGCGCTGGCCACCAATCCTTCTGGGAGGAGGGCTGCTAGCGCTGGCCACCAAACCTTCTGGGAGGAGGGCTGCTGGCCACCAAACCTTCTGGGAGGAGGGCTGCTGGCCACCAATCCTTCTGGGAGGAGGGCTGCTGGCGCTGGCCACCAATCCTTCTGGGAGGAGGGCTGCTGGCGCTGGCCACCAATCCTTCTGGGAGGAGGGCTGCTGGCCACCAATCCTTCTGGGAGGAGGGCTGCTGGCCACCAATCCTTCTGGGAGGAGGGCTGCTGGTCACCAAACCTTCTGGGAGGAGGGCTGCTGGTCACCAATCCTTCTGGGAGGAGGGCTGCTGGCGCTGGTCACCAATCCTTCTGGGAGGAGGGCTGCTGGCGCTGGCCACCAATCCTTCTGGGAGGAGGGCTGCTGGCGCTGGTCACCAATCCTTCTGGGAGGAGGGCTGCTAGCGCTGGCCACCAATCCTTCTGGGAGGAGGGCTGCTGGCCACCAATCCTTCAGGGAGGAGGGCTGCTGGTCACCAATCCTTCAGGGAGGAGGGCTGCTGGTCACCAAACCTTCTGGGAGGAGGGCTGCTGGCGCTGGCCACCAATCCTTCTGGGAGGAGGGCTGCTGGCCACCAATCCTTCTGGGAGGAGGGCTGCTGGTCACCAAACCTTCTGGGAGGAGGGCTGCTGGCGCTGGCCACCAATCCTTCTGGGAGGAGGGCTGCTGGCGCTGGCCACCAATCCTTCTGGGAGGAGGGGTGCTAGCGCTGGCCACCAATCCTTCTGGGAGGAGGGCTGCTGGCCACCAATCCTTCTGGGAGGAGGGTTGCTAGCGCTGGCCACCAATCCTTCTGGGAGGAGGGCTGCTGGCCACCAAACCTTCTGGGAGGAGGGCTGCTGGTCACCAAACCTTCTGGGAGGAGGGCTGCTGGCGCTGGCCACCAATCCTTCTGGGAGGAGGGCTGCTGGCGCTGGCCACCAATCCTTCTGGGAGGAGGGCTGCTAGCGCTGGCCACCAATCCTTCTGGGAGGAGGGCTGCTGGCCACCAATCCTTCTGGGAGGAGGGTTGCTAGCGCTGGCCACCAATCCTTCTGGGAGGAGGGCTGCTGGCCACCAATCCTTCTGGGTGGAGGGCTGCTGGCGCTGGTCACCAATCCTTCTGGGAGGAGGGCTGCTGGCGCTGGCCACCAATCCTTCTGGGAGGAGGGCTGCTAGCGCTGGTCACCAATCCTTCAGGGAGGAGGGCTGCTAGCGCTGGCCACCAATCCTTCTGGGAGGAGGGCTGCTGGCCACCAATCCTTCTGGGAGGAGGGCTGCTGGCGCTGGCCACCAATCCTTCTGGGAGGAGGGCTGCTGGCCACCAATCCTTCTGGGAGGAGGGCTGTTAGCGCTGGCCACCAATCCTTCTGGGAGGAGGGCTGCTGGCGCTGGCCACCAATCCTTCTGGGAGGAGGGCTGCTAGCGCTGGTCACCAATCCTTCTGGGAGGAGGGCTGCTAGCGCTGGTCACCAATCCTTCAGGGAGGAGGGCTGCTGGCGCTGGCCACCAATCCTTCAGGGAGGAGGGCTGCTGGCGCTGGCCACCAATCCTTCTGGGAGGAGGGCTGCTAGCGCTGGCCACCAATCCTTCTGGGAGGAGGGCTGCTGGCGCTGGCCACCAATCCTTCAGGGAGGAAGGCTGCTGGCCACCAATCCTTCTGGGAGGAGGGCTGCTGGCCACCAAACCTTCTGGGAGGAGGGCTGCTGGCCACCAATCCTTCTGGGAGGAGGGCTGCTGGCGCTGGCCACCAATACTTCTGGGAGGAGGGCTGCTAGCGCTGGCCACCAATCCTTCTGGGAGGAGGGCTGCTGGCCACCAATCCTTCTGGGAGGAGGGCTGCTGGCGCTGGCCACCAATCCTTCTGGGAGGAGGGCTGCTGGTCACCAAACCTTCTGGGAGGAGGGCTGCTGGTCACCAAACCTTCTGGGAGGAGGGCTGCTGGTCACCAAACCTTCTGGTAGGAGGGCTGCTGGCCACCAATCCTTCTGGGAGGAGGGCTGCTGGCCACCAATCCTTCTGGGAGGAGGGCTGCTGGCCACCAATCCTTCTGGGAGGAGGGCTGCTGGCCACCAATCCTTCTGGGAGGAGGGCTGCTGGCCACCAATCCTTCTGGGAGGAGGGCTGCTAGCGCTGGTCACCAATCCTTCAGGGAGGAGGGCTGCTAGCGCTGGCCACCAATCCTTCTGGGAGGAGGGCTGCTGGCCACCAATCCTTCTGGGAGGAGGGCTGCTGTCGCTGGCCACCAATCCTTCTGGGAGGAGGGCTGCTAGCGCTGGCCACCAATCCTTCTGGGAGGAGGGCTGCTGGCCACCAATCCTTCTGGGAGGAGGGCTGCTGGCGCTGGCCACCAATCCTTCTGGGAGGAGGGCTGCTAGCGCTGGCCACCAATCCTTCTGGGAGGAGGGCTGCTAGCGCTGGTCACCAATCCTTCTGGGAGGAGGGCTGCTGGCGCTGGCCACCAATCCTTCTGGGAGGAGGGCTGCTAGCGCTGGCCACCAATCCTTCTGGGAGGAGGGCTGCTGGCGCTGGCCACCAATCCTTCAGGGAGGAAGGCTGCTGGCCACCAATCCTTCTGGGAGGAGGGCTGCTGGCCACCAAACCTTCTGGGAGGAGGGCTGCTGGCCACCAAACCTTCTGGGAGGAGGGCTGCTGGCCACCAAACCTTCTGGGAGGAGGGCTGCTGGCCACCAAACCTTCTGGGAGGAGGGCTGCTGGCCACCAATCCTTCTGGGAGGAGGGCTGCTGGCGCTGGCCACCAATCCTTCTGGGAGGAGGGCTGCTAGCGCTGGCCACCAATCCTTCTGGGAGGAGGGCTGCTGGCCACCAAACCTTCTGGGAGGAGGGCTGCTGGCCACCAAACCTTCTGGGAGGAGGGCTGCTGGCCACCAAACCTTCTGGGAGGAGGGCTGCTGGCCACCAAACCTTCTGGGAGGAGGGCTGCTGGCCACCAATCCTTCTGGGAGGAGGGCTGCTGGCGCTGGCCACCGATCCTTCTGGGAGGAGGGCTGCTAGCGCTGGCCACCAATCCTTCTGGGAGGAGGGCTGCTGGCCACCAATCCTTCTGGGAGGAGGGCTGCTAGCGCTGGCCACCAATCCTTCTGGGAGGAGGGCTGCTGGCCACCAATCCTTCAGGGAGGAGGGCTGCTGGCGCTGGCCACCAATCCTTCAGGGAGGAGGGCTGCTGGTCACCAAACCTTCTGGGAGGAGGGCTGCTGGTCACCAAACCTTCTGGGAGGAGGGCTGCTGGTCACCAAACCTTCTGGGAGGAGGGCTGCTGGCCACCAAACCTTTTGGGAGGAGGGCTGCTGGCCACCAATCCTTCTGGGAGGAGGGCTGCTGGCGCTGGCCACCAATCCTTCTGGGAGGAGGGCTGCTGGCGCTGGTCACCAATCCTTCTGGGAGGAGGGCTGCTGGCGCTGGCCACCAATCCTTCTGGGAGGAGGGCTGCTGGCGCTGGCCACCAATCCTTCTGGGAGGAGGGCTGCTGGCCACCAATCCTTCTGGGAGGAGGGCTGCTGGCCACCAATCCTTCTGGGAGGAGGGCTGCTGGTCACCAAACCTTCTGGGAGGAGGGCTGCTGGCCACCAAACCTTCTGGGAGGAGGGCTGCTAGCGCTGGTCACCAATCCTTCTGGGAGGAGGGCTGCTGGCGCTGGTCACCAATCCTTCTGGGAGGAGGGCTGCTGGCGCTGGTCACCAATCCTTCTGGGAGGAGGGCTGCTAGCGCTGGCCACCAATCCTTCTGGGAGGAGGGCTGCTGGCGCTGGCCACCAATCCTTCTGGGAGGAGGGCTGCTGGCCACCAAACCTTCTGGGAGGAGGGCTGCTGGCCACCAATCCTTCTGGGAGGAAGGCTGCTGGCGCTGGCCACCAATCCTTCTGGCTGAGACAGATCATGCATCCCAAATTAACATCCTATTCCCATAGGGCTCTGGTCAAAAGTAGTGTACTTTGTAAGGAATAGGATGCCATTTTGGATGCTGCCAGAGAGAGCTGCTGTCTCGCTCTGCTATCTGTCTTGTCTCCTGTCCTGTAGGCTGCTAGCCCGGCTATCAGGGGGCCATGGAGGGATTGGTGATTGCGTATAGAGCTGGTAGATTATGGGCCAGAGGCTGTTCCAGACCAGGGATGGACAACTTTGACGATACCCTCATCCATACTCATACATGCAGCCATAGTCGGCCCTAGCCTTTTGGAGGCCCTAAGTGAATGTTGTACTTTTTTTAAAGCAAGTTTACTGCAATTGTACACGTTTTGCCATGGGGTGGAGAGAAATGGTTTTTTTATATATATGATATCTGAGTGAGAGTGACTTAACAAAACCATGGTCGACTCAATCAGTTCGACCATGATTCCTACAAGTTTAGATAACTGGCTGTTTCTTTTCTCACATGGGCTAACTGAGTGGCTGTCAGTAGTAGGTAGGTTTCCATCACATTGACAGATTTTCATACGACTATTCTAAAATCTGCATGAAGAAAATATGTGTATTTTCTCACCTGGGGTATTTCCACCAAACAGACTTGTTGCAGATAGAAACGATGTAATGCACACAAAATATACTTTTTCGCTTAACATTTTCATGTACCAAATAAAAATTGAATGTACACTGTGTTTCCATCATATTTTCAACTCTACTGATAGTTCTGTCACAAAAACAGTTGTGTTAAAGAGTAAATGTGTCTACTCTGGTCTGGACACATGCTCTCTAGCAGACAGGTCGCAGATACAGTGCAGGTAGACTAGTGTGTGTAAATAATGAGATTATTATGAATAAGAGAAAGAATATTTTTTCGTCAAGCATTGATCGTCATGTAACCAGAATAAGAATATTTATTGGTTGGCAGCATCAAGCCCGTCACCGTGCACATTCACCACCCTGTGAAGTTCATCAAAACTCATTTAATCTGTAGCCTAATAAACTGCATGCTTTTACAGAGTCGTAGTGGGAGGCCCAAATACCAGATCATCGTGTGACTCCCAAGTTTACCTCCATATGATGGTTGTTATATCTATATTTGCGCCTAAAGGCGTTTCCACCTCCATTTGTAGCCTCATTAATTTTACAGACCCAAACATCCCACCATGTTGAAAGAACAAATTATCTGTCTGAATTTATAGTATTGTTCCGAAACTTCCTGTTTCCATCACAGCTGTCGTGAATATATATTTTTTTTATACAGTATTACTTTACTTGCATAAAAACTGTGGATGGTAACTTGGTTACAGACTGACATGACAAGATAAAAACTGTGGATGGAAACTTGGTTACAGACTGACATAACGAGATAAAAACTGTGGATGGAAACTTGGTTACAGACTGACATGACAAGATAAAAACTGTGGATGGAAACTTGGTTACAGACTGACATAAAGAGATAAAAACTGTGGATGGAAACTTGGTTACAGACTGACATAACGAGATAAAAACTAATAATGCATCTTGTGTATTCTATTCTAACTCACAACAGTAAGTTGAGACCCCGACTCAGTTCTCCCCCATCACCAAAAATAGGGGAATTGATCCACGGGCCAACAGTTGCCCATCCCTGATCTAGAGTCAGATGTTGGACATTCACACCATTCACACCACACAGGCAACTACAGCTCCAAAAAAACAGGGTTTCACCATCTCACATTCATTCTCTCTCTGCATTTCTGGGGGGGTTTCCTGGTCAGGTCATGTGGCCCTACACATAATTATATATACACTGGCCCGTATTCACAAAGCATCTTAGGCTAGTATTGCTGTTGATCTTGGGTCAGTATTGGCTTTCAGATCATAATTATATGGGCAAGAGGGTACCTGGTCCTAGATCAGCACTCCTACTCTGAGACTTTGTGAATACGGGCCACTTTGAGTAAATAAGAGTGTGTATTTAATGTATCCTGTCCTCTCTCTCTCTCTCTCTCTCAGGGACATCATGATCACCCACTTTGAGCCGTCCATCTCCTACGAGGAGCTGTACGGGGAGGTTAAAGACATGTGCTGCATGGACAACGACCAGCTCTTCACCATGAAGTGGATCGACGAAGAAGGTTTGTTTACCATAGTTCTCCTTCTAAATATGTGTTCGTATTTATTAAGGATCACCATGTAGTACTGCCAAGGCAGCAGCTACTCTTCCTGGGGTTTATTAAGGATCACCATGTAGTTCTGCCAAGGCAGCAGCTACTCTTCCTGGAGTCCAGCAACATTAAGGCAGTTTATACAATTTTAAAAACATTACAATACAAAAAAAACAATATATCCACCTCCATCCATCCGTCTATCTAATTTTTTGGAGATGTCTACAGTCTTCATGGGCAGATCTCAGATCACACTCATTGTGACTAGTCAGAAGTATCACTATGTAGAGATAAGGGTGTGATTTGATATGCAGAGAGAAGGCAGTGGTGGGTGTGCCTCTTTTGTATCTGGCCAGCTGGCCATGTCCCCGCAGTATCTGGCCAGCTGGCCATATCCCCGCAGTATCTGGCCAGCTGGCCATGTCCCCGCAGTATCTGGCCAGCTGGCCATGTCCCCGCAGTATCTGGCCAGCTGGCCATGTCCCCGCAGTATCTGGCCAGCTGGCCATGTCCCCGCAGTATCTGGCCAGCTGGCCATGTCCCCGCAGTATCTGGCCAGCTGGCCATGTCCCCGCAGTATCTGGCCAGCTGGCCATGTCCCCGCAGTATCTGGCCAGCTGGCCATGTCCCCGCAGTATCTGGCCAGCTGGCCATGTCCCCGCAGTATCTGGCCAGCTGGCCATGTCCCCGCAGTATCTGGCCAGCTGGCCATGTCCCCGCGGTATCTGGCCAGCTGGCCATGTCCCCGCGGTATCGGGCCATGTCCCCGCGGTATCGGGCCATGTCCCCGCGGTATCGGGCCATGTCCCCGCGGTATCGGGCCAGCTGGCCATGTCCCCGCGGTATCGGGCCAGCTGGCCATGTCCCCGCAGTATCGGGCCAGCTGGCCATGATGAAGACGTCATGTTGTTGGAAAGATCAGGCTGCCCTTATTAATTAACGTCTAACATATCACCGGGTGTGTACCGTCTGCAATTTAGAGGAGATGGAGAATAAACTGCACTTTGTATTTTACGTTATATGATGATTTAAGAGTAAACCTTGTATGGAGTCGTGATGAAGGACAAACTGGACTGGCTACCTAGAAAAGAAGTGTTGCTGGTTGCAAACTTTATTTCCAAAGTGACGAGACAAGATAAGTTGTGTAACTGAAAGGTTTTTGTTTTGCGTTTCATATGTTTATTTACGTGTGTGTGTGTGTGTGTGTGTGTGTGTGTGTGTGTGTGTGTGTGTATATGTATATAACTATGATCATTTTATTTGGATACAGAAAATACGGTGTCTTGTAAGCCCATGTGGGCTGAGTGTGATGAAGATGCATGACTCTATCTCATACTTCACTAGGCTCTGAAAAACAAACTTAACATAATGAAGACTGAGACACTGCCTCCACACACACACCTACACGCTTTCTGTCTTAGACACGGATATTCAATATTGAGAATATCTATAACCTCAGCTTAGAGACATTTTGAGAGTCTTCACTGTAAAAGTAACACACTGGCTTTGTGTTAACTTGTGGTGTTTGGGCAGATAAAATGATTCTGACTATCATATCAGCCTTTGTGACTCTGGTCAGAGGTATTTGTGCACTGCATAGGGAATAGGGTGGTTCCAGTAGGTTTATCCATCATCAGACACCTGATGTACATGGAGTACACAGTGACCCAGCCATGACCCGTCTCTCCGTCCTCCCAGGTGACCCGTGTACAGTATCGTCTCAGCTGGAGCTAGTGGAAGCCCTGAGGCTCTACGAAGTCAACAAAGACTCTGAACTCATCATCCACGGTAACGTGACCTTCTGCATCTGACAACATAGTAAATACATAAACCTTCCATGAAATTCTTTTTAAACATTTTGTCATTTAGCAGACGCTCTTATTCAGAGCGACTTACGTGAACAATTACGGTGAAGTGCCTTGCTCAAGGGCACATCGTCAGATTTGTCACCTAGTCGGCTCGGGGGATTCGAACCAGGTACCTTTCAGTTACTGGCTTGTCGCGCTTAACATCTAGGCTACCTGCCTTCCCAAATCTATAAACTGTTTTGATACCCAATGGGAAGTCTTTGCTGGGCTGACATCCCGACAACAGAATAAGTATACTGAGCTTTCATTACATTCAATTCAATGTATTTATTGAATTTAATAAATGTTTTTTTTTTTTTTTTTTTTTTTTTTTTTAATACAACAAAAGACACCATTATAAGTCACACTCTGTCTGTTCCACTGATACTCTCCTGCTAACTAGATAAACATCACACAGCCTCACAGACACCAGGAAATAGACCAGTGTTTATAGAGTTGTCTGTCTGTCAGTGCATGTGAGATTGGTTGTCTTTTATTAGCACTGGAGAGAAAGCAGGTTAAGATCAAGATGGAGGGAGGAGAGGAGGAGAGTGGGGGGGGGACCAGAGCAGGAGAGGAGGGTGGAGGTTAGGGGGAAGGGCACAGAGAGGTGCCAAGTCTGCTAGATAATGAGAGCATCCACTCTACCCCACCTCTGGCGCACACAGGCACGTGTGAGGTAGGAATTGCAGCCATGGTTTAATGGTTTCCCTTTCTTCCTTCAGTGTTTCCATGTATCCCAGAGAAGCCTGGCATGCCCTGTCCAGGAGAGGACAGTAAGTCTACATCTCTTGTCCGTTCCATTGTTTTCTGAAGATTGGAGTATCTCTCTGAGACACACACACACACACACACACACACTTGTTCCAGTAATCCCTGTGTTCTTCTCTTCCTCAGAGTCTATATATCGTCGTGGGGCGCGGCGCTGGAGGAAACTCTACTACGCTAGTGGTCATGTCTTCCAGCCCAAACGGTTCAACAGGGTGATAATCCTCTCTGTCCCTGTGTCTCTTCCTCTCCTCTCTCTCTCATCTCTCTCTCTCATCTCTCTCTCCTCTTTCTCTCCTCTTTCTCTCCTCTTTCTCTCCTCTTTCTCTCATCTCTTTCTCTCCTCTCTCTCTCATCTCTCTCTCTCATCTCTCTCTCCTCTCTCTCTCATCTCTCTCTCCTCTTTCTCTCCTCTCTCTCTTTCTTTCCTCTCTCTTTCTCTCCTCTCTCTCTCTCTCCTCTCTCTTTCTCTCTCTTTCTCATCTCTCTTTCTCTCTCTCTCTCTCGCTCTCTCTCTGCTTTCCCAATCAGTGACTTAGCTGTATTAATGATAAGTTGATATTTGAAGGTGGGTGTGGTTGTTTTAACTTTGTCTGTTGTCTCCTGTATACTCATGGTAGAGAGCTCACTGTGCCATCTGCACAGACCGTATCTGGGGTCTGGGGAGACAGGGCTACAAATGCATCAACTGCAAACTGCTGGTCCACAAGAAGTGTCACAAACTGGTCAGCGTGGAGTGTGGTAAACAGATCCAGGTGAGATGCAGAGAGCAGGCAGAGCCTGGGGGCCCTGAGTTTTACTTTTCTTCAGTTATGCGGTCAGAGAAACTGTGGGCCCTGAGTTTTACCTTAGTTCAGTTATGCGGTCAGAACTGTGGGCCCTGAGTTTTACCTTAGTTCAGTTATGCGGTCAGAGAGACTGTGGGCCCTGAGTTTTACCTTAGTTCAGTTATGCGGTCAGAGAGACTTTGGGCCCTGAGTTTTACTTTAGTTTCTCTGACTGCATAACTGAACTATGGGCCCTGAGTTTTACCTTAGTTTCTCTGACCGCATAACTGAACAATGGGCCCTAGACCTACTGTGGTTTCGGACTCATAAAGGACTGACTGGAAATACTTTGCATTAATATTTCTCAATGATTCCTTTCTCTCTCTATCGTTCTCTCATATCTCTCCTCTGTCTAGGAGCCCATCACGCCATTAGACCACTCTGAACAGCCAGGTAACACACGCACACACCGCCTTGTTAAACACTTAGAAAACTAGCCTTGGTGAGCAAAACTAGGTAAACAATCTTAGACATTTTGGCTAAATGAATAGTTCCTTCAGACCTTAGTCACTAAGTTGCATCTAGCAGGAAGACAGCTTTAAGCCCAGTGGCTGGCTGAATGAGAAGGCTTAACATTCCCGCTAGGAACCCTTCTGTATCACTCTCTAGTGTCCAGGAGGAACCATTCTGTATCACTCTCTAGTGTCCAGGAGGAACCCTTCTGTATCACTCTCTAGTGTCCAGGAGGAACCATTCTGTATCACTCTCTAGTGTCCAGGAGGAACCATTCTGTATCACTCTCTAGTGTCCAGGAGGAACCATTCTGTATTTTTTTTTTTTTTTTTTTTTATTTAACCTTTATTTAACCAGGTAGGCAAATTGAGAACACGTTCTCATTTACAATTGCGACCTGGCCAAGATAAAGCAAAGCAGTTCGACACATACAACAACACATAGTTACACATGGAGTAAAACAACATATAGTCAATAATACAGTGAAAAAAAATAAAAAAAATAAGTCTATATACAATGTGAGCAAGTGAGGTGAGATAAGGGAGGTGAAGGCAAACAAATATATGTATAAATAAATAAAAATATAAAAGGCCATGGAGGCGAAGTGAATACAACACAGCACGTAAAATAAAAACTAAAAAAACAATGGAATGGTTGGTTTGCGGTGGAAGAAAGTGCAAAGTAGAGACAGAAATAAAGGGGTGCAAAGGAGCAAAATAAATTAATAAATAAATACAGTAGGTAAAGAGGTAGTTGTTTGGGCTAAATTGTAGATGGGTTATATACAGGTGCAGTAATCTATGAGCTGCTCTGACAGCTGGTGCTTAAAGCTAGTGAGGGAGATAGGTGTTTCCAGTTTCAGAGATTTTTGTAGTTCGTTCCAGTCATTGGCAGCAGAGAACTGGAAGGAGAGGCGTCCAAAGGAAGAATTGGTTTTGGGGGTGACTAGAGAGATATACCTGCTGGAGCGCGTGCTACAGGTAGGTGCTGCTATGGTGACCAGCGAGCTGAGATAAGGGGGGACTTTACCTAGCAGGGTCTTGTAGATGACCTGGAACCAGTGGGTTTGGCGACGAGTATGAAGCGAGGGCCAGCCAACGAGAGTGTACAGGTCGCAGTGGTGGGTAGTATATGGGGCTTTGGTGACAAAACGGATGGCACTGTGATAGACTGCATCCAATTTATTGAGTAGGGTTTTGGAGGCTATTTTGTAAATGACATCACCGAAGTCGAGGATTGGTAGGATGGTCAGTTTTACAAGGGTATGTTTGGCAGCATGAGTAAAGGATGCTTTGTTGCGGAATAGGAAGCCAATTCTAGATTTGACTTTGGATTGGAGATGTTTGATGTGAGTCTGGAAGGAGAGTTTGCAGTCTAACCAGACACCTAGGTATTTGTAGGTGTCCACATATTCTAAGTCAGAGCCGTCCAAAGTAGTGATGTTGGACAGGCGGGCAGGAGCAGGCAGCGATCGGTTGAAGAGCATGCATTTGGTTTTACTTGTATTTAAGAGCAGTTGGAGGCCACGGAAGGAGAGTTGTATGGCATTGAAGCTCGCCTGGAGGGTTGTTAACACAGTGTCAAAAGAAGGGCCAGAAGTATACAGAATAGTGTCGTCTGCGTAGAGGTGGATCAGAGAATCACCAGCAGCAAGAGCGACATCATTGATGTAAACAGAGAAGAGAGTCGGTCCAAGAATTGAACCCTGTGGCACCCCCATAGAGACTGCCAGAGGCCCGGACAACAGACCCTCCGATTTGACACACTGAACTCGATCAGAGAAGTAGTTGGTGAACCAGGCGAGGCAATCATTAGAGAAACCAAGGCTGTCGAGTCTGCCAATGAGGATGTGGTGATTGACAGAGTCAAAGGCCTTGGCCAGGTCAATGAATACGGCTGCACAGTATTGTTTCCTATCGATGGCGGTTACGATATCGTTTATGACCTTGAGCGTGGCTGAGGTGCACCCATGACCAGCTCTGAAACCAGATTGCATTGCGGAGAAGGTGTGGTGGGATTCGAAATGGTCGGTAATCTGTTTGTTGACTTGGCTTTCGAAGACCTTACAAAGGCAGGGTAGGATAGATATAGGTCTGTAGCAGTTAGGGTCAAGGGTGTCCCCCCCTTTGAAGAGGGGGATAACCGCAGCTGCTTTCCAATCTTTGGGGATCTCAGACGACACGAAAGAGAGGTTGAAGAGGCTAGTAATAGGGGTGGCAACAATTTCAGCAGATAGTTTTAGAAAGAAAGGGTCCAGATTATCTAGCCCGGCTGATTTGTAAGGGTCCAGATTTTGCAGCTCATTTAGAACATCAGCTGACTGTATTTGGGAGAAAGAGAAATGGGGAAGGCTTGGGCGAGTAGCAGAGGGGAGGGCAGTGCTGTTGTCCGGGGTGGGGGTAGCCAGGTGGAAAGCATGGCCAGCCGTAGAAAAATGCTTATTGAAATTCTCGATTATAGTGGATTTGTCGGTGGTGACAGTGTTTCCTATCTTCAGAGCGGTTGGAAGCTGGGAGGAGGTGTTCTTATTCTCCATGGACTTTACGGTGTCCCAGAACTTTTTTGAATTTGTGTTGCAGGAAGCAAATTTCTGCTTGAAATAGCTAGCCTTGGCTGTTCTAACTGCCTGTGTATATTGGTTTCTGGCTTCCCTGAAAAGTTGCATATCACGGGGGCTGTTCGATGCTAATGCAGAACGCCATAGGATGTTTTTCTGTTGGTTAAGGGCAGTCAGGTCAGGAGAGAACCAAGGGCTATATCTGTTCCTGGTTCTAAATTTCTTGAATGGGGCATGCTTATTCAAGATGGTGAGGAAGGCATTTTTAAAAAATGACCAGGCATCCTCTACTGACGGGATGAGATCAATATCCTTCCAGGATACCCCGGCCACTCTCTAGTGTCCAGGAGGAACCATTCTGTATCACTCTCTAGTGTCCAGGAGGAACCATTCTGTATCACTCTAGTGTCCAGGAGGAACCCTTCTGTATCACTCTCTAGTGTCCAGGAGGAACCATTCTGTATCACTCTCTAGTGTCCAGGAGGAACCCTTCTGTATCACTCTAGTGTCCAGGAGGAAGCCTTCTGTATCACTCTCTAGTGTCCAGGAGGAAGCCTTCTGTATCACTCGCTAGTGTCCAGGAGGAACCATTCTGTATCACTCTCTAGTGTCCAGGAAGAACCATTCTGTATCACTCTCTAGTGTCCAGGAGGAACCATTCTGTATCACTCTAGTGTCCAGGAGGAACCATTCTGTATCACTCTAGTGTCCAGGAGGAACCATTCTGTATCACTCTCTAGTGTCCAGGAGGAACCATTCTGTATCACTCTAGTGTCCAGGAGGAACCATTCTGTATCACTCTCTAGTGTCCAGGAGGAACCATTCTGTATCACTCTCTAGTGTCCAGGAGGAACCATTCTGTATCACTCTCTAGTGTCCAGGAGGAACCATTCTGTATCACTCTCTAGTGTCCAGGAGGAACCATTCTGTATCACTCTCTAGTGTCCAGGAGGAACCCTTCTGTATCACTCTCTAGTGTCCAGGAGGAACCATTCTGTATCACTCTCTAATGTCCAGGAGGAACCCTTCTGTATCACTCTCTAATGTCCAGGAGGAACCCTTCTGTATCACTCTCTAGTGTCCAGGAGGAAGCCTTCTGTATCACTCTCTAGTGTCTAGGAGGAAGCCTTCTGTATCACTCTAGTGTCTAGGAGGAAGCCTTCTGTATCACTTTCTAGTGTCCAGGAGGAAGCCTTCTGTATCACTTTCTAGTGTCCAGGAGGAAGCCTTCTGTATCACTCTCTAGTGTCCAGGAGGAAGCCTTCTGTATCACTCTCTAGTGTCTAGGAGGAAGCCTTCTGTATCACTCTCTATTGTCTAGGAGGAACCCTTCTGTATCACTCTCTAGTTTCTAGGGAGAACCATTCTGTATCACTCTAGTGTCTAGGGAGAACCATTCTGTATCACTCTAGTGTCTAGGAGGAAGCCTTCTGTATCACTTTCTAGTGTCCAGGAGGAAGCCTTCTGTATCACTCTCTAGTGTCCAGGAGGAAGCCTTCTGTATCACTCTCTAGTGTCCAGGAGCAAGCCTTCTGTATCACTCTCTAGTGTCCAGGAGGAAGCCTTCTGTATCACTCTCTAGTGTCTAGGAGGAAGCCTTCTGTATCACTCTCTAGTGTCCAGGAGCAAGCCTTCTGTATCACTCTCTAGTGTCCAGGAGCAAGCCTTCTGTATCACTCTCTAGTGTCCAGGAGGAAGCCTTCTGTATCACTCTCTAGTGTCCAGGAGGAAGCCTTCTGTATCACTCTCTCGTGTCCAGGAGGAACCCTTCTGTATCACTCTCTCGTGTCTAGGAGGAAGCCTTCTGTATCACTCTCTCGTGTCTAGGAGGGAGCCTTCTGTATCACTCTCTCGTGTCTAGGAGGAACCTTTCTGTATCACTCTCTCGTGTCTAGGAGGAAGCCTTCTGTATCACTCTCTCGTGTCTAGGAGGAAGCCTTCTGTATCACTCTCTAGTGTCCAGGAGGAACCCTTCTGTATCACTCTCTAGTGTCTAGGAGGAAGCCTTCTGTATCACTCTCTCGTGTCTAGGAGGAAGCCTTCTGTATCACTTTCTAGTGTCTAGGAGGAACCCTTCTGTATCACTCTCTCGTGTCTAGGAGGAACCCTTCTGTATCACTCTAGTGTCCAGGAGGAACCCTTCTGTATCACTCTAGTGTCTAGGAGGAACCCTTCTGTATCACTCTCTAGTGTCTAGGAGGAACCCTTCTGTATCACTCTCTAGTGTCTAGGAGGAAGCCTTCTGTATCACTCTCTAGTGTCTAGGAGGAACCCTTCTGTATCACTCTCTAGTGTCTAGGAGGAACCCTTCTGTATCACTCTCTAGTGTCTAGGAGGAAGCCTACTGTATCACTCTCTAGTGTCTAGGAGGAAGCCTTCTGTATCACTCTCTAGTGTCTAGGAGGAACCCTTCTGTATCACTCTCTAGTGTCTAGGAGGAAGCCTACTGTATCACTCTCTAGTGTCTAGGAGGAAGCCTTCTGTATCACTCTCTAGTGTCTAGGAGGAAGCCTACTGTATCACTCTAGTGTCCAGGAGGAACCCTTCTGTATCACTCTCTCGTGTCTAGGAGGAAGCCTTCTGTATCACTCTCTCGTGTCTAGGAGGAAGCCTTCTGTATCACTCTCTCGTGTCTAGGAGGAAGCCTTCTGTATCACTCTAGTGTCTAGGAGTAAGCCTTCTGTATCACTCTCTAGTGTCCAGGAGGAACCCTTCTGTATCACTCTCTAGTGTCTAGGAGGAAGCCTTCTGTATCACTCTCTAGTGTCTAGGAGGAAGCATTCTGTATCACTCTCTAGTGTCCAGGAGGAACCCTTCTGTATCACTCTCTAGTGTCTAGGAGGAAGCATTCTGTATCACTCTCTCATTCTCTCTCTCGTTCTCTACTCAGGTCCTCAGAACAAATACTCCAGTGAGAGTCTGAACTCCGATGGAGAAGAGAAAGAGGTGTGTTTGTTGCCAAATGTCTGTCTTTATCTGTCTCTACCTCGTGTCTCTGTCTCACGTCTGTCTCTACCTCGTGTCTCTGTCTCACGTCTGTCTCTACCTTGTGTCTCTGTCTCACGTCTGTCTCTACCTCGTGTCTCTGTCTCACGTCTGTCTCTACCTCTTGTCTGTCTCATGTTTAACTCTGGCTCTCTGTCTGTCCTGTAGGCGCGCTGCAGCAGAGACACGGGGAAGTCCGCTTCCAGTCTGGGTCTGGTGGACTTTGATCTGCTGAGCGTGATTGGCCGGGGCAGCTATGCCAAGGTCCTGCTGGTCCGACTCAAGAAGACAGAGAGGATTTACGCCATGAAGGTGGTTAAGAAGGAGCTGGTCAACGACGACGAGGTACTAAACAGACACACACACTGGTACCCGTAAACACACACACACACACACACACCCACACACACACACACACACACACACACACACACACACACACTGGTACATGTAAACACGCACCCACACACACTGGTACATGTAAACTCCACACACACTTACATACACACATGATTGACACTTTGACAGGTGCTACCTGATCGATCATCTGTGCCATTTCTCCTCTTTCTGAGTTCTCTCTGTTCAAACATATTATCTGTCCATCAGATCTGTATCTATTCACTGTGTTCACACATCCTCAGTCTCCTCACATCACTAGGGCATCCACTCACTGTGCTTAGAATGACAGAAATCACTTCTTCTGCAGCCCTCATCAGATGGGAGCAGTCTGTCAACACCATTCACTGTGTGTTCAGCCATTCTCACTCCTAACATCTACTGTCTCATTCTGTATCCTCTCTGTCTGTCTCTCTGCCTGTCAGTCTCTCTGCCTGTCTCTGCCTGTCTCTGCCTGTCAGTCTCTCTGCCTGTCTCTGCCTGCCTGCCTGTCTGTCTCTGTCTGCCTGCCTGTCTGTCTCTGTCTGCCTGCCTGCCTGTCTGTCTCTGTCTGCCTGCCTGACTGTCTCTGTCTGCCTGCCTGCCTGTCTGTCTCTGTCTGCCTGCCTGCCTGTCTCTGTCTGCCTGCCTCTGTCTGCCTGCCTCTGTCTGTCTGTCTGCCTGCCTCTGTCTGTCTGTCTGCCTGCCTCTGTCTGTCTGTCTGCCTGCCTGCCTGCCTGTGTCTGTCTGTCTGCCTGTCTGTCTCTGTCTGTCTCTCTGCCTGTCTGTCTCTCTGCCTGTCTGTCTCTCTGCCTGTCTGTCTCTCTGCCTGTCTGTCTCTCTGCCTGTCAGTCTCTCTGCCTGTCAGTCTCTCTGCCTGTCAGTCTCTCTGCCTGTCAGTCTCTCTGCCTCTCTCTGTCTGTCAGTCTCTCTGCCTGCCTGTCTCTGCCTCTCTCTGCCTGTCTCTGTCTGCCTGTCTCTGTCTGCCTGCCTGTCTCTGCCTGTCTCTGTCTGTCTCTGCCTGTCTCTGCCTGTCGGTCTGCCTGTCTCTGCCTGTCTCTGCCTGTCGGTCTGCCTGTCTCTGCCTGTCAGCCTGTCAGTCGGTCTGTCCATCTGTCCTCTATCAGATGGGCGGCTGGTCATTTCTACTAAACTTGTTGTGTTTTAAGACTTGATTTCCAAATGGTGTGTGTGTTGTAGGACATTGACTGGGTCCAGACAGAGAAGCACGTGTTTGAGCAGGCGTCCAACCACCCCTTCCTAGTGGGGCTTCACTCCTGTTTCCAGACTGAGAGCAGACTGTTCTTTATCATAGAGTATGTGAACGGAGGAGATCTGATGTTCCACATGCAGAGACAGAGGAAAATACCTGAGGAACACGCCAGGTGAGAACAGTGATGTCATGGCTACACCGGACTTGGAAATAATCCTGGGTCTGTTTCAATCTTACCCGACTGTAGTGCTGCTGTGTTTCTGTTCTACCTGACAATGAATTGCACCCACCTGGTGTCCCAGGTATAAATCAGTCCCTGATTACAGGGAAACAAATTATGCCATTTAAAGCAGTGGAACTGGCTTCGAGGTCCAGATTTGAATTTGAGGGGTATGTCATGTCCGTTCCTCTGAAACACCCAGGACTACACATCTATTGTTCTCCCCCCAGTAGGCTCACGTTGCCAGACGTAAAATTCCCACATCTCTGAACCTAGAACCTTTGGGGCAGGCCACCAGCTCTAGCACCCCTGGGGTGTATTCATTATGTCGATTCTGTTGCAAAACGTTTCTTAAACGGACGCAAACGGGGGGGGGGGGCCTACCTGAATTTGTCCAATGTCAATAAATGTGCTTTTTAGTTGCAAAATGTTCCGTTTTGGAATAACAATTACACCTCTGATTCTACGAACCAAGGGCTTGGTGATTAGCTGCGTAGCTCTAAGATGGTGGTGTGTGTGTGTGTGTGTTGAGTCTGACTAGATCGTCAGCATCTCTCTCTGTGTGTGTCAGGTTTTACTCAGCAGAGATCAGCTTGGCGTTGAACTACCTCCATGAGAGAGGCATCATCTACAGAGACCTCAAACTGGACAACGTGCTGCTGGAGTCAGAGGGACACATCAAACTCACTGACTACGGCATGTGCAAGGTGGGTGTCGAAGTGTGTCCGTTGGCGTGGTTCTGTCTGTCTGTACTGTGTGTGTGTATCTTTTTTTTGTGTGTGTGTGGTTGCAGTTGTCCCTGTACATCTTAAGCTTGTGTGTGTTACATTTGAGTCATTTAGCAGAAGCTCTTATCCGGAGCGACTTACAGCAGTGAGTGCATACATTTTCATTCCTTTTTTGTACTGGTGCACCGTGGGAATGGAACCCAAAACCCTGGCATTGCAAGCGGCATGCTCTACCAACTGAGCCCCACGGGACCTGGAACGTTGTGAGATGTGTGTGTACTTCCTGTGCTGTGTAGGAGGGCTTGAGGCCAGGGGACACCACCAGTACGTTCTGTGGGACCCCCAACTACATCGCCCCTGAGATACTGAGAGGAGAGGACTATGGTTTCAGCGTTGACTGGTGGGCTCTGGGGGTGCTGATGTTTGAGATGATGGCTGGACGGTCGCCCTTCGACATTGTAGGAAGCACCGACAACCCAGACCAGAACACAGAAGACTACCTATTCCAAGGTAATGCTGTTAGGACAGGGTCAAAGTTCATGTTATGGAAAGTACTCATATTGTTGTGTATTGGCCGATCCTCAAGAGAAAGTACGTGGTACTCATCAGTCAGCAAAAAATGATATCTGTGCAACTAGGCTTGGGCGGTAAACGGTATATACCGTATACCGGGTTATTTGGAAATAGCCATGGGATGGTTTTTCAGTACCGTTGAGAAACAATTTCTAAAATTTTAATACTTTTTCATATTTGTAGCTACTTTTTAAGTAAATACCTGCAGTGAACTTGTGCAACATGTTAGGAGATGAAGCATATTGCGTTCTGCATTTTACATGTTACATTATTTTACATTATGAAGCTTCCCGTAGTTCCCCAGAACAGTTGAGCCAGTCACGTGTGTTTGTAACTAGCACAACAGGAGAAAGCGGGAGCTGGTGAGTTCAGCTGTGTAGTGACAGGTTGTGTTTCTGATCGAGTGCTCAGGAACTGCAACTATAGTTTCCCTTCACAGAAAATACATTCGTGCAACATTTTGCAGAAAATAGCTTCATTGTCATCAGTGACAACAGAAGTCCAACACTATCTGGCTGTAAGTAAATTCTTACAATGAAAAAAGCAAGGTATTTTTTTGCAAGAACGATGCGTGTCCATCATATTTCTAATGTTTATCACAGAACAAATGTAGCCAGCTACATTTCCTAATGTTTTGTTTAAAGTTAATCTTGCGTCTTACGGGAGGAAAATAGTCTGTCTACACTGAGAAAAGTAGCTACACGTCAGGCAGAGCGCTGTCTTTTTTTAAATTTATTTGTTTTTATTTTTTATCCCCTTTTCTCCCCAAATTTCGTGGTATCCAATCGCTAGTAATTACTATCTTGTCTCATCGCTACAACTCCCGTACGGGCTCGGGAGAGACGAAGGTCGAAAGCCACGCGTCCTCTGAAGCACAACCCAACCAAGCCGCACTGCTTCTTAACACAGCGCGCATCCCACCCGGAAGCCAGCCGCACCAATGTGTCGGAGGAAACACCGTGCACCTGGCCCCCTTGGTTAGCACGCACTGCGCCCGGCCCGCCACGGGAGTCGCTGGAGCGCAACGAGACAAGGATATCCCTACCGGCCAAACCCTCCCTAACCCGGACGACGCTAGCCCAATTGTGCGTCGCCCCACGGACCTCCCGGTCGCGGCCGGCTGCGACAGAGCCTGGGCGCGAACCCACCAGAGACTCTGGTGGCGCAGCTAGCGCTGCGATGCAGACCTAGACCACTGCGCCACCCGGGAGGCCCCAGAGTGCTGTCTTTTGATAGAATATCCGTTCGTGAATTGTCATCCGAGTGGAAAAGTGCAACTGAAGCACAAAATGAGTTTGACGACAAACAGGAATTACAATAAGAAGCATTTTAGATCTGCTTTTACTGAAACGCAGCAAGATAAAAAATCCCTGCGTGAAAAACAAGTAATTCTGTTTAACTCGACTCCTAAGTTTAACTTGCTAGTTATCTAAGTGGCTGAATTAATAAGGACATCATATTGTGTTAGCTGTCTGCCATTCATCTTGGGATGAGTTATCTGTACAGCTGTCACTGCAGCTTGATCTCCTGTCGGCTCCTCCCACGTCTTCCCTGAACAGAGCAAGCAGGCCTGTTGCCCTAGCGACTCCAGACTCCACACAGACACGGTGTGTACACAGCAGGCCTGTTGCACTAGCGACTCCAGACTCCATACAGACACAGTGTGTACACAGCAGGCCTGTTGCCCTAGCGACTCCAGACTCCATACAGACACAGTGTGTACACAGCAGGCCTGTTGCCCTAGCGACTCCAGACTCCACACAGACACAGTGTGTACACAGCAGGCCTGTTGCCCTAGCGACTCCAGACTCCACACAGACACAGTGTGTACACAGCAGGCCTGTTGCCCTAGCGACTCCAGACTCCACACAGACACGGTGTGTACACAGCAGGCCTGTTGCCCTAGCGACTCCAGACTCCACACAGACACAGTGTGTACACAGCAGGCCTGTTGCCCTAGCGACTCCAGACTCCACACAGACACGGTGTGTACACAGCAGGCCTGTTGTCCTAGCGACTCCAGACTCCACACAGACACAGTGTGTACACTGCAGGCCTGTTGCCCTAGCGACTACAGACTCCACACAGACAGTGTGTACACATCAGGCCTGTTGCCCTAGCGACTACAGACTCCACACAGACACAGTGTGTACACAGCAGGCCTGTTGCCCTAGCGACTCCAGACTCCACACAGACACAGTGTGTACACAGCAGGCCTGTTGCCCTAGCGACTACAGACTCCATACAGACACAGTGTGTACACAGCAGGCCTGTTGCCCTAGCGACTCCAGACTCCACACAGACACGGTGTGTACACAGCAGGCCTGTTGTCCTAGCGAATCCAGACTCCACACAGACACAGTGTGTACACAGCAGGCCTGTTGCCTTAGCGACTCCAGACTCCACACAGACACAGTGTGTACACAGCAGGCCTGTTGCCCTAGCGACTCCAGACTCCACACAGACACGGTGTGTACACAGCAGGCCTGTTGCCCTAGCGACTCCAGATTCCACACAGACACGGTGTGTACACAGCAAGCCTGTTGCCCTAGCGACTCCAGACTCCATACAGACACGGTGTGTACACAGCAGGCCTGTTGCCCTAGCGACTCCAGACTCCATACAGACACAGTGTGTACACAGCAGGCCTGTTGCCCTAGCGACTACAGACTCCATACAGACACAGTGTGTACACAGCAGGCCTGTTGCCCTAGCGACTCCAGACTCCACACAGACACAGTGTGTACACAGCAGGCCTGTTGCCCTAGCGACTCCAGACTCCACACAGACACAGTGTGTACACAGCAGGCCTGTTGCCCTAGCGACTCCAGACTCCACACAGACACAGTACTATTCCTCCTTCAGACAAGCATGCGTCTCAACTATGTTCATTTGCATAATGTCTCTCGTTCACATTCGCTTGTAAATATCCGAACTCACCAAAAATGACATTCAGTAGCTCCTACCTAATACATGTATAGTTTTATGAGCGGGATTGCCTGTCTTTCTAATTCGTTTATTTTTTGTTTGGGCTCGTTAGCATATTTGGCTAGCAGCATCCATTGAAATGTGCTATTACTTGTGCTAATTTTGTTAGCATTCAGTTAATAGACACCCAATTGTCTTTTTTGGGGGTATTTTTTTGACGCCCTGTTGTGTACTAAACCGGTAATATAGTACATCCCGGGATGAGAGAGACTGTAAGAATATCTGTATACTGCCAACCCTACTGTGCACCTGTGCATCAAAAGTCTGATGTTCTTGAGGGCTGGCTGAGATGGGGGTAATGCTGCAGTGCCTGACACGCGTCCACAGTGTCAGCATATCGGTTTCAATAAGGTATTTTTCACAGCCTCTCTCTTTATATCCACTCTGTCACTATTGTAAAAGCCCTCTCAAAATCTAATTTATCTCTCTCCTCCTCTGTAGTAATATTGGAAAAACAGATCAGGATTCCTCGATCGTTGTCAGTCAAAGCTGCTAGCGTCCTCAAGGGCTTCCTCAACAAGGTAACTACTGCACCCTCCCTCCCTCCCTCCGTCCATCCGTCCCTCCCTCCGTCCATCCGTCCCTCCCGCCTCCTCTCCCTCCCTCCCTCCTGTCTGTCTCGTTATATATGTTGTAATTTTCTCTCACACCCTTCTCTTTCTTTGTTGCTCTCCCTCTCTCCCACTTCTCCCTCCCTCTCTTCTATCTCTCTCCCAGGAACCTAAGGAGAGGCTGGGTTGTCATCCCCAGACGGGCTTCGCTGACATCATGGGGCATCCCTTCTTCCGAAACGTAGACTGGGACCTTGTGAGTCATCGTGTCTTCTTTCTCACTTCTATCTTTCTCTGTCTGTCTTTTTCTGTGTTCTATCAGTGTTCTCTGGTGTTGAGGTGGGTTAGAGCGCCATCACCCAACAGAGACGGTGAATCATTGTTTTCATTCAAACAAAGCAGCAGAATTCTCACCAATGATAATTAACTTCAACACTGTGAACGACGGACAGTGAGACCAAATCAACTCCTATACTGTTTCCACATAGTTGAGGGTCAAGCCCAGACAGTCTCCTTTCCCACCAGGGAACAAGACAGGCCAATGGGATGTATCGGTTCTCTAAGGGCAGGTTTCTCAGACTCATATTAAACCTATTCCTGGACTAAGTGGTTAGGTCACAGGGTTCTGTTAGATGTTAGATGTTCACCACCAATAAGCAGTAACATGGTTAACCTCATGATGTCACCTGTTGCAGCAATGTAAAAAACAGGAGACACCAGGGTTGGGGTCAATTTCAATTCAGATTTTCAATATTCTGGAAAAATGGAATTGGAATATCAGTTTACTTCCTGAATTGTAAAGGAATTGACTCCAACCATGTTAATGGGCCAGACACACTCCCAAGGCAATCTCTCTAGTTCCACCCACCCACCCACCTGCCAGCTAAACAAACAGGCTGGCCTCTAGACATGCCTCCAGTCCCAGACCAGCTCAGGAGCAGCCTGACCTCTTCCCCCTGTTTGGTCTGGACTGCTGCTGTCCTGACTGGCTGGCTGGCTCTCTGTCTGGAAGGATCAGGTTACACTGCTGGGCTGCCTCCCCCTCCACTCAGTCTCACCTCATAAACAACAGGTGGCAGCCGGCCCATGCAGTACTCTAGTCTACCTGCAGGGGGGGCAGTACTGGGTCAACACACTGCAGGCTGTCTGTCTGGCCTCTGAGTTTACAGTGGAGTTTTCACTAAGCCACAGCACAGTCACTAATATCGTTTCAGAGAGAAACAGGGAGATTGGCTTTTGGTAAAATCATTTTTGTTAGACTGTTTCATTCGCTGACCTCTGTTTCATACGCTGACCTCTGTTTCATACGCTGACCTCTGTTTCATACGCTGACCTCTGTTTCATACGCTGACCCTCTGTTTCATACGCTGACCTCTGTTTCATACGCTGACCTCTGTTTCATACGCTGACCCTCTGTTTCATACGCTGACCCTCTGTTTCATACGTTGACCTCTGTTTCATACGCTGACCCTCTGTTTCATACACGTGGTCCCGTGTGGCTCAGTTGGTAGAGCATGGCGCTTGCAACGCCAGGGTTGTGGGTTCATTCCCCACGGGGGGACCAGGATGAATATGTATGAACTTTCCAATTTGTAAGTCGCTCTGGATAAGAGCGTCAGCTAAATGACTTAAAATGTAAAAAATGTAAAAAAAATACGCTGAACCTCTGTTTCATACGCTGAACCTCTGTTTCATACGCTGACCTCTGTTTCATACGCTGACCTCTGTTTCATACGCTGACCTCTGTTTCATACGCTGACCCTCTGTTTCATACGCTGACCCTCTGTTTCATACGCTGACCTCTGTTTCATACGCTGAACCTCTGTTTCATACGCTGACCTCTGTTTCATACGCTGACCCTCTGTTTCATACGCTGACCTCTGTTTCATACGCTGAACCTCTGTTTCATACGCTGACCCTCTGTTTCATACGTTGACCTCTGTTTCATACGCTGAACCTCTGTTTCATACGCTGAACCTCTGTTTCATACGCTGAACCTCTGTTTCATACGCTGACCTCTGTTTCATACGCTGACCTCTGTTTCATACGCTGACCTCTGTTTCATACGCTGACCCTCTGTTTCATACGCTGACCCTCTGTTTCATACGCTGACCTCTGTTTCATACGCTGAACCTCTGTTTCATACGCTGACCTCTGTTTCATACGCTGACCCTCTGTTTCATACGCTGACCCTCTGTTTCATACGCTGACCTCTGTTTCATACGCTGAACCTCTGTTTCATACGCTGACCTCTGTTTCATACGCTGACCTCTGTTTCATACGCTGACCCTCTGTTTCATACGCTGACCTCTGTTTCATACGCTGACCTCTGTTTCATACGCTGACCTCTGTTTCATACGCTGACCTCTGTTTCATACGCTGACCTCTGTTTCATACGCTGACCTCTGTTTCATACGCTGACCTCTGTTTCATACGCTGAACCTCTGTTTCATACACTGACCTCTGTTTCATTCGCTGACCCTCTGTTTCATACGCTGACCTCTGTTTCATACGCTGACCTCTGTTTCATTCGCTGACCTCTGTTTCATACGCTGAACCTCTGTTTCATACGCTGACCCTCTGTTTCATACGCTGAACCTCTGTTTCATACGCTGACCTCTGTTTCATACGCTGACCTCTGTTTCATACGCTGAACCTCTGTTTCATACGCTGACCTCTGTTTCATACGCTGAACCTCTGTTTCATACGCTGACCTCTGTTTCATACGCTGACCCTCTGTTTCATACGCTGACCCTCTGTTTCATACGCTGACCCTCTGTTTCATACGCTTGACCTCTGTTTCATACGCTGACCTCTGTTTCATTCGCTGACCCTCTGTTTCATACGCTGAACCTCTGTTTCATACGCTGACCCTCTGTTTCATACGCTGACCTCTGTTTCATACGCTGACCTCTGTTTCATACGCTGACCCTCTGTTTCATACGCTGACCCTCTGTTTCATACGCTGACCTCTGTTTCATACGCTGACCTCTGTTTCATACGCTGACCTCTGTTTCATACGCTGACCCTCTGTTTCATACGCTGAACCTCTGTTTCATACGCTGACCTCTGTTTCATACGCTGACCTCTGTTTCATACGCTGACCTCTGTTTCATACGCTGAACCTCTGTTTCATACGCTGACCTCTGTTTCATACGCTGACCTCTGTTTCATACGCTGACCCTCTGTTTCATACGCTGACCCTCTGTTTCATACGCTGAACCTCTGTTTCATACGCTGAACCTCTGTTTCATACGCTGACCCTCTGTTTCATACGCTGACCTCTGTTTCATACGCTGACCTCTGTTTCATACGCTGACCTCTGTTTCATTCGCTGACCTCTGTTTCATACGCTGACCTCTGTTTCATACGCTGAACCTCTGTTTCATACGCTGAACCTCTGTTTCATACGCTGACCTCTGTTTCATACGCTGACCTCTGTTTCATACGCTGACCCTCTGTTTCATACGCTGACCTCTGTTTCATACGCTGAACCTCTGTTTCATACGCTGACCTCTGTTTCATACGCTGACCTCTGTTTCATACGCTGAACCTCTGTTTCATACGCTGACCTCTGTTTCATACGCTGACCCTCTGTTTCATACGCTGACCCTCTGTTTCATACGCTGACCCTCTGTTTCATACACTGACCTCTGTTTCATACGCTGAACCCCATTTTGAAGTCTTGTTTGTAAATAAGACTTGTTGGTTGAAACATGCTGCTTGCTGTATAAAGTTGTCTGTAAGTAGCTTTGGATAAAATAGCTTACATTTACATTTACATTTAAGTCATTTAGCAGACGCTCTTATCCAGAGCGACTTACAAATTGGTGCATTCACCTTATGATATCCAGTGGAACAACCACTTTACAATAGTGCATCTAACTCTTTTAAGGGGGGGGGGGGTTAGAAGGATTACTTTATCCTATCCTAGGTATTCCTTAAAGAGGTAGGGTTTCAGGTGTCTCCGGAAGGTGGTGATTGACTCCGCTGACCTGGCGTCGTGAGGGAGTTTGTTCCACCATTGGGGTGCCAGAGCAGCGAACAGTTTTGACTGGGCTGAGCGGGAACTGTACTTCCTCAGAGGTAGGGAGGCGAGCAGGCCAGAGGTGGATGAACGCAGTGCCCTTGTTTGGGTGTAGGGCCTGATCAGAGCCTGAAGGTACGGAGGTGCCGTTCCCCTCACAGCTCCGTAGGCAAGCACCATGGTCTTGTAGCGGATGCGAGCTTCAACTGGAAGCCAGTGGAGAGAGCGGAGGAGCGGGGTGACGTGAGAGAACTTGGGAAAGTTGAACACCAGACGGGCTGCGGCGTTCTGGATGAGTTGTAGGGGTTTAATGGCACAGGCAGGGAGCCCAGCCAACAGCGAGTTGCAGTAATCCAGACGGGAGATGACAAGTGCCTGGATTAGGACCTGCCCCGCTTCCTGCGTGAGGCAGGGTCGTACTCTGCGAATGTTGTAGAGCATGAACCTACAGGAACGGGTCACCGCCTTGATGTTAGTTGAGAACGACAGGGTGTTGTCCAGGATCACGCCAAGGTTCTTAGCACTCTGGGAGGAGGACACAATGGAGTTATATACATTATTTTATTTCTTCATATACATTATTTTAAAAGAGTATCAAGCTCAAGGGTGTGTCTGTGTCTGCCCGCCCTCTGACCCCATTGCCTTGTGTTGTTTCAGATGGAACAAAAGCAGGTGGCTCCTCCATTCAAACCCAACATCTCAGGAGAGTTTGGACTGGACAGCTTCGACACCCAGTTTACCAACGAGCCCATCCAGCTCACGCCTGATGACGAGTGAGTGTCCTAATGGCTGGCTGGTCAGACTGTCTCTGTCTGTCATTCTTCATGAATCAGTTTTATTTATTTGATTAATCTTCATTTAAACAGGGAGTCACTCTTTTACAAGAGAGCCCTGTATACATTTACAAATAAAACCCACTACATAAATAAAACTCAATACATAAATAAAACCCACTACATAAATAAAACTCAATACATAAATAAAACCCACTATAATATAATACACATTAAACATATTTAAGAAAAGCAATCGCATTTGTTTACATACGTCTCCAGTCAATCATTTTAAATGTTTGAAAGGAATTTTGTGTATTGTTCCACACAAAGGGCAGGAAAAACTCAAATCAGATTTTCCTAACTCTGTGGAGACCAACGGGATCTCCAGAGTTATCCATCCCTGAGAACGGGTTTGGTCATTTGTTCGTCTACAATAAATCAATGAAGTGATGTACAGTGGAAGTTTCTGCCAGACTGCTTTGTGAATAAATAAGAGAGAGTGCAGATATCTTACAGAGGTCTATCCCACATGTTTATAAAGAACACAATGACTCCTAAAAACATCTTGCTGAGTGGAGTACTGAATCCTATGGTTTCAAAACAGAGGCTGCCTGTGATGGAGGTTACTAGACCTGTGAATTACTTCCTGATCTGTCATAGGACCCCCCTTAACCGCTGTTCCTTTCCTGTATTCCAGTGACGCGGTGAAGAAGATCGACCAGTCGGAGTTTGAAGGGTTCGAGTACATCAACCCTCTCCTGATGTCGGCCGAGGAGTGTGTGTGAACTAGGTGTGTGTGTGTGGGAGCGGACGCAGCACGCCACCTCGTGTCCTCGACGACGTCACTAGTTAGCTCTGCATGGTTACCAGACAACACGGCGATGACATCATCAAAGAGCGTCCTGCTGTTGGATAGAGAGAGGCGGAGAGCCACTGGGGCTCTCAGACAAGAGACACTAACTTGCCAAACCAATCTCACATAGTGTGTATGTGTCACAAATGGCACCTTATACTCTACGTGTAGTGCACTAGGGAATGGGGTGCCATTTTGGACGAACGTCACTCTGTCCTCTTTATTTTAACCACTAGTCTTTTAAACCTACGTTCTCTCTTAATTATTTTTGTATCATGTATCAAATCCGCACTGATTTCCTCATTGGTCATCAGAGTGCAGGCTCTCAGTAGCCAATGAGGCTTGGAGGTGGTTGGTTACCTAGGTTACTGGACACAAAGGGGGGGGGGGGGCAGACGTCCACAGAGAACAAACTAACCCTCCTCTCTTCTTCCCAGCTTGGTGGTTAATGCATACTTTATTTGTAAATAATAAGAATGATGTTTAGCCAAGGCCTTTTAACCCCAAGCCAGATCACCAGGGAACATAGTTGAAAACTGTTTCATGTTCACTACATGTATCATGATGAGCGTTGCAGCACCATGTTTGTAGAGGACAGAAGAAGAACAAGAGAACAACAGCATAAGAAAAAAAAAAAAACTATATATTTTTCTCACTTTATTTAATGAAATGACAGTCTGTACGCTGGTCAATGTCCCAAAGTGTTAGGCCGTCGTCAAGCCTGTTCTACCGTCATAACCACAGGTTGGCTCACTATTGTTTACGTTTACAGTAGTCTTCGTGGCAACTTCCAGGACAGAGACGGTTCCAGGTTAAAGCGATTGCCATCTCAGCAGCCAACCAACACTAACTAACGTAGTTACTGACAAAAGGCAAATCTCAAATTGCATCCTATACTATATAAAGTGCGCAACAAAAGTACTCTACAATAACACTGCAAGATTTAGAGTTAGGGGGTTGTTATGGATACAAACACACTGTGAATGGAAGAGTTTACTGTGAGGAGAGGATTTGGATACGAGTGGGCTGGGCCACTAGCTGAGTTTAGGTATGCATCCCAAATGGCACACTATGCCCTATCTAGTGCACTACTTTTGGTCATAGCCCTATGGGCCCTGGTCAAAACTAGTGCACCATTTTTCTTTTATTATTTAACTTGGCAAGTCAGTTAAGAACAAATTCTTATTTACAATGACGGCCTAAGAACAGTGGGTTAACTGCCTTGTTCAGGGGCAGAACGACAGATTTTTACCTTGTCAGCTCAGGGATTCGATCTTGCAACCTTTCGGTTACTAGTCCAACGCTCTCACTAGTTAGCGCTGCATGGTTACTAGACAACCCGGCGATGACATCATCAAAGAGCGTCCTGCTATCGGATAGAGAGATGTGTGTCCTAATATTAGCCAGAAAAATTATATGAATATTTTTTTTCTCCCTCTGTTCATTTTTAAAATAGAATGCCTTTCTGAAACTCTTGGTATATATCTGTTTTCACTATATATATATATATATATATATATATATATATATATATATATATATATATATATATATAAAAAGTTTCTACAGTTTTCTCTAGTCCATGTCTGTGAATCAGTTTGAATATGAATGATAAGGATGGAGTCAGACCGGCGATCTCCTGGACCACTTCTGACACTACAGATGAAGCTCTTGAAAGAGATTTTCATCAAATCTAATAAGAAACACTATCAAAGCATTTAACAGCTTCAATTTATATTCCAAGTTCTGAATATAGAGGGTTAAAAAAAAAACATTTGTTCAGTCTCAAATGGCACCCTATGCCCTATATAGCGCACTACTTTAGATCAGAGCTCTATGGGCCCTGGTGAAAAAAACAAGTGCACTAAATGGTTGTCTCGGTGCCATTTAGGGTGACAATTGGGTTGCTGCCAAAGTGTTTTAAAGTGGTGCCAAGTGGTGATTGGAGGAACAAACACTCTTCAGAATTTTTGTCATGTTACTTTATATTGCAATGTATTTTTTTGTAACTTTTTTTTTTATTAAATCAAATGTGCTGTTACTCTAATGATTGATCGCTACATTGATTGGTGATATTGTTATTGTGTGAAACCTGTTTTCGAAACACTGATGAGGATGATGTGTGATTTCATCCAGAGGAGCCTACTGAATGCTTAACAGGATGTAAAAACAGATTTCACAAAATAAAATAAAAATAAAAAATACTTTTATTTCCCTCCCTGTCTGTGTTGCTGTTTGTCTCTGTTACTGGTTCTCTCGTGCTATCGCTGTTCGTCTGTCTCTCTGTTACTGGTTGTCTCGTGCTATCGCTGTCCGTCTGTCTCTGTAACTGGTTGTCTCGTGCTATCGCTGTTCGTCCGTCTCTCTGTTCATTGGTCTGTCAGTGTGTCTGTCGCTGTTTGTCTGTCAGTGTGTGTCTATGTCCGTCTGGCTGGCTCGCTGTGTCTGTCCATCTGCCTGTTTGTCCTGTCCATCTCTGTCTACCTGACTAGGTGTCCGTCTCTGTCAATCTGTCTGCCTGACTAGGTGTCCGTCTCTGTCAATCTCTCTGCCTGACTAGGTGTCTGTCTGTTTTACCGATACCTGTTTTATGTTTTAAATGAACCTGAGAGGTAGATCACAAAGCAGTTTCATTAGGCTTGATAAACACTAAGAGAGTTCTAGATTCTGTCTAAATCCACACTGCAGCAGCAGCTTGTCTCCTGTAGTCATGTGATGTGACGTTGCCAGACGTTTGGCTCCCTCAGGTAAAAGGTCACTGCCACGAGAGCTTTCCTCTGCCCTCCTCGGTCTCTTCTCTCTCCTCTGCCCTCTTCGGTCTCCTCTTCTCTCTCCTTGGTTTCCTCGGTCTCCTCTTCTCTCTATTGTTGTAGCCCTGAACTAGTTTACCTGATTTAAGTAGTCAAGGGCTTGAGGATTAGTTGACAAGTTGAATCAGGTTTGATCTGGAATACATCAAATAAATGGAATGGCTGGGGGTCCCTGAGGAAGTTGGAGAACCTCTGCTCTCCTCTACTTTCTCTCACCTCTACTCTCTCTTTCTCCTCTACCCTTCTCGCTCTTTCTCCTCTCTCCTACCTTTCTCGATCTTTCCCCTCTCTCCTACCCTTCTCGCTCTTTCTCCTCTCTCCTACCCTTCTCTCTCTTTCTTCTCTACCCTTCTCGCTCTTTCTCCTCTCTCCTTACCCTTCTCTTTCTTTCTCCTCTACCCTTCTCGCTTTTTCTCCTCTCTCCTACCCTTCTCTCTCTCCTACCCTTCTCTTTCTGTCTCTCTCGTTATTATATCTCAACGGTTTCATCAACACCCCTTGTCTCCCAATCTAAAAAGCCTGGGTGGAAAATATATTGTAAAACCGCATGCGATACTGTACTGTAAATCAACCTTCCTCCATGAAGGACATAAAGGGATACATGTCTCTTCCCATAATCCTGTTCTTCTAAAACTCTGGCCTTCTCAGGCGCTACGCTGCAGCATCACCCCTCACCATCTCAGCCCCTGGAACACAGAGGCTGTGTCACAAATGTCACCCTATTCCCTACATAGTTCACCACTGTTGACCAGGGTCCGTAGGGCTCTGGTCAAAGGTAGTGCACTATGTAAGGAGTAGGATGCCATTTGGGATGCAGGCAACCAGAGCGAACAACCGCTGTATAGTTAATGATGTAAAACGGTGGAGGATCTGAAAAACATCCTGCTTTAATTGCTCTTATCTTGTCTGCTACCCCCCCCCCCCCCCCCCCACACACACACACCTAGAGGGGTTTAATTAAGCAATAAAACAATCTATCTCATACTGTTCTGTTCAGCAGGAAAAACACAACGACCCCTTTTGTTAAACACACACTGTAATGTGTAGTGTACTTCTCGGTGCTGCAGTGCATGCCAATGTGTGTACCAAATGTCACTATTCCGTATATAGTGCACCATAGGGCTCTGGTCAAAAGTAGTGCACTACATATAGGGAATAGGGTGTGATTTGTGATGTTATGTGTATGTACTTCAAGGTGCTACATTCTACTACATACTAAACACAGTCTTGGAGGCAACGTTGTTATCATCATAGCTAATAACACTCTATGACTCTGTTGAATCAGTGTGTGTGTGATTGAACAACCTTCTTGGTCTTTGTCAATAAATCAACGATGAGTCATTGTCGTCACATCCCCCACACCACATAGCGCTGCGGAATTCAGAGAGCTGCTATGTACAGATTGGTTTCGGTAATAGTGTGTGTTTTACTACTGTCATTATAATGATATAGTGACGGCATCTCCAGTGTCATTCATTCAATTTATCAGCCACTGCGTCTAAAATGATTGTTAATATTGCCACTTTAGTGTGAACACACTATTCTTACCTTTTCTACTCAAGTTGAATCGTAGTACCAAGCATGCACAGAACACTGGGGGTCAGAGGTGAGGACAGGGACTGGGGGTTAGAGGTGGTGACGGGGTTAGAGGTGGAGACAGGGACTGGGGGTTAGAGGTGGAGACAGGGACTGGTGGTCAGAGGTGGTGACAGGGACTGGGGGTCAGAGGTGGAGACAGGGACTGGGGGTCAGAGGTGGAGACAGGGACTGGGGGTCAGAGGTGGAGACAGGGACTGGGGGTCAGAGGTGGAGACAGGGACTGGGGGTCAGAGGTGGAGACAGGGACTGGGGGTCAGAGGTGGTGACAGGGACTGGGGGTCAGAGGTGGTGACAGGGACTGGGGGTCAGAGGTGGTGACAGGGACTGGGGGTCAGATGTGGAGACAGGGACTTGGGGTCAGAGGTGGTGACAGGGACTGGGGGTCAGAGGTGGTGACAGGGACTGGGGGTCAGAGGTGGAGACATGGGGTTCATTCATTTATGATTGATCATAGAGTAGTTTAGTGATTTTATTTCATTGTTACATAGAGAATGTGTGTATGACAGCTGGGCAGCAATAGAATAAGGATCGGGTCATAGGTGTCATATAGAGTGTCTGGATGGCTTCCCTGAAGACACAGAGGATTTATCCATATTCTACCCAGAATATATCCTGTAAAATATGTGAATAGATTTCATTCTATGTGTAGTGGTGGTTTTGCGGCCCGAGTGGAATAAATATAATTCCCCTTTGAAGTAAATCAATAAAACAAAGACACAAAAGATTTGTGAAAGTATTGAACATTTCCCCCAATATGCCAGAATTCAACTGTATATTTACTACTAATCCAGACATATCTTGTTATATGCCTAGACCTCGTCCTGCAATATTCTAATGAAGTGTGGCTTTTAATAAATAAAACGGTTCTAATAGACTTAAACAAGAGATGGCGGTAGAATGTGTTGTGAGGTCTTATTCCCCCAGGGTGCACTTAGTGTCAGGCTCAATAGGAGTTGAGACAGAGCCCAGGCTAACAGAGAGGTTCATCAATGCGCTAGCTAGTAACTCCACTCTGTTCTCCTACTCTTTTCCTTTCCCAGTCCTCTGACCATGCCACAACAACTGTTCGTGTCCCAAATGGCACCCTATTCACTATATAGTGCACTACTTTTGCCCAGAGCCCATACTCTACCACCTCAGCCAACAGCTCTGTGTTTATCAGGACCTAATGAACATTCAGCATTGGCTATTTTATTGTACGTATGAGATACATGTTTTATCACAGCAGCAGCACACCTTGTGATGTTATTACAGGGAAATCAATGTCTCTTGTGCTCTGCGGCTGGATAGGAGGAGAGAGTGTGTCCCAAATTGATCCCTATACTGTATAATGTGTTAGAATGTTGACCAGGCTGGGCCCATGGGGCTTTGGATCAAAATGTATGCACTATGAAGGAACTAGTGTGCCATTTGTGTTTCAGACAGAATGTCCACTGTTACACAGCTACGGCTTCACGCTCTCACAATACATCTGCTGACCTCGCTGTCGTATGAGAGCCAGCCTGGAGGTGCTGGCCGGGGTCGTTTATCAAACCTTTATCATGCCGCTCACAAACAGACACACAAAAGAAACGTACTTGCACACATACGCACATTAGGCTGTGACATCAGAGTGTGAGTCAGACCGTCAGACAGACAGTGAGGGAGCATAACGTGTCCTCTCTCTCGCAGGCAGGCAGCTCGATAAGCCTCTCAATGAACAGCCTCTCAGTGTACAGCCACCGTCTGATTAACAGTTACATGACAAGGCTCAGGGAGCATCCCAAATGGCACCCTATTCCCTATACAGTACACTACTTTTGACCAGGGCCCAAAGGGCTTTGGTGAAAAGTAGTGCACTATGTAGGGAATAGGGTGCCATTTGGGATGCACACTCTCTCGGCTGGGGGGCAGTTGGGTTTAATTTGGGAGAAAAGCTGTGAGGACATGGACAAATCACAGAGAGATCTTTAATTGCTAGGACAAAAATATCTTATGAAAATGTAAATGTTTTTATAACTGACCATAAAACAAATTGAGGTTTAAATGAATGGCATCTTTAAACAATCAAAGAGCTTAAATTATGTTGTAAGTAGCTCTATCTGCCTTAGACTAAACTTTTGACATTTCCTTTTTGTAGCAGTTGATGTAATTCTTCAATAACACAAACCCCAAAGGAAATCTGGGGGAGGAAAATAGGTTTATTCGAAGAGGACAAATCATACGGGGAGGTAGATGGTCATTCTCCTCTGTCCTCAGTGATGCTCTCATGTGGTTCTCTCCAGTGGATCTCTCCTGTCGTTCTCTCCTGTGATTATCTCCCCAGAACAAAAGGACAGGATCTAGTTTTATAACCCAGCCCTAGCCTGTGGTTGACCAATTAGAAGTCCTTGCGGTACAACTGGGCCAATGGCCAAATAACAAGTATCCTGTTTCAGGCTCACTGTATAGACAAATTCCTCCCATGTCTCTGACCCATTGATAAATAATTCCCTATTACAGAAAAAAAACACTATTTCCATTAATCGTTAATTCAATTGACTTCTCGTCCTTTTGACCTCTCGTACTCTGTCTCTGCGTTGTGTATTTATCGTCAAAATATTTGTATACTTTCTTACAGTGACTTGCGAAAGTATTCACCCCCTTGGCATTTTTCCTATTTTGTTGCCTTACAACCTGGAATTAAAATTGATTTTTTGGGGGTTTGTATCATCTGATTTACACAGCATGCCTACCATTTTGAGGATGCAACATATTTTTTATTGTGAAACAAACAAGAAATAAGACAAAAAAACTGAACTTGAGTGTGCATAACTATTCACCCCCCCAAAGTCAATACTTTGTAGAGCCACCTTTTACAGCAATTACAGCTGCAAGTCTCTTGGGGTATTTCTCTATAAGCTTGACATCTATCCGCTGAGATTTTTGCCCATTCTTCAAGGCAAAACTGTTCCAGCTCCTTCAAGTTAGATGGGTTCCGCTGGTGTACAGCAATCTTTAAGTCATACCACAGATTCTCAATTGGATTGAGGTCTGGGCTTTGACAAGGTCATTCCAAGACATTTAAATGTTTCCCCTTAAACCACTCGAGTGTTGCTTTAGCAGTATGCTTAGGGTCATTGTCCTGCTGGATGGTGAACCTCCGTCCCAGTCTCAAATCACTGGAAGACTGAAACAGGTTTCCCTCAATAATTTCCCTGTATTTAACACCATTCATCCTTCCTTCAATTCCGACCAGTTTCCCAGTTCCTGACGATGAAAAACATCCCCAAAGCATGATGCTGCCACCACCATGCTTCACTGTGGGGATGGGGTGATGAGAGGTGTTGGGTTTGCACCAGACATAGCATTTTCCTTGATTTACATTTACATTTAAGTCATTTAGCAGACGCTCTTATCCAGAGCGACTTACAAATTGGAAAGTTCATACATATTCATCCTGGTCCCCCCGTGGGGAATGAACCCACAACCCTGGCGTTGCAAGCGCCATGCTCTACCAACTGAGCCACACGGGACCAAATGATGGCCAAAAAGCTCAATTTTAGTCTCATCTGACCAGAGTACCTTCTTCCATATGTTTGGGGAGTCTCCCACATGCCTTATGGCGAACACCAAACGTGTTTGCTTATTTTTTTCTTTAAGCAATGGCTTTTTTCTGGCCCCTCTTCCGTAAAGCACAGCTCTGTGGAGTGTATGGCTTAAAGTGGTCCTATGGATAGATACTCCAATCTCCGCTGTGGAGCTTTGCAGCTCCCTAAGGGTTATCTTTGGTCTCTTTGTTGCCTCTCGGATTAAGCCCTCCTTGCCTGGTCTATGAGTTTTGGCCTCTGCCTCTCTTGGCAGGTTTGTTTTGGTGCCATATTCTTTCCATTTTTTAATAATGCATTCAATGGTGCTCTGTGGGATGTTCAAAGTTTCAGATATTTTTTTATAACCCAACTCTGATCTGTACTTCTCCAAAACTTTGTCCCTGACCTGTTTGGAGAGCTCCTTGGTCTTCATGGTGCCACTTGCTTAGTGGTGTTGCAGACTTCAGGGTCTTTCAGAACAGGTGTATATATACTGAGATCATGTGACAGATCATGTGACACTTAGATTGCACACAGGTGGACTTTATTTAACTAATTATGTGACTTCTGAAGGTAATTGGCACCAGATTGTATTTAGGGACTTCATAGCAAATGGGGTGAATACATATGCACGCACCACTTTTCCGTTTTTTTATTTTTTTTTATTTTTTTTAATAAGTAATTTTTTTCACCAATTTCACCACTTCACCAATTTGGACTAATTTGTGTATGTCTAATACATGAAATCCAAATAAAAATCTATTTAAATTACAGGTTGTAATGCAACAATATAGGAAAAATGCCACGGTGGATGAATTATTTTGCAAGGCACTGTACTTATATTGAAACTGGAATCATTAATAGTAAAACAGCCACGTCCGTTTACAATATTATAACCTAACGTGTCAGGCGTAACAGAAACGCCTGAGCGGAGTTCCCATATCCGGTGTTCAGCAGAAAAGTTGAACTTTTAACCTTCAAGTTAGGTTGAATATATCTGTATGCCTGAAAACTAGAACATCCCATTGTTGGCAACTCCTCTAAGGCTCACAATATTACAACAACAAAGATGTTACTGTAAACAACCAATACTGTTTCCCCCCCCCCCCCACAGACATCCTCGCACCCACGATAGAAGAGCACAATATGTACTGCAATTGTATTTTTCATGCTCCTCAGCTCTACAACAAAAACAAGAACTGTGGTGGGGTGGCCAGTGGCGCTGTTTCCCCCTACTGCAGATTCCATTTTCTATTTGTACTGCCAATCTCTCTAACGAAGAGAGGGATTGCCTAGTGCAGGGTTTCGCAAACTGCGTCCTGTGGGTCAGATTCAGTTTGAGTAAAATACAAAAAATACATTTTGAGAGGGGTGATGACTAATTTGGGTAAAAATTAACACACACTTGAAAGTCTAAAACGAGATAGAAAGTATGTAGAAATGATCATGGATTTATATATTTAAAAATAACTGCAATTTTTCTGGCCCGCAAATAGATTTCGACAAACAAATCATACCACAACAAAATATGCTGCCCTCCATTGAATTTTAAAATCTCGATCTGGGCCTTGAGCAAAAAGGTTTGCCCACACCTGGCCTAGTGTATATAATGTGAGACTAATATGAAATATTACACATTTACATATAGCCTATAGGGAAACTGCCCTAGTCCTTCTGATTCTCAGGGAGGGGGTAGGGCTTTAAACATGGTCGTCAGTGTGTAGACAGTAGATAGAGCTGAAACCATAGCACCGCAGCCCTTCCCTTTCCACATATCATATTAAAAAAAAGCCAATGACTCATCCATGATACAGGACAAAGTCTGAGGAAGCTCCAGCCAGCAGCAACCCAGTCACAGAGGAAGCCCCAGCCAGCAGCAACCCAGTCACAGAGGAAGCCCCAGCCAGCAGCAACCCAGTCACAGAGGAAGCCCCAGCCAGCAGCAACCCAGTCACAGAGGAAGCCCCAGCCAGCAGCAACCCAGTCACAGAGGAAGCCCCAGCCAGCAGCAACCCAGTCACAGAGGAAGCCCCAGCCAGCAGCAACCCAGTCACAGAGGAAGCCCCAGCCAGCAGCAACCCAGTCACAGAGGAAGCCCCAGCCAGCAGCAACCCAGTCACAGGCGTAAATCATTAATAGGTGCATCCTAAATGGCACTCTATTTGTTATTTTTTTATTTTTTTTATTTTTTTTAAATGTACCTATAAATAGTGCACTACGTTTGACCAGGGCCCTACTTTTGACAATGGCCCATAGGGTTAGTGTACTACTTTTGACCAGGGCCCATAGGGTTCTGGTCAAAATAGTGGACTCTGTCGGCCAGAAATAGGTTGCCTTTCGGGACGCACCTCTAATTATCAGCCCTGTCAGAGCAGAGGCCACAAGCAGCCCTACATGTTGTTTTTTTGAGGTTGGCACTGATCATTCCCCATATCTATTATATATATTTTTTAATTAATTATGAATTGTGTGTAAAATATATTGTATATACAGTATTTAATGTACAAATGTATTACAAAATAAGGGCGCTGTGTTCTGCCCTCTCAGTTTCAATGGGCCTGACGCCTCTGAGTTCAATCAATCCAGACAAGACATTTCAGCCAAACTGCACATTCATTAACACAGTGAGCAATCCACCTCTTTTACGCCCCGCTCTCATCACAGGCACCAGCTAGTGAATCACACAGCTATGACTTTTAACTGGCGCCAGGTCTAAGGTATGACTTATTGACATTGCAGGTAAACATAATTTCCCTCGCTTTCTTCATTTTGCTGGGGAAATGCATTCTGAATAGATACTGTAAGTGTAACATTTTAAATAGAATGGGGAGAGGTTTTTATGAGGGGGGGGGGTCCCAAAATGATCTCAGCTTGGTAAATGGATTTGATGTGTTGTATTTTATCTCTTATCCTCAAACAACCTTTCGTATGTTTCTTTCCTATGTTTACAAACTTGACTGAAAGCCCAAATTCATTGTGTTGTTTGGTGTGATCAGCTGCCAAACTAATGTCACCCCAGGACATGATGTTACTGGGAAAAAGATCAACAAATTGTTAAAACATAACAAATAAACCAAACAATATGAACCAAATAGATATATTATAAATAAAATATGGTATAGTATAGATATGCCTGTGTATGTTGATAATTGTTTTAAATAATTTAATAATAAGATAATTGTTTTAAATAGAACATATTCTTAATAGTGGGTCATTTACAGAGTATAAACCTTAGTTAATATGTAACCTAAATATACTAGACTCAAGGACATCAAGAACAGAACGAATGGGAATCCAAACAAATCGTTATATGGCCGGGTTATATGGTTGGTGAGGCGCTCTCGCTCTCACTCACTCACTCAGTACTGCAGATGTGCTACACAAACCAAGCCAGACTGCCAGACTGCGAGACAGACAGACACCCCCGCACAGTTTCCGTGAAATGCCCAATTCGAGTCTGGGTGACGTATCATCATCATTAGGTTGTGTTGTGACGTTGTAGGGCTCTAGCAGTAGTGGTTTCTAGCTGTAGCTTGTTGATGGTCGGTAGAACCGAATGAAGAGAAGCCGAAACGACCTCATTCAGGCAAGTCTTTTTAAACTGGTTTCTGAACGTTGTTATTCGCTTGATGTAAATATGTCATTTATCACGTTTTCATTTTTGTTTATTTGACGTTTTTTTCCGAAATGGAGCTATGATTTGAGGCTTTAACAAGCGGTCGCTAGTAAAGGTTAGCTATCCTTGGCTAGCTGGCTTTGGCTTCACACAGCGTTGCGGTTGGGTGTGTAGTCAGTGGCCATGCTAAGCTAACTTCAGTCCCCGTTTGCCCAACTGGCTTCAATATACATTTTTGAGGTTAAAGTTGAGCGAAAACGATGTTAATTTGAGTTATCGAATTGGCTTTGTGGTTTCTCTTACGCAGTCCTCATATGTTGCCGTAATTACCCCCCCTCAACATTTAATTAACCCACACTATTCGCTATTGTATCAGTTTTATATTCCGAAATACTTAACGTTATTTGTCGTGGTTCGTTGGTGTAAAATACACCACAGCCTTGGCTTTAACTTGCTAGCACATTTGTTTGTATTCAGACGTGTTGGCTAAATTTGTTGCTAACGTTAGCTAAGCCCGGAATGTTGTTCTACGTTCAGCTAGCTAACGACGTTAACGTTAGTTGGTAATTAATTGTAGGTCGGTGTTAGACAGTCTCGTAGCAGACAGCAACCTAGCCAGTGAATGTCATTATCAGTACTGTCTGCATACCAGTGCCATGACCGTGGCGAGCCAGAGGAGGGGAAGTACAGTTTGTAGACGAGGGGGAGAGAGAGAAAGGGAGTTTGGAGAGGAAAGGAATGAATGGAGCTGTGCGCGTTGTCCTTGCTAGCTACGAAGGGGACACTGTGCGAGATGGAGAAAAAAACAGGGTAAGGGACCCTCGAATCTCAACGTCCATTTTATTAGATTTTTTTTATATATTCAGGAGAAAATTGACGTCTTTTGAATATTAATATTAACAACCCTGTTAAAAAAACAACTATATAACTATATTACTTGTGTTGCGTGGAAACATTTCCGTTTTGGTTGGAAGTCAACGCGTGAATCAAGGGTGGTGAAGCTCGCCTTGAACCTGTTCTCCTCCATTGCATTGGTGAAGCATTCGGTATTATTGCATTTAATTATGACGCGGAGCCATACTAGGGAATGGGATTTTTAACAATAACTACGACCACCTGGTCTGCAGCCCCGCGTTTTGTACCCCGATAGTTGCTTCCTTTGGTGGAAAGATCTGTACACTGTAGTTACTGCATGGATGTCAGTCAGTGGTGCTGCTGGTAGAATGCTGTACTGTCGTCCGCACACGGCTACTGAATATGCGCAGTTAAAGACATTCGACTGCCTAAATGCAGTATTTATATATTTTTGCCCTATATGTCTGTCGTTGACAGTCACTTAAAAAAAAAAAAGGATGATACTGGTCACACAAGCACTCAATGTGATTGTAGCTAGTTAAATGGGAGGCTGCTTGTCATGTTGTCGCTGAATGTTGAGGGTTTCCACTGAAATGCTGTAGATATATTTTCCTAATTTTGGATTACAGTAGTTAACACAGTGAACTGTATTTACTGTTAATACAACGGTCCTTTAGATATACACCGTTTATTATAGTCGGAGTTATGCGCTTTAAATGCAGCTAGATTCTGCGGTGTAGGGAAAATACCATGTTCAACATCCATTGAATGTCACACTGCGTTTCAGTAACGTAGCAATTGACCCTTCACTAAGCCCCGCCCCAGGTTTTTCGGTAAGCATTCTTAACGGATCGGTAAGCATTCTCGGTGGTCCAGTTGATAGCAACAGTCCTCTAGTCTGACACCTTGAACAAGCTCATGTTTAAATCTCATAAAAACCCAGTAAATGAGGGCTACGGCAAAAACTGAGTATTCATTAAAAAAAAGTATTTAAATGGCTGAGTAATTTAACAGGGAAAATTGTTACTAGGATGCATCAGGTGTGAACTTTTTGTGACAGTATTTAGTGACCTAGAGAGGGGCCAGAGAGACAAGCTATATACTAGTTGTCTTGCTACCTGGTTGGTTTAACTTCACAAAACTAGCACTTTCTGTTGGAAATGGAATGGTGATTTTACTGCCTTTGGGTGAAAACGTGGGATGTGAATTGCCCCATGGGGTTCAATGAAAAGGGCTGAATGGGGAGATGTTTGGGTGGTGAGGTATGGGTATGCTAATTGTCTTTTTGCCCCCAGTGGGTCCGTTGAGCCACTCAACCCTCAAACAGGATAGCCCCCCCCAGAAAATACACCTTAAATATATACATAATTTTTTTTGCACCCCCCCCCCAAACATTTTACTTTCATAATCGGTTGTAATTAGTCTAATTCTATCAAGTAAAATGTTATTCGTCACATGCTTTGTAAACAACTGGTGTAGTCTAACAATGAGACGCTTACTTACGGGCCCGTTCCCAACAATGCAGAGATAAAAATAATAGAAAAGTAAAACGCCTATTAATTAAATACACTATGAGTAAAGAAACTTGGCTGGGTAACACTACCCAGTCGATGTGCAGGGTACAAGGTAATTGAGGTAGATATGTACATCTAGGTAGGGGTAAAGTGACAAGGCAACAGGATAGATAATAAACAGTAGCAGCAGTGCATGTGGTGAGTCTAGAGTTAGTGCAAAAAAAAGGGTCAATGCAGATTGTTCTCTCTGCTACCAGATAGGCTCTCGGACTGTATGACTTGCGTGGCTGGAGTCTTTAACAATTCCTTTTACACATGGAATACATTTTAATATAGTTAGAGTTTTACTGACGAGGGGGGGGGGGGGGATATAGTCCCCCCTCGTTTCCTCTCTTGGTTTGTGTTAACGCCTGAACCTTTCCCATCCCCTACAGGAAGCAGACAGAGACTTAGACGCAACAATCTGAACAGAAACACTGCAGTCTCCACCATGTACCTTTCTGAACACCAGAAGATCTGGAACATTTGAAAAGATACTAACAAAACCCACATAGACTACTCAACAGGGGACTAATATATCCAAGTGAAGGGGGTAGTGGAAAGACTCATCCGTAGCTCTAACTCTGACATGGCCAGTACTCAGACGAGTCTGAAAACCCCATTCGAAGACCTGACCTCGTTCAAGGGCAACATGAAGCAGCTGTACTGTGAGAGAATAGAAGACGTGCCCATTAAGAAGAGGCTGATGGCTGAGATGAACCTGAAGCGCCGAAGCCTGGACCCTCTGCCCCCCCTGCCCTGGACCCCCAAGGTAAAGAGGGAGGCTGAGGAAGAGCAGGACCGGGAGGTGGACCCAGGCATGACTAGATCAATAGAGATGGACAGTAGGGGGGAGTTCCAGGTATGTGGAGCGAAAGCTTTAGACCTGAGCCCTGGGCTGAAACACACGCTGGCAGCCTTCACTCTCAGCAGCGCGCGCTCTCTGGGGGGCCCAGCAGCCTTCTCAGCCCGCTCTGGCCACGAAGCATCCTCCTCCCCCGGCCCTGGTTCCTACCCTGGCATGGCACCTCTACCCTCCCCTCCTGTGCTGGGCGGTATACCCCTGCTGGTGCCCAGTGACAGCTCCACGGAACTCAGCCACTCCCTTCTCGAAGGAGAATCCATCTCGTGCTTCGCCGTCGGCGGGGAGAAGCGGCTCTGCCTCCCCCAGGTGCTCAACTCGGTTCTCCGCCACTTCTCCTTGCAGCAGATCAATTCGGTGTGCGACGAGCTCTATGTGTACTGCTCGCGCTGCGACGGGGAACAGCTCCACATACTCAAGGTGCTGGGTATTTTACCCTTCAATGCTCCGTCCTGCGGCCTCATCACCTTAACTGACGCCCAACGCCTCTGCAACGCCCTCCTCCGCCCGGGGGCTGTCCTCCCCTCCGAACCCGTCACCAAGCTACCCGGCCAGGAGCTCCTCAAGGAGACGGAGGCCAGCTTCCAGGTGGAGCACCAGTGTCTGGGGAAATGCCAGGGTCTGTTCGTTCCCCAATTCTACGCCAAGCCCGAGTCGCCCTGTATTCAGTGCGTGGAATGCCAGCTGCTCTTCTCTCCACAGAAGTTTGTGATGCACTCTCACAAGTCGCCGGACAAGAGGACCTGTCACTGGGGCTTTGACTCGGCCAAATGGCCGTGCTACCTGCAGCTGGGGAGGAAGTACCTGGGAACGGCAGAGGAACCGCAGCTCAAACAGCTATTGGAGGACATGAAGGACAAGTTCCACTACAACCGAACCAGCGACAAAGTAAGTAACGAATGACTTCTTATTGTGTTTCTGAACAGATATGTTTGCGTGAGACTACTAGTGTGGTTACACTGTCATTGGTAGAGTCTAGAGAAACCAGCCCTTGCTGTGTGTAAGACGATACATAGGGGACAGGTGACATTCTTCCTGCTGCCCGTATTTTCATTGGAGATTTACCCTATTGTATTTTACCCAAAATACTCAGACTTTTCTGTTTCCATCTATGCAGACCAGCACCCGTGTCTCACTGGGCCATGGCTCTGGCGGTTCTGCTCTGACCTTGTGCCGAACTCAGGCCCTGGGTACTTTTCAGCTGGCATGGCAGGTAGCTTAGCGGTTAAGAGTGTTGGGCCAGTAAGCGAAAGGTCGCTGGTTTGAAATCCCTGAGCTGACTAGGTGAAAAATCAGTCTGTGCTCTTGAGCATGGCACGTAACCCTAATTGCTCCTGTAAATCGCTTTGGATAAGAGTGTCTGCTAAATGACATAAATGTGAATTTACATAACAAGGGCTAACTGAACTTAAGCACTTTCTCACAAAGCAACTGTCTAATTTTATTGGTCAAACACACATATGTAGCATGTGCTGTTGTTGATTATGCTCTCCCCAAGCCTTTAGTGTCACATTCCTGGTGGAAACACAACACTAGCGCTGACATCTACATGGAAACACAGCAAGACTAGCGCTGACATCTACATGGAAACACAGCAACACTAGCGCTGACATCTACATGGAAACACAGCAACACTAGCGCTGACATCTACATGGAAACACAACAACACTAGTGCTGACATCTACATGGAAACACAGGCAACCCACTACTGTGGGGGTAAGTCGAGATGGTGTAGTAGATCAGAGCGGTGGCGGACAGGCTAACTGCTGACCAGCTGGTCTCTCCCGCTCTGGGTCACTGCAGTGTGTGTGTGTGTGTGTGTGTGTGTCACACACGGGAAGAGCATCATTTGTCCTTCGGGTCAGCTGGAGGTCACTAGAACCAGCACTAGACAATAGGCAAGAGCACTGCCTGGACTAGTGGACTCTCCCTCCCTCCCTCAGACCTCTGGGCAAGATAGGGGGGACAGTTTAGATTCATTACGTTCACTCCTCCCCTATTTAAATGACCTTTTAAGTCATTCAATTTGTTGATGGTTTTAAAATACAATTTAAATGGAGAATCTTAATTGAATGCCTTCTTAGTCCAGGACTAGGCTGACGATGTGTCTGGGAAACTGGCCCATGATCTTTATTCGTACCACTGAACTGGAGTGTACAGTAACCGGCAGCCTAAGCCCATACATGGGCGAATACCCAAGTTGCATTACCATCACCACCAGTGCTTTTCACTGAAGACCAGAACCAAACAGGATTCTACAGAGCAGAGTAAAAAAAAAAGAAGTTTTTTTTTCTTTGTCATTGTATATAAAATAAAAAGGACAGTGGGAGAGAGCAGAGCAGGGCAGCAGTACCCATATAAATGGCCAGCAGGACCCATAGAAATGGCTGACTCCAGCTGAAAACAAAGCTCTAGATGGTTTCTCCTCTCTTGACTGGTTCATCGATATGTCTCATGACAGGACCTCTCTTCTTGATCAAACTGGACTATTAGGGTATGTCACAAATAGGACCCTTTCTTCTATATAGCGCACTACTTTATAGGGCTCTGGGAAAACAAATTATGTACTATATATAGGGACTAGTTTGGGACGTAGGCGTAGTTTTTTGCCTTGTCGTTTTAATGATGGCTCACTAAGGGAGAGTTGACTAGTTAGATGACCCTGACTTTAACTGGTGTTTTCCAGGTAGACTGCTTTGAATTCAATGCAGCCTGGCAGGTTATGGGTTAAACAAGAAACTATGCACTCCAAAGCGTTTTTATAGTGTCTGTGTGTTTCTAGTGTGTGTGTGCTGTGCAGGTGTGAGAACACTGCTTGCTGTACAGTCATTTGGCACTCCCTGTCTGCTGTGTTTGTCTGGCAGAAAGAGGGGGAGGGAGAGGGGCCCAGCCTCTCCCATATGTTTCAATTTGTGTGTGTGTGTGCCGTAAATACCGTCTGGTGTCTAGTCTAGCGCCCAAACCACATTCCTCCCTCCCTCCTTCCCCTCCCTCTCGCACTTTGGCTTGGTCCACTGTGTTCGTCTGAGACTCATCTCTTTCATACAAAGATGATTTTCCGTGAACTTGACCATACCACCAACTTTTTCCTCCACCTTTTCTTTCTATCTGAAAGGTATTGCTGTTATCAAAGCCAATACTTTAAAATTTTAAATCCCCCCCCCCCCTGCATAATGACCTGGTAATCATTTCGGTAAAGTTTTGCCTACAGCTTAGTATGAAACATAGCCTTGATGCTGAGGCGGCATTGGCACGCGCTGCCCTCTTAAACTCTTAATGGTTGCTAGGCAGCGCCAGTTAACCATCTTCCTGCCAGCTGTGGACTTTGCGTGACATGTCACTTCTGTCTCTTCACATAGCCCACCACTAAGCATGCATTGTTTTCTTAATCACTGGATGGATCCATTTGAAGAATTACTGTGGGAATAAATATCACTGAAATGAAGAAATATATTGGAATAAAGTAAGTTAGTGCAATTTGAAGGTATGTATCAAATTGTTGCTTACTGAAACTCCTAAGGTCATCCACTCGTATGTAATACATTTGAAGCAATAGCCTATGTCCGCGTGTGGTCAACTAGATGATCATTTCAGCACCGTTTTGATTTGGACAGCGCCATCGGTCTGCTTAAGAAAAGTGTGGGGTCTTGATAAATCAATCTATATCAGACTTCCCCCCCCCCCCCACTGAATATCCGTTTGCAGAGGTCCGGACAACAAGCCATCCGATTTGACACACTGAACTCTATCTGAGAAATAGTTGGTGAACCAGGCGACGCATTGGCTACGGTTAGGCTTGGGAAATGTCAGCTGAGGTGATTTGATTTTTAAATATATATGTATATATTTTTATTTCACCTTTTATTTAACCAGGTAGGCTAGTTGAGAACAAGTTCTCATTTACAACTGTGACCTGGCCAAGATAAAGCGATGTTCATGATTGTCGTGTCTAGTTGGTTTCTTTTATTAGAACATGTTGCCATGTTACGTAGTTTAACACGTGGGTTATTTTGCTCTTCACTTAAAGGCCTACTCTCAACCAAAAGCCTGTAAGTTCACTGACTTGTCTCAATGTGATTTTTGTTTTGTTTCACTTAATAGGCTATTTGGTTAATTTAGTTTCTGGCTGGGTAAACAAGTGTAGGGGGGGTGGTATAGCTCATCTATTATATTTGCTCATCAAGGTCTGTTCAGAAACATTTAGCATGCAATAATGTAACCTAAATCAAGTGTCGACTTCTATTATTTTCTTGGTCGTGTAAAGGCAACTCCAAAAGCCCGCTGAGATTGTGAAATATGAGACTTGCATGCTTTTGAAAATAAGATTGCTATTATTTTCTATCAGTATCAAGATGAAAATACACAATGTAAGTAACACTACGCCTGCTCCCTATCAAAGTGCAGTGAGGGTAGGAAAGAGATGCATTGTGTGTCAAATCATAGGCTTGGGCTCTGTTTCAATAACTTTTTATTTGACTGCAGTTCCACACGTTCCTGTGACAAGTTCTGTGGGGAAAAATATTCTTTGTATTTTATTCTGTTATATTCTTACTATAAAATATACTAAGTGGCCAGTTTATTAGATACACCCATCAAGTACCAGGCCGGACCTCCCTTTGCATCCAGAACAGCCCGAATTCTCCGTGACATGGAAACATGAATCAATTCAAGGGACCTAACGTGTGCCAGGAAACCATTCCCCACAACATTACGTTACCACCACGAGCCTGTACCGTTGACACCAGGCAGGATGTGGTCATGGACCATCCGTGCTGCTTACGACAAATCCTAACTCTGCCATCAGCATGATTCAACAGGAACTGGGATTTGTCGAACCAGGCAATGTTTTTCCACTCCTCAATTGTCCAGTGTTGGTGATCGCGTGCCCACTGGAGCAGCTTCTTAGCTGATAGGAGTGGAACCCGGTGTGGTCGTTTTCTGCAATAGCCCGTCCGTGACAACGACCGACAAGTTGTGAGTTCCGAGAGAGAATTCTGCACACCGCTGTTGTACTGCGCCGTTATTTGACTGTTTGTGTTCCGCCTGTTAACTTGCATGATTCTTGCCATTCTCCTTCGACCTCTCTCATCAACGAGTTGTTTTCGCCCACAGGACTGCCGCTTTGTTTGTCGGACCAATGGAAATCATATTTAATTTTTAATTTTCTGACCCCCTTTTTCTCCAATATTTCGTGGTATCCAATTGTTAGTAGTTACTGTCTTGTCTCATCGCTACAACTCCTGTACGGGCTCGGGAGAGACGAAGGTCGAGAGCCATGCGTCCCCCGAAACACAACCCAACCAAGCCGCACTGCTTCTTAACACAGCATGCATCCAACCCGGAAGCCAGCCGCACCAATGTGTCGGAGGAAACACCGTACACCTAGCGACCTGGTCAGCGTGCACTGTGCCCGGCCCGCCACAGGAGTCGCTAGTGCGCGTTGAGACAACGATATCCCTACCGGCCAAACCCTCTAACCCGTACGACGCTAGGCCAATTATGCGTCGCCCCATGGACCTCCCGGTCGCGGCCGGCTGCGACAGAGCCTGGGCTCGAACCCAGAGTCTGGTGGCACAGTTAGCACTGCGATGCAGTGCCTTAGACCACTGCGCCACCAGGGAGGCGGAATTATTTTTTAATGGGTTATATTCAATGGATTTATTAAAATAGATGCCCACCCACATCTGCAAACTACTACTGCCACTCGTCCCCGGCAAGCCGGCATGCACACAGAAGGTGTAAAACACGTATACAGGCAAGAATGTGGTAAAAATGGGCTTGTTTTTTTTAAGGGAGTCATATAAACACAGCCCAATATTTTTTACAGGCATTTTTTACAGGGCCACTCACTCACAGACACATCTCCACTGCAGAGCAGCCTAATACATACCTTCAGCAGGACACATGATACACCGTAAGGTGTGTGAGACCCTACTGTCTCTGTGTAATGAGCTGCAAATAACTGGAGGTTAGTGACACATCCCAGTGTGTCTCACTCATCAGAGCTCCTCGTGTGTGTGACAGATACAGTTTCAGGTGAAGGTTATTTTTTTCCCCTCTCTGCCTGGGGGGGGACTGTTCTGTCGCCTGCCTGGAGGGAGGGGGGTTGTTCTGCCTTCTGTCTGGGGGGTTGTCCTGCCTGGGGGGGGGGGGGGGGTTGTTCTTTTGCCTGGGGGGTTGTTCTGTCTTTTGCCTGGTGGGGGGGGGGGGGGTTGTTCTGTCTTTTGCCTGGGGGGGGGGGGGTGGACTGTGCTGTATATTTTTTTCTCTAACTGTCCTGGTTGGACTTGTTTTTCTACCTTTGTCTGTCTTCTGATTGGTGGAATTTTAATGTTGACTACTTTACAACATTTGTACTACACTGTGTGTTGTTGTACACGCGCGTTCACGGTCCGCTGTAACATGAACCTGGGCCGTTCTGAAAGGGCACAGAGCAGATTCCTGTAAAGGTTCTGTTGTAGAGGAAGCAGGTGACTGTCTGCTCGAGGGTGACGTTATCCCCCTACTAGAATGGACATAGGAGTGTTAAGTCTCCCTGCACTGGGATTCCCTTCCAATATCTAACCCTCCCCTCGTGTGTGTGAGAGCGAGAAGTGGACAGACTGTAGGGCTGGACCCTAGCTTCTAGCATTCATCCTCCAGACTGGGTCTGCCTCAAATGGCACCCTATTCCCTATACAGTGCACAACTTTAGACCGGGAGCTCCACAGAGCCCTGGTCAAAAGTAGTGCACTTTAGGGAATAAGGTGCCATTTTGGGAAACAACCTAGCCACCTGCTGATCTACCACGCTGACTGACTCACTGTTTCCACATCCTGCTGGAAGTTGGAGCGAGAGGGGGGAGAGAGACTGAATTGTAGGGTTGAGCTGTATCCAGATTTCCATACCTTCATTCCATGCCTGTGCCATCCCGGGATATACATTATTACCGCTAGTGCACAGAAGGGGTGCATTTTCCCCCCAAACGTAACACCCCCCCCCCCCCCCCAAAAAAAATCTACCGGCACTTACCTGAATGCTAACACAATGCTAACAAGTACTAAGGAATTCTCATAGAGGATGCTGTCCATAATGTCTATACATCCCATCACATATACACGGCCGAAAGTATGTGGACACCTGCTTGTCGAGCATGTCATTCCAAAATCATGGACATGAATATGGAGTTGGTCCACCACCTGTGCAGGCAAATCAAGTTATTCCACACCGATCTCGACAAACCATTTCTGTATGGACCTCGCTTTGTGCACGGGGGTATTGTCATGCAGAAACAGGAAAGGGCCTGCCACAAAGTTGGAAGCACAGAATCATCTAGAATGTCATTGTATGCTGTAGCCTTAAGATTTCCCTTCACTGGAACTAACCATGGAAAAATAGCCCCACACCATTATTCTTCCTCCACCAAACTTTACAGTTGGCACTATGCATTGAGGCAGGTAGCGTTCTCCTGGCATCCGCCAAACCCAGATATGTTTGTCGGATTGTCTAGAAGAAAAAGAAACGCACACCTATTTAGGAGAGGTGCTGGCTAGCGGAGTAGAAAACTTGAAAATAAAGGAGAGCTCTAGGAGCTCAGATGCAAAAATGTTATATCCAACGTTTCGACAGCCAAGCTGTCTTCATCAGGGTATAATGATGTATAATGTCTGTCGGACTGCCAGATGGTGAAGCGTGATTCATCACTACAGAGAACGCATTTCCACTGCTCCAGAGTCCAATGGCGACTAGATTTACACCGCTCCAGCCGACGCTTGGCATTGCGCATGGTGATCTTAGGCTTGTGTGCGGCTGCTCAGCCATGGAAACCCATTTCATGAAGCTCCCGACAAACAGTTCTTGTCCTGATGTTGCTTCCCGAGACAGTAATTCTGTGAGCTTGTGTGGCCTAACACTTTGTGGCTGAGATGTTGTTGCTCCTAGACAATTCCACTTCACAATAACAGCACTTACAGTTGACCGGGGCAGCTCTATAAGGACAGAAATTAGACAAACTGACTTGTTTGAGCGGTAGCATCCTATGACGGTGCCACGTTGAAAGTCAGTGAGCTCTTCTGTAAGGCCATTCGATTGCCAGTGTTTGTCTATGGAGATTGCATGGCTGTGTGCAACAACAACAAAAAATGATACACCCGTGTGGCTGAAATAGCCAAATCCACTAATTTGTAGGGGAGTCCACATACATGAACAAAAGTACCTCTCCCAGACTCTGACCATTGCTCATCCTTACTTTTAGATTTGTGTTGGATATTACTGCACTGTTGGAGCTAGGAACACAAGTATTTCGCAACATCTGCTAAACGTGTATTTGACCAATAACATTTAACCGCTGTTTTGGGAAACCAGTACCGGTAAGCTTTATAATAAAAAAATTACCTGACTGGCAAAATTATGAACGCAATATGCTTTATTACCTAGTGCACAAGTTGACTGGGGTATCTATTTAAAAAGTACTAATATTCAAAGCCCAAAAAGGCTTACAAGTATTAAGGAATCCTGATAGACAACACTAACCTAAATGCTAACGACCGCATTGCGAACGTTTTGTACAGTTTCTGACCTAATGTATGTATACTAGTAACTCAAACCCTACTCAGTTTTCTGCACGCACAAAACTAATACTAGCTGGCAAGGATCTTGATACAGGAGGGGATTATGCTGTAACCAAGCAAATGCTTGATTTTGGAAGAAGCTAACCACTTAGCTAGATAGCTAACTAGCTAATACATTAGCAAACCAAATGCACAACAGCCGAGTGTTAAGGAACATTTTTAGACGGTTATCTTAATAGTTATAAGATATCTATCGGGAAGTTGTGAATTGCAAACTGTAATTAGATCACCTGGCGCATGCTGCACTACTGTGCGTGACACAAGGCTCCGGTCTCTTGTCGTCGTTAGCTTGTAAACAAACACCACGTGACTGGGGACTACCGTAAGTTACATAATGTGACCGATGAAATGAACGCAGTGTTCTCTCTCAACATATCGCACAAGTTGACTAGGTATTTACTTAAAGTAGCTATAGATTCAAATTTATAAAAAATAAAATTAAGAAATAGTTTTGACAGTATTGAGAAACAATCCCCTGGCTTTTTCCAAATACTACAGTATACCGCCCAAGCCTACTCAATTGCATACTTCTCGCGTCCTCTCTCCTCAACCCCTCACCTCTGACCTCCTCCAATGGGGTTTTGAGAAGGTGAGGACCGAGAAAGAACTTCTGGAAGTTTATTTTCCCCAACGCCTGCTGTTTCCATATCCTTATTGGAGTGTTGAGGAGTCAAGGCCCTTAGTCATGTACCTTCCTTTGGAGTGAAAGAACATGCCTTCAGAAAGCGAGAGAGAGCTTAGCTTTGTATGTGTGTGTGTCTGGAAACCCTTGGACTGGGTTACAATGTGAACATTGACAATGTGTAAACAGTGGCTGGCTGGCAAGGATTAAGGGTTAAACTAACACACTGGTCGGGGGTTGTGTGCGCCTGTGAGGCTACTGGAAGTGTGTTTTCCCCAACGGCTGCTGTTTCCATATCCCTATTGGAGTGTTCAGGAGTCAAGGCCCTTGGTTGTATTCAGTAGGTACCAAATGGGGGACAATTGGAGTAGGTAGCCACCTGAACTTATCCAATACATGCTAATTTGGGTGTTTTTGCTTCAGTGTTTTGCTGCAATGAGTTCTACTGAACACAACCTCGGTCTGGTCTCTTCATTGGTCCATTGTGCCTAGTGTAGCCACTAGTGATGCTCCGATATGACATTTTTTGGCCGATACGATATCCAATATTTTCCTTGCCAAAAAACGATACTGATATTTAAAATTTTAGCGGCCTTTTAACTATATAACTGCACTAGAATGCTAAACGCACACACATGGACGCAGCGGTCTAAGGCACTGCATCTAATTGCATGAGGCATCACTACAGTCCCTGGTTCGAATCCAGGCTGTATCACATCCGGCTGTGATTGGGAGTCCCATAGGGCGGCGCACAATTGGCCCAGCATCGTCCGGGGTAGGCCGTCATTGTAAATAAGAATTGTTCTTAACTGACTTGCCTAGTTAAATAAAGGTTAAATACACACCACACTGACCAAAAATGATATTTTGTTGACATTTATACATGTCCCCATTATCAGTAAAACACAATCTCAACCTATTTCTTTTACTTGCTGTGCTGTTTCGTTGTTCATTTGTTGAGTCATTTCATTCCCAACCAGGATTTCTATGGAATGTCGTTTGGGTCTTTGCTTGTCAAAAAGACGTGTCAAATAAACTTGTTGATCAATCCGGACCTGAATATGACTGCACCTCACATAATTTAACATAGTGTAATCAATGTGTAATAACTATCACTCGTATTTCTTATGTCACAACGATTCATCGATACGTGGTCCCGTGTGGCTCAGTTGGTAGAGCATGGCGCTTGCAACGCCAGGGTTGTGGGTTCATTCCCCACGGGGGGACCAGGATGAATATGTATGAACTTTCCAATTTGTAAGTCGCTCTGGATAAGAGCGTCTGCTAAATGACTTAAATGTAAATGTAAATGTATGCTATGATGCTGGTGAAGTTGTCTCGCGCACCTACAGTGCTGGTCATGAATTAAAAATAAAAGCAAGCTAGCTCATAGATGCAAACAATCTGTTTCAGTGACTATATATAGCTAGGTGTCATATAAAATAACCCTGATTTATAAGACAATTCTTATTTGATTAATGGTGGTCGGACCCATCTACAGTTGAAGTCGGAAGTTTACATACACCTTAGCCAAATACATTTAAACTCAGTTTTTCACAATTCCTGACATTTTAATCCTAGTAAAAAGTCCCTGTTTTTTAGGTCAGTCATGATCACCACTTTATTTTAACTTCTTATGGGCAGGTGGGACGGTAGCTGCTTTTTCAGTTCTGCCCACACATTTTCTATAGGATTGAGGTCAGGGCTTTGTAATGGCCACTCCAATACCTTGACTTTGTTGTCCTTTAGCCATTTTGCCCCAACTTTGGACGTATGCTTGGGGTCATTGTCCATTTGGACGACCCATTTGATAACAAGCTTTAACTTTCTGACTGATGTATTGAGATGTTGCTTCAATATATCCACATAATTTTCCTTTCTCATGATGCCATCTATTTTGTGAAGTGCACCAGTCCCTCCTGCAGGAAAGCACCCACACGTCATGATGCTGCCACCCCCGTGCTTCACGGTTGGGATGGTGTTCTTCGGCTTGCAAGCGTCCCCCTTTTTCCTCCGAACATAACGATGGTCATTATGGCCAAGCAGTTCCATTTTTGTTACTTCAGACCAGAGAACATTTCTCCAAAAAGTAGGATCTTTGTCCCCATGTGCAGTTGCAAACCGTAGTCTGGCTTTTTTATGGCAGTTTTGGAGCAGTGACTTCTTCCCTTGCTGAGCGGCCTTTCGGGTCATGTCGATATAGGACTCGTTTTACTGTGGACATAGATATTTTTGTACCCGTTTCCTCCAGCATCTTCACAAGGTCCTTTGCTGTTGTTCTGGGATTGATTTGCACTTTTCGCACCAAAGTACGTTCATCTCTAGGAGACGGAACGCGTATGACGGTTGCGTGGTCCCATGGTGTTTATACTTGCGTACTATTGTTTGTACAGATGCACGTGGTACCTTCAGGCATTTGGAAATTGCTCCCAAGGATGAACCAGACTTGTGGAGGTCTACAATTCTTTTTCTGAGGTCTTAGCTGATTTCTTTTGATTTTTCCCATGATGTCAAGCAAAGAAGCACTGAGTTTGAAGATTGGCCTTGAAATACATCCACAGGTACACCTCCAATTGACTCAAATTATGTCAATTAGCCTATCAGAAGCGTCTAAAGCCATGACATAATTTTCTGGAATTTTCCAAGCTGTTTAAAGGCACAGTCAACTTAGTGTATGTAAACTTCTGACCCGCTGGAATTGTGATACAGTGAAATAATCGGTCCGTAAACAATTGTTGGAAAATGTACTTGTCATGCCCAAAGTACATGTCCTAAGCGACTTGCCAAAACTATAGTTTGTTAACAAGAAATTTGTGGAGTGGTTGAAAAACGAATTTTAATGACTCCAACCTAAGTGTATGTAAACTTCCGACTTCAACTGTATGTGATGCTAGCCACAATAAGGATTAGCCATAATAGTTGACTTTGCGGTTAGCCTTCAAAATAAAAGTATGGCATCATTCTACTATTTGTATTCATTTGCATCACTGTCAATGGCACTTATTTTGAAGGCAGACTGCAAATTCCACTATTGTGCCTAATCCTTTATTGTGGCTAGCTTCACAACCCGGTCAGGTCGAGCCTCACTAGTCAGATGAAGCTAGCTGGCTGCTTATAACGTTAGCTTTGGGCAACAGGGTTAAATTGCTTGCTAGCTATTTATTTTCATAATCCTCAGTTCATTTTCAATAAGTGAACAAGTGGAAACCTAGATAAAACTTACTCACAAGGATTCATAAGTCATTGCTAAGAATAATTTAAATGACTGCAGATTCTACTGGTCATTGTTTTCAGGCTGGTTGTATTGGTGCTAGCTAGGTACAAAGCTAAAGGTAGCTACCCCAGAAGTTGCGGTCGAGCAAATAATGCATTATTACCAACGTGGTTTTGTCAACACATCGTTTGTGACCTGTGTTTGCTCGTTTGCAGACTTTTTTTGTATAGCTTTGACAGTGTTATTGTATCTTTCTTGACCAGCAAAGACCCAAATGGCATTCCATAGTATGTATGTCGTGAAGCTAATAGCAGTGACGCTATTACTGTGTTACTCCGGTAAGGCAACATCTGAAAAATAGCGCACTTGGTTGTGTGTACCGGTGCTCGACCAGTCAGCGAAAGCCAACATCACCCACGACAGAGAGCGGTTGATTTGTTAAGGGCAATGAATTCCATTATCTTGGCTTTAATTGATTTTGCCTTTTGAGTAACTCGCTGAAATTTTCTTACTCTTTCAAATGACTGCTCGATCCACGCAGCAGACATTCTGGGCAAGGTTATGAATGCTGTGTTGCACGTGTAGCGCAAAATTTTACGTGGCATCATTACGAAATGTGCATACCTATATAACGTAGGTACGTCAGCTTTGACAACGGTTTTGCACATCAGCGTTAAACTAGACATTGGCCGATACCGATGTTGGCATTTTTGGCTAATATCTTCCGATATGTTCATCGATATATATATTTTTTAAATAATGTGCATCCCTAGTGTAACCGATATGAAATGGCTAGCTAGTTAGCGGTGATGCGCGCTAATAGCGTTTCAATCAGTGACGTCACTCGCTCTGAGACCTGAAGTAGTTGTTCCCCTTGCTCTGCAAGGGCCGCGGCTTTTGTGGCGCGATGGGTGTCAGTTTTGTGCAGAGGGTCCCTGGTTCGAGTCAGGACGAGGGGACGGACGAAAGTTAATCTGTTACACTAGTAGCCACAGTACCTAGTAGCCTAGCTAGCCTCTCCTCCCTTTACCATGGGCTTTACGCTGACCTTTTTTACAAGGAGCTCTTGTGTGCCTAATATGAAAAATGTAGGTTCACAATCAAACATTTGAGGTCATAAAGCTAGAATCCTTCATATTTCTAGGGACACTGGTGCTTGTACAATTTAAATTCCATGTCACACAGCAAAAATGGTGGCTCTGTAGAGCCCTGCCTTTACCTTGTAGCCTAGCCAACCTCTGCTCTCCTCCCTGTAATGTCAATAGGGTGTTAGTTAAACCTGGTTCACACAACACCCGGGGAATGAGTGAACTCCTTCAACATAATTTTTTGGTCTCAAATTTTGACTTACTCAAACTGACCCAATTTTTTTTATTTATTTGTAATTTTTGGTAATTTGACCTCCCTTTTTCTCCCCGATTTCATAATATCCAATCGCTATCTTGTCTCATTGCTGCAACTCCCCAATGGGCACTGGAGAGGCCATGGTCGAGTCATGCGTCCTCCGAAACTTGACCCGTCAATCCGCACTTCTTAACACCCGCCTGCTTATCCCGGAAGCCTGATGACCGAAGTCAGTCTGCAGGCGCCAGGCCCGCCACAAGGAGTCGCTAGAGCGCGATGAGCCAAGTAAAGCCCCCCCTAACCCAGACGACACTGGGCCAACTGCGATGCAGTGCCTTGGACCGCTGCTCTATTCGGGAGGTGTAACTAACCAAGTTTAACTGAAATTTGAACTTGGCCTGTCATATTTATTCACACCAAAGATGAAGAACCAGGTTATCAAATTGTGACCCTGACGTGTATTTCAACAATGGAATAGTCACGTAATTGTTTTCTCAACAACTTGTACAGCAACGATCTGGTAATGATACAGCGTTGATAACGTCAATAGAGACGTTGGTGAGATAAGACTTATGCTTTAAAATAGGTCGGTGACGATACCAGCATGAAAACACGAAGCAGACCAAACTATTTGATCCTTTAAAATCCTGCTGTATTTAAAAATGTGTGCTATATTTTATATATTTTTATATTTTGGAAAATAAATACATGGATGACAACGTTTCTTTCTAACATTAGTGCTTTTTTTCCTAAAGAAGTTAAACCCGTTTTGTTTTCTTGCCACGGTACTGTGTTTTGCAATACTGGTATCGTCCCGGCCCTACTATAAAAGATGACGATAACTAAACTGGCAGCTCGTTAGTGTGTGCGTGTGGTGTCTAAAACAATGAGGTAATGAGGATGACGAGTGTTTGAACTTCCCTCTGAGAGACACACACACACACAGACCGATAGGGTGGCGTCATCTATGGTGGTAGGTTTTGTCTCTTCTCTGATTTAAAGGCAGAGATTCTCGGTGCGTGACTCCTTGGCCTGGTTGTGAAATACCTGCTAGACTGTCTGGAGGGACTCCGTGTCCTAATATACACGCTTTCAGATTATAAAAGGACACTTGTGTGCTTGTTAGGAATGTGTGTGAGGCTGGGAGCATTTACATATAATTTTGTTCTGAGAGCAGAGTGTGTGTGTCCGTGTGTGTCGGTAGAGCCTAGACGGCAGCTGCGGTGCAGACAGCTGCTTTCCTGTCTTCCTCTATTTACAGACCAGTGACTTACATTACCACAGACCAGTCTCTCTCCTCAAATTCTTTCTCGTTCTCTCTCCTCGCTCTCGTTCTCTCTCCTCGCTCTCGTTCTCTCTCCTCGCTCTCGTTCTCTCTCCTCGCTCTCGTTCTCTCTCCTCGCTCTCGTTCTCTCTCCTCGCTCTCGTTCTCTCTCCTCGCTCTCGTTCTCTCTCCTCGCTCTCGTTCTCTCTCCTCGCTCTCGTTCTCTCTCCTCGCTCTCGTTCTCTCTCCTCGCTCTCGTTCTCTCTCCTCGCTCTCGTTCTCTCTCCTCGCTCTCGTTCTCTCTCCTCGCTCTCGTTCTCTCTCCTCGCTCTCGTTCTCTCTCCTCGCTCTCGTTCTCTCTCTCGCTCTCGTTCTCTCTCTCGCTCTCGTTCTCTCTCTCTCCTCGTTCTCTCTCTCTCCTCGTTCTCTCTCTCTCCTCGTTCTCTCTCTCTCCTCGTTCTCTCTCTCTCCTCGTTCTCTCTCTCTCCTCGTTCTCTCTCTCTCCTCGTTCTCTCTCTCTCCTCGTTCTCTCTCTCTCCTCGTTCTCTCTCTCTCCTCGTTCTCGTTCTCTCTCTCTCCTCGCTCTCGTTCTCTCTCTCTCCTCGCTCTCGTTCTCTCTCTCTCCTCGCTCTCGCTCTCCTCGTCCTCGCTCTCCTCGTCCTCGCTCTCCTCGTTCTCTCTCTCTCCTCGCTCTCCTCGTTCTCTCTCTCTCCTCTCTCCTCGCTCTCTCTCTCTCTCTCTCCTCGCTCGCTCGTTCTCTCTCTCTCTCCTCGCTCGCTCGTTCTCTCTCGCTCTCTCCTCGCTCGTTCTCTCTCTCTCTCTCCTCGCTCGTTCTCTCTCTCGCTCCTCGCTCGTTCTCTCTCTCGCTATCCTCAAACACGTCTCCAGAACTGCTCATGTTCACTAACTTGCTTAACTATCTCCTATATTGTTCTAATGATTCTACTCTTATATTCATACGTTCTGCAAGGTTCTAGAATGGATCTTCCCAGACAGTGTGTCTAGAGCCCCCCCCCCCTCCACCACAAGTGTTTTTAAACAGTCAATGTCCCCATGGGCCCAATTTAGAAGAGGGTAACAAAATAAGTGTTGCAACGATCCGATAAGGATCTGTCTGGGAGGAGAGGAGGGAAAGCGAGCCTAGAGTATTTATCTAGACAGACAGCTAAGGCTAGGAGTATATTATAAACTGCGTGGTTCGAGCCCTGAATGCTGATTGGCTGACAGCCGGGGTATATCAGACCGTACACCACGGGTATGACAAAACATTTTTTACTGCTGTAATTACGTTGGGAACCAGTTTATAATAGCAATAAGGCACCTCGGGTTTTTGGTATATGGCCAATATGCCGCTGCTAAAGACTGTATCCAGGTACTCTGCGTTGCGTTGTACATAAGAACAGCCCTTAGCAGTGGTATATTGGCCATATACCCCACCCCCTCGTGCCTTATTGCTTAATTCTAGCCGCCCAGGGGAAAGGCTGAGCTGCTACAGGGTGAAGGGAGGAGAGGGGGTGGGTCAGTCTAGGACAGCTGGTTCCTGCTGTTGTCTCGGTCAGCCTCTCCCCTTTCTCTTAAAAAAAAAAAAAATATTATATATTTTTATGGATATTTCTCTACATACTGCTCAGACATGCAAAACCCTCATGCAGCAGCATGTTATGAAATCCCCTCCTCCCCCGCGGCACCCCTCTCCTCCCCCGCGGCACCCCTCTCCTCCCCCGCGGCACCCCTCTCCTCCCCCGCGGCTCCACTCCTCTCCTCCTGCGTGAGACTAACTTTGACCTCACATAACTTGCACTGAACGGAACACTCAGCCTGGAACAACCCACCTATTCAGCCAATCACACGCTAGGGCGGGCCTCCCTCAGTGTCCTCTCTCGCTCTCTCTCTCCCCCCCACTCCCCCTTGGTCTCTCTTTCTCTCCCTCCATCCCTCGAGGCCTGCCTCCCTCTTGCTCTCTGCCAGTTTTTATTTTATTTATCTCAAACACTTTCTTTCCCCACTTCCGTAAAAACAATCTGTTCATAATTCTGGACGAGAGTCACTACATTATTTCAAACCATCCCATCTATGGAAATAATCTTTTAAGAGTTACTAGGGAAACGTCACCTCTACACCGAGCAGTGCTCCTGCCCTGTTTTTCTGTCAGGGGCACGGTCAGGGGAAGGAGCTTATTGTAACTGCAGCTAGCTTACATACGCACTCCAGCCAAGCAGTCAGGCAACAGACTGAACACACAGACTGCTGTTCCCTTGTCTCACTACCTGACCTCGATAGACGGCGCTGGTTCCAACAACAAAGGAAAGAGTTTAACTAGGAGAACATGGAAAATAGGTTATTAGCATGAGACCAGGACCCCCCCCCCCCCCCTCAATTTGGCACCTTATAGAGAATAGGGTGCAATTTGGGATGCAGACCAGAATCATTACTAGTAAGTAATAAATTGAGTTCACCAATGAAAATATTTAACTGCCCAATGTCTGGTCTCCTGGAGCAACCAGGAGGCTGTGTGTACATATGTACTGTAGGGATGTCTGTGTGAAAGGCTCCTCTGTGCCCAGGCCCTGTTGGAACTGTGATTTTTAATGGTAAGATGTAAATGGAGTGAGGCCCAGACATGCCCAGGCTTTACACACAGACAGTGCTATACACTCACAGACACAGAAACTGTAGTGTGTTCAGACCCCTAGACTTTTTTCAAATTTGTTACGCTACAGCCTTATTCTAAAATGGATTCCCACTCTTCAATCTCCACACAATAACCCATAATGACATAGCAAGAAGAGATTTGTAGAAGTTTTTTGCAAATGTGTAAAAACCGAAATATCACATTTATATAATAAGGAACGTAACAAAACATGGCAAAAGGAAACGGGTCTTGATACTTTCGGAATGCACCGTATAAAAGCAGTGTCATCGCTCTCTCGATTCAAAGATGGGGGAAAGACCAGAAATGGCATTAAAATAATCCTCTTCTCTTACCACTCAATTAGTGCCTTCACAAACTATTCATACCCCTTGACTTATTCTGTGAGTCTTTCTGGGTAACTCTCTAAGAGCTTTGCACATCTGCATTGTACAATATTGGCATATTATTCAAACTCTGAAGTTGGTTGTTGATCATGGCCTTGTGTTTGAGGTTATTGTCCTGCTGAAAGGTGAATTCCTCTGTCTTTCAGAAAGTAGACTGAAGCCATTTTCCCTCTGGGATTTTGCCTGTGCTTAGCTCCACTGCGTTTCCTTTTATCCCAATCTCCATTCCATAATTTTTTTAATCGTGTGTGTTAGTCAGTCAAAAGTTTGGACACACCTACTCATTCAAGGGTTTTTCTTTTCTTTTTACCATTTTCTACATAGTAGAATAATAGGTTAGACAAACTATGAAATAACACATTTGGAATCATGTAGTAACCAAAAAAGTGTTAAACAAATCAAAATATATTTTTATATATTATATTCTTCAAAGTAGTCACCCTTTGCCTTGATGACAGCTGTGCACACTAATTCTCTCAACCAGCTTCACCTGGAATGCTTTTCCAACAGTCTTGAAGGACTAACCACTTGCTGAGATCTTGTTGGCTGCTTTTCCTTCACTCCGCAATCCAACTCATCCCAAACCATCTCAATTGGGTTGAGGTCAGGTGATTGTGGAGGCCAGGTCATCTGATGCAGCACTCCATCACTCTCCTTCTTGGTCAAATAGTCCTTACACACCCTGGAGGTGTGTTGGGTCATTGTCCTGTTGAAAAACAAATTATAGTCCCACTAAGCGTAAACCAGATTGGATGGTGTATTGCTGCAGAATGCTGTTGTAGCCATGCTGGTTAAGTGTGCCTTGAATTTAAAAAACATCACTGACAGTGTCACCAGCAAAGCACCATCACATCACCTCCATGCTTCACGGTGGGAACCACACATGTGGAGATCATCCATTCACCTACTCTGTCTCCCACAAAGACACGGCGGTTGGAACCAAAAATCTTACATTTGGACTCATCAGACCAAATGACAGATTTTCACCGGTCTAATGTCCATTGCTTGTGTTTCTTGGCCCAATCAAGTGTCTTATTTTTATTGGCTGACCTTCATGTCTTAAAGTAATGATGGACTATTGTTTCTCTTTGCTTATTTGAGCTGTTCTTGCCATAATATGGACTTTGTTTTTTACTAAATAGTGCTATCTTCTTTATACCACCCCTACCTTGTCACAACACAACTGGTTGGCTTAAATAGAAAAATTCCACAAATTAACTTGAAATATTGCACACTTGTTAATTGAAATGCATTCCAGGTGACTACCTCATGAAGCTGGTTGAGAGAATGCCAAGAGTGTGCAAAGCTGTCATCAAGGCAAAGGGTGGCTACTTCAAAGAATCTCAAATATGAAATGTATTTTGATTTGTTTAACACTTTTTTGTTGTTGTTATTACTTGATTCCAAATGTGTTATTTCATAGTTTTGATGTCTTCACTATAATGTAGAAAATGGTAAAAATAAATGAATGAGTAGGTGTCTAAACTTTTTGACTTGTGCTGTATATACAAATGTTTGTGGACACCCCTTCAAATTAGTGCGTTTGACTATTTTGGCCACACTTTGCTGACGGGCGTGTAAAATTGAGCACACAGCCATGCAATCTCCATAGACAAACATTGGCTGTAGAATGGCCTTAATGAAGAGCTCAGTGACTTTCAACGTGGCACCGTCATAGGATGCTACCGTTCTAACAAGTCAGTTTGTCTAATTTCTGTCCTTATAGAGCTGCCCCGGTCAACTGTAAGTGCTGTTATTGCCAAGTGGAAACATCTAGGAGCAACATTGGCTCAGCCGCGAAATGGTAGGCCACACAACCTGACAGAACGGGGCTGAAGCGCGTAGCGAGTAAAAATTGTCTGTCCTCGGTTGCAACACTCACTACTGAGTTCCAAACTGCCTCTGGAAGCAACGTCAGCACAATAACTGTTTGTTGGGAGCTTCATGAAATGGGTTTTCATGGCTGAGCAGCCGTACACGAGCCTAAGATATGTGATGAATCACGTTTAACCATCTGGCAGTCCGACGGACGAATCTGGGTTTGGCGGATACCAGGATAACGCGACCTGTCCCTATGCATAGTGCCAACTGTAAAGTTTGGTGGTGGATTAATAATGGTCTGGGGCTATTTTTCATGGTTTGGGCTAGGACCCTTAATTCCAGTGAAGGGAAATCTTAACGCTACAGCATACAATGACATTCTAGATGTTTCTGTACTTCCAACTTTGTGGCAACAGTTTGGGGAAAGCATGACAATGCCCCCGTGCACAAAGCTAGGTCCATGCAGAAATGGTTTGTCAAAATCGGAGTGGAAGAAATTCACTAGCCTGTACAGAGCCCTGACTTCAACCTCATCGAACTCCTTTGGGATGCATTGGAACGCTGTCCGACCTCACTAATTCTCTTGTAGCTGAATGGAAACAAGTCCCCATAGCAATGTTCCAACATCTAGTGGAAAGCCTCCCCAGAAGAGTGGAGGCTGTTATAGCAGCAAAGGGGGGGACCAACTCCATATTAATGACTATGAATTTGGAATGAGATGTTCAACGAGCAGGTGTCCACATACTTTTAGTCATGTAGTGTGCTTCTAAATCTGGTTCATCACTTGGATAGTGGAAGAAATGTGAGTAAAGCTGGAAGTAGAGGCTAAAGTAGCTAATTATCTTCAGCGAGCTAGTTGCACACACCCTGTCTTCTCTGGCCGTTAGGAACCTCAGGGGGCCCCCAGAATAGAACCCTGTCTTCTCTGGCCGGTAGGAACCTCAGGGGGGAGCCCTCAGAATAGAACCCTGTCTTCTCTGGCCGGTAGGAACCTCAGGGGGGAGCCCTCAGAATAGAACCCTGTCTTCTCTGGCCGGTAGGAACCTCAGGGGGGAGCCCTCAGAATAGAACCCTGTCTTCTCTGGCCGGTAGGAACCTCAGGGGGGAGCCCTCAGAATAGAACCCTGTCTTCTCTGGCCGGTAGGAACCTCAGGGGGGAGCCCTCAGAATAGAACCCTGTCTTCTCTGGCCGGTAGGAACCTCAGGGGGGAGCCCTCAGAATAGAACCCTGTCTTCTCTGGCCGGTAGGAACCTCAGGGGGGAGCCCTCAGAATAGAACCCTGTCTTCTCTGGCCGGTAGGAACCTCAGGGGGGAGCCCTCAGAATAGAACCCTGTCTTCTCTGGCCGGTAGGAACCTCAGGGGGGAGCCCTCAGAATAGAACCCTGTCTTCTCTGGCCGGTAGGAACCTCAGGGGGGAGCCCTCAGAATAGAACCCTGTCTTCTCTGGCCGGTAGGAACCTCAGGGGGGAGCCCTCAGAATAGAACCCTGTCTTCTCTGGCCGGTAGGAACCTCAGGGGGGAGCCCTCAGAATAGAACCCTGTCTTCTCTGGCCGGTAGGAACCTCAGGGGGGAGCCCTCAGAATAGAACCCTGTCTTCTCTGGCCGGTAGGAACCTCAGGGGGGAGCCCTCAGAATAGAACCCTGTCTTCTCTGGCCGGTAGGAACCTCAGGGGGGAGCCCTCAGAATAGAACCCTGTCTTCTCTGGCCGGTAGGAACCTCAGGGGGGAGCCCTCAGAATAGAACCCTGTCTTCTCTGGCCGGTAGGAACCTCCGGGGGGAGCCCCCCCCCCCTGAGGGTTTTGTACCAAAACGCAGTGACGCTGTCTGTGATACAACTTCACATTTGCTGTTAGTGTTGTTTGGGCTAATAGCCTACATCACCCATTTCACGTACGCAGTCTGCATTCCATTCCAGGACATGAGGGTCGGCCCGTACATAATGTGTAAGCTTTAACAAATAGTTTGTGCCGCACTGTGAGGGTATGACCTGGTGCCATTATTACAAATACGTTGGATGACACGAAAGCACACTCGGCGTACTGGCATCCTCATTTCTAACCGTCTCCGGCGCCCAGGGGTAGGAGTGCAGAAATTCAGGGTCGTCCACCCGCGTCACACGCGCACACACAGCTCCCTTCGTCCTCCCCCGGGTCACTTCCTCTCCTTCACTGCGCTGCTTCCTGTAGCCTGATGACTCGTGTGTGTGTGTCGTCACTAGCGAGTAGCATCACATGATACATTCTTCACCAGATGAGATTCCTCCAGACAGGAATCATTCCTTTAGTTTCTACATCCGTTATAGAAATAATTCTGTACTCCCAATCCAATATCCCCTGGTTTCGTGTGTGTGTGTGTGTGTGTGTGTGCGCGCTGTGGTGTGGTGTGTGTGTGTGGTGTGCTTACTGTAAAGCATGTCATCATCCCTTCCACCTACTCGTGCTTACTACAGTCATTTAGAATAGTCGTTTTAAAGAGTCCTTGTTACGGCGGAAACTGACTCAACCCACGAATGCCTGGCCATCCGGTCTTCTTCGGTCAGCTGTTTGTTCCAAAAATAACAAAAACTAATGACTGTTCATTTATTTCATCCATAGTCGTGGACTCAGGGCTGACCACATTTAGTCCACTGGTCCGTTGTTTGGTCCATAGGGTGTTGGTCGACCGAGGTTTTATATTATTGAGCAGTAGCAAAAAAACAAACAGCTAATCATGGTGTACAAGACACCTGTCTGAGTGGACTGATGCGTTGTGGAGGCGTGGGGATGGCACAGTCCATCACTCTTAAAACGTGCAACTGAAATTGTATATGGTTATATTATGTAAGAACAATGGTGCAAATACAAATTCTCCTGTGTTGGATCGTGGTCGCTGTCCGCGGTTCTGAAACGCATCAGTGCGCTGTTGAATTGGCGCCTTTTCCTAGACAATGCGGTGCGTTCGGGAAAGTATTCAGACCCCTTGATGATTTCCACATTTTATAGTATTTCTCACGGTCAAGTAAAAAGTGCATTTCCCTGTCGTGCAGTGACCACATAGACGCTCCTCTTTGGGTAGCCATGTCTTTTTGTGTTTCCCTTTTCTCTGTAGCCAATTTTGGTGGGTGACGAGCCTGTTTTTGGTCAGGATCTGTCTCTGTTTTGTATCTGACAGAGTAGAGATTCTTCCAATTTGAATAGTCTTTTGAGGCCAAATAGCAATTTGTTTATTCTGAGTTTTTATCAAATAGGTGGTTTTTATTTCTGTAAGAATTTGATTTCCCGGTGTGTTTGGATGATCGGTCTCTCCTGTGGTGAAATACTTTACTGTAATTGTTCCGTGCTATATCCTACAGGCCTCTATATCCTACAGGCCTCTATATCCTAAAGGTGTATGTCCTTATGTTTGTTGTTTCAGTGCAGTTTGAACTTGCAAGAGTGTGTGACACCTGTGTGATTTGTGTGTGCAATAAATGTATTAAAAAAATCCTGGTTAATGATGTCTAGAGGAAGAGTGGAAGCCTCTGGCTAACTCCCTCTTTCTGTGGTACTTTTACCTCACTGTAATTCTGCGTCATAGCCTTCAGAGGCCTACCTCTGTCTCAGGGTCTAACTCTCTCTCTCTCTGTCTCTGTCTGTGTTTCAGAAGGTGGTAGAAGAGGATGGCGAGGTGAGGAGATCGTCTCCTCCAGAGTCTCTAGTGTCTCTTAACAGTAAACTAGCCGACAACGACGCAGCGGCCAAGGTACGACACACAGGAAGCGGCGTTCTGCTCACGCTGCCGACGTAGCTAGTTGCATTGACGACCCTGACCACTCCCCCTATTGTTCCTCTGTATACCAAAACTTTTGTGCTTTTTTTTGTTTGTTTGTACTAGAACATGAAAATGGTTTGCTAGAATGTGTTACTTTCGCTACTTCTGTCAAATGTGTCTGGCGTCTTCTACCGAGTTGAGAGAGAATCAATTCTGTCGATCAGCACAGCCGATGGCACCGTGTCTGCTCCACGTACCCACTGTAGTCTGTCCTGAGGAGCCACTGAACTCACTGGGAGTCTGGACTGTATCATGTTAGCTCCCCTCTCATACTGAGTCTAGTCTGTCCTGAGGAACCACTGAACTCACTGGGAGTCCGCCACTCATGCTGCATAGAAGTTAACACGCTTCAATAATGCAACACGGCATGTCAAAGTTGAAATTTCGAATTACTGTTCGCAAAACAATGTCCGTTACAGGCTAGAACACTTTAGAATGCAAGAAGATACCGGTAGCTTCCAGCTTTGTAGGCTAACTTTCCTTGCTAGCTTAGTGCTGAAGCTAGGGTCAGTTCACTACCCTAGTACCTTGTTTGTGATATGCAAACCATAACGAAAGATATTTCTGATTGTCACACAACTCTATCCATTCTCTTTGTCTCCCCCCAGTCAAGATCATCTTTGCTCGAGCCTCGATCTGACTGTGTGTGAATGACGTCATGGGTCTTAAAGAGAGCGCGCGCACACACTTTATAAAATAAGAGATTTCTTCTATGCAAATGTTGTTGATCAGTACAGAATTTCCCAAATGGAAGGGAAACCGATTGTCATCTGTAGCTCCATGAAATCAGCCAAAACAAGCTCAATAACTCAATGCATGCACACACTCCTATTGAATGTACGTTAGCCTGTATTGTGAAATAGGTCTAGGCTACATCTTGGTTCATCAATAGACGAGAGATTTTACCAATCAAACTTGTTTGGTTGCATACACGTCTGTAGCACATCTTATTGTGGGTGTAGGGACATGATTACCATTAAGTAGTTAGATTGGAGGGGTTGGGGGAAAACAAAGTCAAATTGATTGTTTTTAAATTAATGAATACATTCAAATACCATGATATCTAACTCAAAAGATCTGTCTGGATTAAGGACCTTTCTGTGACTAATAGAACGTGCCTCGTTTTATATATATATATATATATCCTCGTTTTATATATATATATTTTTTGTTGCTGTGGAATTGTTTTGGTGTTCAGTATCGTGATACTAAACCTGGTATCGGTGTCAAAGTTCTGGTATCGTGACAACACTACCACTAACCTTACTCCAACCCCCTTCACCTGAATCCTCACTCCTAACCACGTAACCTGACGCACTGGGTGCATCAGGTCCTGACGCACTCCCCTGTTGAAATGGCATGCTTCATCCACCACTCCTCTCAAGCATTTAAAGGCCGTGCTCACTCTTCACATCACCCTCCCCTAAAAGCACACAATTATAGCTACAAACATGGACGTTCAGATATTATGCATCTACTGATCTCTGTTATATCGAGATGCAATGAAGACTCAGTATATTAAAGGGTTTATTATTGTGTTTGCAGGTTCAAGCCCAGGCTACTCTGGTGTTCCCCCACATCAAGGAAGAACCCAGTCACCCCAGGTATGTTAATCTTTACTACCCCCTAACCCTTTATCCTCTGTCTTCTACCCCCTGCCACAACGTTCTATCCCTCCCATGGTCCACCCCCGGGCACCCCAGGTTTGTTTGCTTATCCCACAATGGAGTGTAATACTTATCCCACAATGGAGTGTAATACTTATCCCGCAATGGAGTGTAATACTTATCCCGCAATGGAGTGTAATACTTATCCCGCAATGGAGTGTAATACTTATCCCGCAATGGAGTGTAATACTTATCCCGCAATGGAGTGTAATACTTATCCCGCAATGGAGTGTAATACTTATCCCGCAATGGAGTGTAATACTTATCCCGCAATGGAGTGTAATACTTATCCCGCAATGGAGTGTAATACTTATCCCGCAATGGAGTGTAATACTTATCCCGCAATGGAGTGTAATACTTATTCCGCAATGGAGTCTAATCTTCTGGGGACTGGCTAGCTATGTTTCTTCCTCGTTGGAAGACCTTGCCCTTGACAATCCATGCCAAGTAACTTTCCAAGCAACTTCCTAGGGAGTGTTGGTGTAGCAGTGCTGAAACCCCTGCTCTGCTTCCTACCCTGCCTCCTAGTTGGACCGACTGTTGCATGTGTCAGTGTGAAGTTGTGGTCTACCGCTCATTCATCTGGTACAGATGAAGGCTGAGATTAGCTGGATTACAGGAGGCAGGGCAGCACGTGACATGGTAGACACAGGCAGGTTAGACTACGGGATTACAACTGACCCCTCATTGGGACACCAGACCAGGGCTGGTCAATGGTTTTTACGAAGGTTTGCTACTAAAGTGCAATGTTAAAAACGTGTGTTTTCATGTAACAGGAGTGAGTCCCTGTAACATGTCCTATAGTATAGAAACAGTCATTTGGTTTTGGGAAAACTGCTTGTAATCTAACAATGAAGTCAAAATTACATTACTAAGTGACGGTGCTCTCCGTCTATTTACGACCAGTGCTGTCAGAGTATTCATACCTCTTGGTTTATTTCACATTGTGTTACAGCCTGAATTCAAAATTGATTAAAATATATTTTAAAAATTATACACACATTAACCCATAATAACAAAGTGAACCTGTTTTTAGACATTTTTGGCAATTTATCTACTTTACATAAGTATTCACATCCCTGAGTCACTACTTTGTAGAAGCACTTTTGGCGGTGATTACATCTTTGAGTCGTCTTGGGTATGTCTTATCCGCTTTACACATCTGGATTTGGGGATTTTCTCCCATTCCTTGCAGATTTTCTCAAGCTCTGTTAAATTAGACGAGGGAGTGGCGGTGAATGGCAATCTTCAAGTCTTTCCACAGATTTTCAATGGGATTCACGTCTGGGCTTTGGCTGGGCCTCTCAAGGACTTTCACATTCTTGTTCTGAAGCCATTCCAGTATTACTTTGGCTGTATGCTTGGGGTCATTGCCCTGTTGGAATGTAAATCTTTGCCCCAGTCTAAGGTCGTTTGCACTCTAAAGCAGGTTCTCATCAAGAATTAACCTGTATTTGGGCTCCATTCATTGTTCCCTCTATCCTTACCAGTTTCCCTGAAGCTGAAAAGCATCCCCATAGCATGATGCTGCCACCACCATGCTTCACGGTAGGGATGGTGTTAGATGGGTGATGTGCTGTGCCTGGTTTTCTCCAGACATAGTGCTTTGCATTCAGGCCAAATAGTTACATTTTTGTTTCATCAGACCACAGAATATTTTGCCTTTTATGATCTGTCTTTCACGTGCCTTTTTGCAAACTCCATGCCTGCTGTCGTGCCTTTTTCTCAAGAGTGGCTTCCGTCTGGCCACTCTTCCATAAAGCCCAGATTGGTGAAGTGCTGTAGAGAGACATATTTAATCCATTTTGAATTCAGGCTGTCACACAACAACATTTTGAATAAGTCAAGGGGTATGAATACTTTCTGAAGGCACTGTACGTATGATAACCATGTGTCTGTCTCTCTCTCTTGGTCTGTCTCTTTGTCTGTCTATGTATGATAAGGTAAATGTTCTGATCTGTCTCCCTGTCGAGTGCGCTCTCAATTCAATTCAAAGGTCTTTATTGATATGGGAAACATGTTTACATTGCCAAAGCAGGTGAAATAGATAATCAATCAAAGTGAAACAGTAAACATTACACTCACAAAAGTTCCAAAGGAATAGAGAGATTTCAAATGTCATGTCTATATACAGTGGTGTAACCATGTGAAAGTACAAAAGGGAAAATAAATCAACAAAAATATGTGTTGTATTTACAATGGTGTTTGTTCTTCACTGGTTGCCCTTTTCTTGTGGCAACAAGTCACAAATCTTGCTGCTGTGATGGCACACTGTGGTATTTCACCCAATGGATATGGGAGTTTATCAAAATTGGATTTGTTTTAGAATCATTCAAATCATAGGCTCCCGAGTGGCGCAGCGGTTTAAGGCACTGCATCTCAGTGCTAGAGGCGTCACTACAGACCCTGGTTCGATCCCGGGCTGTATCACAACCTGCCGTGATCGGGAGTGCCATAGGGCGGCTCAGCGTCGTCCCGGTAAGGGGAGGGTTTGGCCGGAGTAGGCCGTCATTGTAAATAAGAATTTGTTCTTAACTGACTGGCCTAGTAAAATAAAAAAATGTGGGTCTGTGTAATCTGAGGGAAATATGTGTCTCTAATGTGGTCATACATTTGGCAGGAGGTTAGGAAGTGTAGCTCAGTTTCCACCTCATTTTGTGGGCAGTGTGCACATAGGCAGACCTGGCTCTCAAGAGAAGACAGGCTATTGCGGCCTTTCTCAATAGAAAGTCTATGCTCATGGAGTCTGTACATAGTCAAAGCTTTTCTTAAGTTTGGGTCAGTCACAGTGGTCAGGTATTTAGCCACTGTGTACTCTCTGTTTAGGGCCAAATAGCATTCTAGTTTGCTCAGTTTTTTTTGTTAATTCTTTCCTTTGTGTCAAGTAATTATCTTTTTGAGTTCTCATGATTTAGTTGGGTCTAATTGTGTTGCTGTCCTGGGGCTCTGTGGGGTCTGTTTGTGTTTGTGAACAGAGCCCCAGGACCAGCTTGCTTAGGGGACCTCTCCAGGTTCATCTCTCTGTAGGTGATGGCTTTGTTATGGAAGGTTTGGGAATCTCTTCCTTTTAGGTGGTTGTATAATTTACCGGGTCTTTTCTGGATTTTGATAGTCAGCTGGTATGATCCTAATTCTGCTCTGCATCCATTATTTGGTGTTTTACGTTTTACACGGAGGATAATTTTTCAGAATTCTGCATACAGTCTCTCAATTTGGGTGCTTGTCCCATTTTGTGAATTCTTGGTTGGTGAGAAATTGGTTCTATATCTGATTCAAGTATTTTTAGCCAAATCCTAATTGCTATGTCTTTTTCTTTCTCGCTCTTTGCGCTCTCGCTGTCTAGTTACTACCTGTATACGTATGATAACCATAGTTACCACTCTCCCCCTCTAGTTACTACCTGTATACGTATGATAACCATAGTTACCACTCTCCCCCTCTCTAGTTACTGCCTGTATACAGTGCCTTCGGAAAGTATTCAGACCCCTTGACTTTACGTTACAGCCTTATTCTAAAATGGCTTAAATAAAACATTTTCCTCAGCAATCGACACAATACCCCATAATTACGAAGCAAAAACACATTTTGGGAAAAAAATTAAAATGGATAAATACAAAAACATTCCTTATTGACATAAGTATTCAGATTCTTTGCTATGAACCTTGAAATTGAGCTCAGGTGCATCCTGTTTCCATTGATCCTCCTTGATGTCTCTACAACTTCATTGGAGTCCATGTGGTAAATTCAATTAATTGAACATGATTTGGAAAGGCCTGTCTATATAAGGTCCCACTTTTGACAGTGCATGTCAGAGCAAAAACCAAGCCATGAGGTCGAAGTAATTGTCCGCAGAGCTCCGAGACAGGATTGTGTCAAGGCACAGATCCGGGGAAGGGTACCATTTAAAAAATTCTGCAGCATTGAAGGTCCCCAAGAACAGTGGCCACCATCATTCTTAAATGGAAGAAGTTTGGAACCACCAAGGCTTTTCCTAGAGCTGGCTGCCCGGTTAAACTGAGCAGTCGGGGGAGAAGGGCCTTGGTCATGGAGGTGACCAAGAACCCGATGGTCACTCTGACAGAGCTCTAGAGGTTCCTCTGTGGAGATGGGAGAATCTTCCAAAAGGTCAACCATCTCTGAAGCACTCCACCAATCAGGCCATTATGGTAGAGTGGCCAGATGGAAGCTACTCCTCAGTAAAAGGCACATGACAGCCCACTTGGAGTTTGACAAAAGGCGCATAAAGGACTCTCAGACCATGATAAACAAGATTCTCTGGTCTGATGAACCAAGATTGAACTCTTTGGCCTGAATGCCAAGCGTCACGACTGGAGGAAACCTGGCACCATGCCTATGGTGAAGCATGGTGGTGGCCACATCATGCTGTGGGGATGTTTTTCAGCGGCAGGGACTGGGAGACAAGTCAGGATTAAGAGAAAGATGAACGGAGCAAAGTACAGAGATACTTGATGAAAACCTGCTCCAGAGCTCTCAGGACCTCAAACTGGGGCGAAGGTTCACCCTTCTAATAGGTCAACGAACCTAAGCACACAGCTTAGACAACGTAGGAGTGGCTTCGGGACAAGTCTCAATGTCCTTGAGTGGCCCAGCCAGAGCCCGGACTTGAACCCAATCTAACATCTCTGGAGAGACCTGAAAATAGCTGTGCAGCGACGCTCCCTATCCAACCTGACAGAGGATCTGCAGAGAAGAATGGGAGAAACTCCCTAAATACAGGTGTGCCAAGCTTGTAGCGCCATACCCAAAAAGACCCAAGGCTGTAATCGCTGCCAAAGGTGCTTCAACAAAGTACTGAGATTTTATCTGTAATACATTTGCAAACATTTCTACACCTGTTTTTGCTTTGTCATGATGGGATATTGTGTGTAGATTGAGGGGGGGGGGAACGAGTTAATACATTTTAGAATAAGGCTGTAACGTAACGATGTGGAGAAAGTCAAGGTGTCTGAATACTTTCCGAGTGCACTGTACATATGATAACCATGTCTCTCTCTCCTCTCTCTCTAGTTACAACCTGTATACACATAACCATGTGTCTCTCTCCTCCTCTCTCTCTCTAGTTACAACCTGTATACATATCACCATGTCTCTCTCTCCTCTCTCTCTCTAGTTACAACCTGTATACATATCACCATGTCTCTCTCTCCTCTCTCTCTGTAGTTACAACCTGTATACATATCACCATGTCTCTCTCTCTCTCTAGTTACAACCTGTATACATATAACCATGTCTCTCTCCTCCCCTTCTCTCTCTCTGTAGTTACAACCTGTATACATATGATAAGATGGTGGCTCCTAATGTGTCTCTGAGGGATCAGCCAGAGGTCAGCTCTGAGGTTCTGGGGGTGCTGCTCAAACACCACTACAGTAGGAGACTGGCCCACGGCCACCAAGACACTGCTATGGGTCAGTACCACACACACACACGTAAGTTATGTTCTTCTATCCTCGTGGGGACCTATTATCCTTTCAAAATCATGTTTTCCGTAACCCTAACAACTAACCCCTTACCCTAATTATAAACTTATCCCTAAACTTAACTAACCCCTTACCCTAATCATAAACGTATCCCTAAACCTAACAACTAACCCCTTACCCTAATTATAAACGTATCCCTAAACCTAACAACTTACCCTAATTATAAACTTATCCCTAACCCGAAACCTAAACCCCTAAGCTTAAAATAGCCTATGTCCTCATGGAGATTTGGGAAATGTCCCCACGAGGGAGAATTTTCCTTGTTTTACTATCCTTGTGGAGACTTTTGGTTTTAAGTCCCCACGGAGACAGAAGAGCCTGCGTGTGCACGCTGCTGCTGTTTCCCAGTCTGACCTTGATGTGTTGAGTAAGACACAGCTGAGCTTGTGTGGTGTGTGGCCTAAAACTTTTTGTTTTTGTTTACCGGTCACTTTTTTTGCGTTAATTACACCAGAAAACACAACAAAATGGATGAGCATGCTTAATGTTTATAAAAAAAAGAAGAAAAAAAAAGCAATGTATTTCTGTTAATCAGTAATGTGATATATTGGTCAATTTTAATTGTATATTTTTTTACAAAAAATATCACAGATGAGACAAAGTTCAGCTGCCCCTTTAAGGTTACCTTGGTAACAGAGCCACTTGAGTCACCTCCTGTGAGAATCTGACTAGCTGAGAGATGTTTCTTCTCTTCGCTAGTAGTGGAAGAAAAAACTCAAGCATTTGAAAAGCAACTGAATTTGTGAATTAAACAATGTAAATATCAAAGAAACATGAGCCATAGTCTCACTTTAGTAGTTAAACCAACTTGTATGCCTGTGCGCATTGCTAATAAAATACATCTTTAAGCACTTCACACAGTGCACACAGCAGCCCAGCCAGGCAGTGTTGCTTGGATAGCTATAACGTTAGGATTCATATTGCTTTGTGTATTACCAGATATGAAACAAAATGGCAGAAATACTTTTGAAAACAGCTACTGTAGCATTTATTTAGCTATAAATCACTTTTCGCACATGTGCCCGTACTTGACTTTTTGGCTATTTTGATGAACTGCTTGCACTGTTGAGCCCCGAGTGTGACCACCCACCAACGTGGCTGGTGAGTTAGACATTCTTACCCCCAATACCTAAATGTACCTGCATTTGGCCCGTAGCGGGTGTTCATTTTAAGGCCGTGTGTGTGAGTTCTCTCCATCCATGTGGGTGGTTGTGTATTTGTGATCTTAGTTACCCATGCATGTGTGTAGGTTGACTGCCGTGGGTGTGGGTTGACTGTACTGCTTCTCTCTCAACCTCTCCTTCCTCAACCTCTCAACCTCTCCTTCCTCAACCTCTCAACCTCTCCTTCCTCCCCCTCTCAATCTCTCCTTCCTCCCCCTCAACCTCTCCTTCCTCCCCCTCTCAACCTCTCCTTCCTCCCCCTCTCAACCTCTCCTTCCTCCCCCTCTCGCTCCTCAGATCTCCATGCCTCTCCCCCTGCTCCTCCCGTTGTCAATGACGCCAAGTCTCAGCAGCGCGTTGTTCCTACTGCCGACCGGGACCGCCAGCAGCCAGTTTCCATGGAGACCATCCCCGGCAACAAGAGTTCTTCTGCTGTAGCGATGACCACGTCGGTAGCGGCGCTGGGGAGTAAAGATGTCCTGTCTTCTGTCTGTGAGGACGACAAGGAAAGGATCGTAGTGGAGATCGTTCAGATGTATAGCAGACAGCAGGAGAAGCTGCATTCCACCCTGCACAACCAGCTGCAGCTAGAGATGGTGAGACACTACAGACAACTAGAGATGGTCAACTCCAGCCAGAAAAATGGCATCAGCCACGGTCAATAGCGTAGATCAGTGTTTACCAATCCCCCACCTCCCCCGGACTGCTCTAATTTGTTCCTGTCCAGCACTAACACTCCATGTCAGCTGGTTGTCTTTAAATTTTGAATCACCTCATTTAATTGATTTCAACATATTACATTAGTAATCATTCCTGATTTTATAGTGTACCGTTTAGCTGAACTTTGAATTGCTCCAGTTACTGAACAACAAACATAAACCATAAGGGGTATCAATCAGGAAATGGATCTGATCATCCTGTGTGTCTCTGTGTGTAGGAGTTGGAGGCGCTGCGTGGAGGCGAGGCTGTCAGGCTGCAGCAGCTGGCAGCAGAGCAGTGTGAGCTGCAGAGTGAGCTGGAGGCGGTGCACACTGAGCATGCCCACAGGCTGGGGCAGGTGAGGGAGGAACAGAGGGAGTTGGAGCACAGACTGGAACAGCTGAGGCAGCAGAGCTGTGTGTGTGACAACACACACCAGGAGGAACGCTATGCTAACCAGGTAGGATCGCTATGCTAACCAGGGGTAGGAACGCTATGCTAACCAGGGGTAGGAACGCTATGCTAACCAGGGGTAGGAACGCTATGCTAACCAGGGGTAGGAACGCTATGCTAACCAGGGGTAGGAACGCTATGCTAACCAGGGGTAGGAACGCTATGCTAACCAGGGGTAGGAACGCTATGCTAACCAGGGGTAGGATCGCTATGCTAACCAGGGGTAGGATCGCTATGCTAACCAGGGGTAGGATCGCTATGCTAACCAGGTAGGCTTGAACCAACAGTCCAAACATGTAGTGCATTCGGAAAGTATTCAGACCCATTCACTTTTTCCACATTTTGTTACTTCACAGCCTTATTCTAAAATGTATTAAAACAAAATTTTCCATCAGTCTACACACAACACCCTAAAATGACAAAGCGAGAAGTGTTTATTTTTTATTATTATTTGCAAATGTATTTAAAAAAACAACACCTTATTTACATAACTATTCAGACCCTTTGCAATGAGACTCTAAATTGAGCTCAGGTGCATCCTAATTCCATTGGTCATTCTTGATGTTTCTACAGCTTGATTGGAGTCCATGTGTGGTAAATTCAATTGATAGGACATGATTTGGAAAGGCGCACACACCTGGTCCCACTTTTTTGATTTTATTTAACTATTCTTATCTACGGCCAAACCCGGACGACACTGGGCCAATTGTGCTCTGACAGTGCATGTCAGAGCAAACACCAAGCAATGAAATCGAAGGAATTGTTCATATAGCTCTGAGACAGGATTGTGTCGGCATAGATCTGGGGAAGGGTACCAAAATATTTCTGCAGCATTGATGGTCCCCAAGAACACAGTGGTCTCCATCATTCTTAAATGGCACCACCTAGACTTCCTAGAGCTGGCCGCCCGGCCAAACTGAGCAATAGGGGGAGAAGGGCCTTGGTCAGGGAGGTGACCAAGAGTTTCTCTGTGGAGATGGGAAAACCTTCTAGAAGGACAACCATCTCTGCATCACTCCACCAGTCAGGCCTTTATGGTAGAGGGGCCAGATGGAAGCCACTCCTCAGCGGAAGGGACTGGGAGACTAGTCAGGATCGGGGGAAAGCGGCTCGAGGGAAAGAAACAGAGCAAAATACAGAGATCCTTGATGAAAACCTGCTCCAGAGTGCTCAGGACCTCCGACTGGGGCGAACATTCACCTTCCAACAGGACAACAACCCTAAGCACACAGCCAAGACAGCATACCACTGCTGACTTTCTTCTGAAGCTAAGCAGGGTTGGTCCTGGTCAGTCCCTGGATGGGAGACCAGATGCTTCTGAAGCTAAGCAGGGTTGGTCCTGGTCAGTCCCTGGATGGGAGACCAGATGCTGCTGGAAGTGGTGTTGGAGGGCCAGTACGAGGCACTCTTTCCTCTGGTCTAAAAAATATCCCAATACCCCAGGGCAGTGATTGGGGACACTGCCCTGTGTAGGGTGCCGTCTTTCGGATGGGACGTTAAACGGGTGTCCTGACTCTCTGAGGTCATTAAAGATCCCATGGCACTTATCGTAAGAGTAGGGGTGTTAACCCCGGTGTCCTGGCTAAATTCCCAATCTGGCCCTCAAACCATCATGGCTACCTAATCATCCCCAGCTTACAATTGGCTCATTCATCCCCCTCTCCCCTGTAACTATTCCCCAGGTCGTTGCTGTAAATGAGAACGTGTTCTCAGTCAATTTACCTGGTAAAATAACGGATACATAAAAAAATAAAAAAAAACATTTAAAAAGACAACGCAGGAGTGACTTCGGGACAAGTCTCAATGTCCTTGAGTGGCCCAGCCAGAGCCCCGACTTAAACCCGATCAAATCAATCTAATGTATTTATAAAGCCCTTCTTACATCTGCAGATGTCACAAAGTGCTGTACAGAAACAGTCTAAAACCCCAAACAGCAAGCAATGCAGGTGTAGAAGCATGGTGGCTAGGAAAAACTCCCTAGAAAGGCCTGAACCTAGGAAGTAACCTAGAGAGGAACCAGGATCTGAGGGGTGGTCAGTCCTCTTCTGGCTGTGCCGGGTGGAGACTAACAGAACATGGCCAAGATGTTCAAACGTTCATAGATGACCAGCAGGGTCTGATGATGATGATGATGATGATATTCACAGTGGTTGTAGAGGGTGCAACAGGTCAGTACCTCAGGAGTAAATGTCAGTTGGCTTTTCATAGCCGATCATTCAGAGTATCTCTACCGCTCCTACTGTCTCTAGAGATTTGAATTCAGCAGATCTGGGACAAGGTAGCTTGTTTGGTGAACAGGTCAGGGTTCCATAGCTGCAGGCAAACAGTTGATACTGGAGCAGCAGCACGACCAGGTGGACAGCAAGGAGTCTTAAGGCCAGGTAGTCCTGAGGCATGGTCCTAGGGCTCAGGTCGAGAGAGAGGGAGAGATGCGACCTGACAGCTTGAGAGGATCTGCAGAAAAGAAAGGGAGAAACTCCCCAAATACAGGTGTGCCAAGCTTGTACTGTCATACGCAAGAAGATTCAAGGCTGTAATTGTTGCCAAAGGTGCTTCAACAAAGTACTGAGTTAAAGGGTCTGAATACTTAGGTAAATGGTACTGAGCTTGTCTGATGCTTTAAGCAAGCTGTTGGATTAAATAATTAAGACACAGACCGCTGCGCCACTCGGGAGAACCCTAAGGCACCGCAGTGCTTGAGGCGTCACTACAGACCCGTGTTCGATCCCAGGCTGTGTCACAGCCGGCCGTGACTGGGAGATCCATGAGGCGGCGCACAATTGGCCCAGCGTCGTCTGAGTTAGGGGAGGGATTTCCTTGTCCCATCGTGCTCTAGCGACTCCTTGTGGTGCGCTGGGCACCTGCAAGCTGACTTCTGTCGCCAGCTGGACGGTGTTTCCTCCGACACATTGGTGCGGCTGGCTTCCGGCTTAAGCGAGCTGTGTGTCAAGAAGCAGTGCGTATTGGCAAGGTTGTGTTGCGGAGGAGGCATGGCTCTAGACCTTCGCCTCTCCCGAGTCCGTAGGGGAGTTGCAGCGATGAGTCAAGACTGTAACTACCAATTGGGGAGAAAAATATGTATTTGTTTTAAGAGGCACATGAGTCGAGGTTGCCCAACCAGAAGAAAAAAAGAGCTGGACATTTTTTTTAATACTTTGAGGAACTATTGTCACTCAATGGATTCTAAAAACAGACTTTGTTTACTTGCTGTTTACGGTGAAGAGAAATTACTTTGGAAAGCTCCACAGCTCATTAGTGGTGGTGAGTTAAGACGATCAGAAATACTATCAGACATCCCCAAATGGGTACATGGACAGGTAGCCAAAAGGCCTATATTCTTCTATGCGTAATCAGGTTCACGTCCGTACTCAACATTGGCAGGAGCGCTCCAAACAAAAGACAATGAATAAATTGACAAACATGTCCACTCCGACAATGAGAACAGTAAACGACTGTAATAATAATATTCTGAATGCATTAACAGAAATTACCATAATCAAACACTGTAGATGAGAAATTATGGAAATTAATGGTGAATGTAGGCTACTACTGGTGATATACACTACCGTTGAAAAGTTTGGAGTCACTTAGAAATGTCCTTGTTTTTGAAAGAAAAGCAAATTATGTCCATTTTTTAAAATAACATCAAATTGATCAGAAATACAGTGTAGACATTGTTAATGTTGTAAATGACTATTGTAGCTGGAAACGGCAGGTTTTTAATGGAGTGTCTATATAGGCGTACAGAGGCCCATTATCAGCAACCATCACTCCTCTGTTCCAATGGCACGTTGTGTTTGCTAATCGAAGTTTATTGTTTTAAAAGGCTAATTGATCATTAGAAAACCCTTTTGCAATTATGTTAACACAGCTGAAACTGTTCTGATTTTAAAGAAGCAATAAAACGGGCCTTCTTTAGACTAGTTGAGTATCTGGAGAATCAGCATTTGTGGGTTTGATTACAGGCTCAAAATGTCCAGAAACAAAACTTTCTTCTAAAACTCGTCAGTCTATTCTTGTTTTGAGAAATGAAGGCTATTCCATGCGAGAAATTGCCAAGAAACGGAAGATCTCGTACACCGCTGTGTACTACTCCCTTCACAGAACCAGCGCAAACTGGCTCTAACCAAAATAGAAAGAGGAGTGGGAGGCCCCGGTGCACAACTGAGCAAGAGGACAAGTACATTAGTGTCTAGTTTGAGAAACAAACGCCTCACAAGTCCTCAACTGGCAGCTTCATTAAATAGTACCCGCAAAACACCAGTCTCAACATCAACAGTGAAGAGGCGACTCCGGGATGCTGGCCTTCTAGGCAGAGTTGCAAAGAAAAAGCCATATCTCTGTCCAGTGTCTGTTCTTTTGCCCATCTTAATCTTTTATTTTTATTGGCCAGTCTGAGATGTCTTTTTCTTAAACCTAACCACAAACCCCTAACCCTAATTGTAACCGTAAACCTACGCTTAAAATAGCCTTTGTCCTCATGGGGACTCAAATGTCCCCACGAGGGAGAATTTATTGTTTTACTATCCTTCTGGGGATTTTAGGTCCCCACAAGGGTTGAGTAGGGACACAGTCAGACACAAACACGCACACCTCCTGCTGCCTCCATCCTCTTGGCGTCTGGCTTAGGCTGGCTGTGTGTGTGTGTACTGTTCAGACTAACCTGACTTCATCTCTTTCTCTCCCCTCCCTCCCCTCTTCTAGCTTGCAGAGCTGCGTGGGAGGTTGGATGGTGCGGAGGCTGACCGGGATAAGCTCCAGGAAGAGTTGAGGAGTGAGCGGGATGCCCGGGAGAAGCTGGAGAGAATCATCTCTCAGCTCCAACAGCAGATGGGCCAGACGGCCTCCACCTCGGCCTCCTTCGTCACTACAGGGAGCCCCTCTCCGCCCCCCACCCCCTCCTCTCACACCCCCCACACAGAGGGACACACTGCAGGCCCTGCCGAGCAGCAGAACGGCCATGCTCATAAGTAGAGGAACTTAAGAAATGCCCCTTCTGTCTCTCACCTCCGTTCTGTTCCTGCGACTCCCTCCCTTCATCCCTCACCCCCCTGCTGGGAGAGACGGCAGCCCTTCAGACACAGACAACCCCCTCCCCTCACTCCCTCACCATGTCTACCCCCTTCTCCCCCAGGCTGCTTCTCTCATGTAGATTATGGCAGCCCCCCCGCACCTCTCTGATTCAGAGGGGTTGGGTTAAATGCGGACACATATCAGTTGAATGCATTCAGTTTTACAACTGACTAGGTATCTCTCCCTCCTCTTTAGTTTTTTGGATAAGGATTCCTGTTTGTTTATTAATTTAACACCAAATTAGTTTAATGTGTTGGTTTACCCCCGCCCCCTGTCCGTAAACAGTATTTAAACTCTTTTGGGATGTATATGTTTGTTTGTTTTAATTTATAGTTTTACTGAACGAACAAACGACTGCTTGGCAGACCGATAGGAGTAGGGTGTTTTTAAGGACACTCTCCTCGCATCCTCTCCTCGCAACCTCTCCTTCTTCCCTCGCATCCTCTCCTCCTCCTTCCCTCCCTCCTTTAGATTGTGGATTTGATGTGTTGTCAGACAAACAGTTCTCTCCTGGCCCTGCCCCTTGACTCTGTTCTGAACTGCGGTTACACTAGCGTTGTCGCTCTTTCTACTACTACCTGGCACGCCAACTGGAGCTGCTGGAGCTAAGATGGCGCCCGCGTGGGTGTTCCCCATCTCATACAGACAGTCCAGTGCTCTGGCCCAGCTACCAGCCACACAGGACATTTCATGGATACACATTTTCGTTTCACCTTTGTTTAAAAATAAAATAAAAAATCCTTATACCCATTACTTTCAAATAAGCGAAAAGTTAAAATTTAAAAAAAGAAGTTCTAAATGTGTATATCATAAAGGTATATGAAAACATTTTTGCAGAGCATTTGCAGTCGTCATTGTTAAACCTCATGAACATGTGAATAAAGTGAGATATATATATATGAGACATGTAAAGTGATGACACGGAGGGCTGCGGAGGAGAGGTTGGAGAACCACTGGGCTAGAACACACACCACATTTCCTCTCAGAAAGCTGTAGTTAGTCCTGATTTTTTGAGTTTGAGTGTTTGATTTCCCTGTTAGCAACAGTTGGTGTGTCCTGCCACCCTCTCTCCTCTGTGAGACAAGCTGCGTCCCAAATAGTAGACTATTCCCCGTATAGTGCACTACTTTTGACAAAAGTAATGCCATATTCCCTATATAGTAGTGCACTATATAGGGAGTAGGATGTTGTTTGGGACGCACTCTCTGAGAGCTCCAGGGGCTAGCTGTCTGCCTGGGGGAATATGGGTCACAGGTGAAAGGAATTAGTCCAGACTGACACCTGATCTGCCTGCCTAGGATCCAGGGCCCTTCCTCTTTCCGCCCCACGTTATTCCACCTCACTGAACAAACAGAGCCTTGCCTGGCCCAGGCAGGGAGGTACAGTCAGGCGAAGAGAGAGTGGCAGGGAAGAGAGGGGGAGAGACCGTCAGTCAAGTGGAGAGAGCGGGAGTGCAGGGGGCAGACACCCTCTCAGGCTGGGTGGGCCGGGAGAGGGGAGCCCCTTTTGTCTCTTCAGAATGTGGGCAGCTGCCATACCTCCCACACACACACACCAAAGCAATGCCACATCAGCCGGGGGTAGTGTGATTTGTTGTGTAGAAGTCCAGGCGAACAGCACACCCAGCCCCAATCAGCTAGCTCACACAGAGTGGATTTAGCCGCCACAAGAGAGCAGGGAAGTCTTTTTATAGCCCCCCCCAGACCCTAAGAGCCAGGCAGCATGTAAATAGTTATTTAAAAGAGGGCCTTGGTTTAAACTCCAACCATCTTTTTTTATGCATCTGCTATACATGCAAATTGGTAGACATTCCACTGTGCTCGGACTTTTCAATGCAGATCTCTAAAGAAAGAGCTCCCTTTAGAACCGTGTTTACACCATGACCTGACACAGTACTTATAGTAGGTCTTATTTAGTTATTAAGCCGCAACGTTATAACAAAGCATCAAAACCCGTTATTTTCATGAGGACAAAAAACCTCCCCACAAAACTACAAGGAAACGAACACCCTGGGTGTCTGATGTGAACTTCAGTCACATGCAGAACAAATCCAAAACATACTGCTCTACCGACCGTTGTTCCATATAAACTTTTGGAAATGATTTTGAGGGGGGAAAAATATATTTAATGTATCAACTAAAGATTTATATTCACTTTGTACATACATTAGTAATTTAATATATTAACTATGCCATGGGATAATATTCTAAAGGTTATTATAAAATTGACTGGACCAGGCAAGGCCGAAGCTCTAAAAACATCCGTTATGTTTCTGTTGCCTGAGTCTTTGAAAATTTTTGATTTGACTTGTCGTTTACTCTGCTAAAGGAACACTCCGCAATATAACGTCATCGTACGCAGCAGGCAGACTTCTTGTTTACCGTTATCAACAATAGCAGAATTCAAGACTGATTGGCTGTTATCTATTTATTTTTTACGGCATGCCTACATTGGACTAACCGATAGTGGCTGTCTTGGCAGATTAGAATTTATTGTTGTCGCTCCGCTGTGTACACTGACATTGTGGAGCGCATTTTTTAAAAGGGTGTTCAATTGCTGTTGGGAGTTGAAGTGCATGGTGTTCGGATACGACCGCAGGGTTGAAAAGGACAGAAACTGCGTTGTTACAGTACTTCCCCAGACCTGATTCCCTTTATTTGTTTATTTCGTGGATGATGATTTCACCCTGATAGACTTGATGTGTAATCATAATGTATACGCTTTCTCTCTTAATCCATTTTTCGTACACTAAACAACACCCACAGACAAATTTGAATATGCACCGAACATTTGTTTATATAAAAAAAGAACTAAATTGAAAACAAACAAAAACAAAGGTTTGCATGTAACTAAGTAAATGGATCCCCTTAATATGGTTTGTTAGTTGAATGATATCTGACTTGCTATGTTTATGGTATAAAAACGAAGTGTTTGTCCTAAGTGACACTATTCTCTAGTGCCCATAGGGCTCTGGTAAAAAAAAAAATGGTGCACTATATAGGGAATAGCGTGTCATTTGTGACAGACGGGTTTCTCCCTCCCCACCTAACACACAACTTGTTGACCAACTACCTAATCATACTATACAAATGTAGCCTCTAGATTCTGCAAAGTGGAGCGAGAGAGAAGTGTGTTTGGTTCTGAGCGTATGTCTGTGCGCATGTGTATTTGCCAGTGACCGAAGCACAGTAGCTATGAAAAAGGGGAGATACTTATTATCATGTAGCGCTGTGGTTTGTGTCCTAATTTTTTTGTCAACAACACTTTGTCGTCTTAGGGGTATAGGGTCCTTGTGACTGCATTGATGTTTTACATCACAAGATAATCAGTATTAGGTTTTGTTATAATCGCCATAGTTACCTCTAGAACAGTCTACAACAATCGTTCTGGGGTATCAAATGTATTTCTTGTACTTCTATATTTTCTGTTGGTGTAAATTTAATTTTATACACAAGAGGGCGCTCTATTTACTTTAGTTTAATGCCATGCTAATGATGTGATGGATACAATGGACTAAATTAAGTGAAGACATACTATGCTGTAACACGGTGTGCTGGGCCCTCTTGCATTTGCAATGTTATGAGAACTAGAAGACTATGGGCCCTGGTCAAAGGTTGTGCACTATAAAGGGAATAGGTTGCCATTTGGGACTTTACCACAGACATGTGCTTTGTACAGTTTTTTTTATTTTTTTATTTTAAAGCTGTGTATTTTGTCCAACTCTACTTACTACTAGACCCTTGGCCTTGCTTCAGGAGCACAGTTAAACAGTAACTAGCATTTCCATCGTTTTTTTTTTTTTTTTTACATCCAGCCCCAATGGATTGTTCCCAGACTTAAAGGGATAGCGCAGCGATTTTTCTTATATAAAAAAAAATAGTAAAATCACTGAACTATCCCTTTTAATGAAGGTGACGTAGTGTAGAAGAGGTAGTAGTCTGTAAACGATAGCTACAAGTTGGATTTGGGATCCGCTGAAGAAATGTTGGATCAGCTGTTTTCATTTGTGCTTTGTAGTTGGATATTTTATTTAGGAACACCGTTCTTATTTAGCAGCGTGGGAGCTAGCTAGGATGTTAATCCAACACGAAAATGGTTGTATGTTTTGGTTTTCTCTGAGGTATAAACACTACGTGTACGCCATGTTTTCAGTTTAAACTTAGTAGGCTACACCTGACAAATTGTAGTTTAAAAATAAGAAAATATTTTTATGGCTGTTTAAAAACGAACTTTTCTTTTTCTTAAAATGCTATATTCTGAAAGATGTATAGCAGTGAGTGTCTGTATGACTTTTGCAAAACATGTTGCCAACAACAATGCAGTGTGATTGAGACGTTTGTTCTTTGCATGAAACGAGACACGGTTCTCCTACCTCATGTTGTGATATAAAATGTTTTTTAAGCAGAGGACACTGCATCTTTAACCGTTGGTCATAATTGATATTTACTAGTATATGATGACATACGTGTACATGCTTTTAGCTAATACCTCAGTTGTATTTCTAGTGTTCTGTTTTTCTCTCCCTCCCCCTGATCTCAGACCTTGTAAACATATCCTGTATAGCCAATGATATAAATATACCCTGTATAGACAATGAACTTGGATCAAATTCTAGTAAAGTTCTTGTGTCAACTGGTGTTGTAAATCTTATGTTATTCTGGACGCAAAACCGGTGTGTCGTAGACGATCACTGATTGATAATATTATCTTTATTATCCCTGATAGGCAATTAGCTGTACATCAGTCAGGCGATCTGAACCAGCAGGCAGACGTGGTGCCTGCTGAGGTGGAGGCCCAGGAGAGAGGTGTCTCCCTGAAAGAGCGAGGGAGAGCGAGCGCTACTGAGAGTACCGATGTGTGATCAGAAATTTAGAATAACACAAATTCCAACAATCCAAAGGGATTGTTTCCTTTGATGGAGAGAGTGTATTTATTTTCTACTTCTTAATAAACAAATGCAATCAATCAGCTGAAGCTGGAGGACAGACAGGGACAGGCTCATAAGGGTGTCCACCAGGGTCAGAGAGAGTGAAAACAGCCCCAGGAAACTGTGGTTCAGATGGGCTCGGTGGAGAAGGAGCAGGGCCCAGCCTAGCTCCAAATTTCAGTAACTTAACCTCAAAACTATACATTTTAGAAATGAATATACAAATATCGAAAGCATTTAATGAGAACTAATAGGTGTGCAAAATGCAACTGTCTCATTTTACAATACGTAATTTATTAACGGTCCCTAACTAGCAGGAGCTAGGCCATCCAAAGGCAAACCAACTTTGCCACAGTTACACACCAGCCCAGCTGACGCTAATTGGCAAAAGCATTTGGCTAACTCTACCACCTGCAAACACACACGAGACAGCCACGTCAAATCACACTGTGAAACCAACTCACATTTGAATTTCTTACATTACAAAATAAATCTGTAATGGAGGCTAACTCACAATGTTTAGCCGCCCTTTAATTTCACACACCCCTATGAAATCAATATTAGGGTTGAGAAACAACTGAAAAAACGTTGTGGGTTGTGTCTTTGAATTCAGTTACCTTGACCAACACATCAAATACATCTCCAGCAGGATGTGGTTAATCATACCCTGATGATTAAAAGATAATTAAAACGGAAGACAAAGTGATTACATTTTTTTTCTCAGTTCATTCACACCCTTGGATCCAATGAGGACCTTTTTGATACAGAATATATAGGGAATCGCCTACTTCCAAGAGGATCTCTTAGCAGTCTAATCTCTAGAAGTGTCTTCTATATTTCTCTCAAGCAAAGCAGAGATTCATATTCTTTCTTCTCAGTAGCCAGGCTTCTATCCATTTGGCAATATATTCTAAAATCTGCATAAAATCAACATGCGCATTTTCCCACCAGATATGGGTTTCCCTCAAATTGACTTGTTGCAGATAAAAGGCTGTGCGTGATGATGTAAGGCACATTTAAAATAACTTTTGCGGTTAAATTCCCATTTGTGGAATAGGCTAGGCCACCGACATGAGATTATTATGGATAAGAGATATCATTTTTATTTGTCAAATGGCTGCCAAGCATCGATTATCATGTCACCAGAATTGGAACACAGGAGTGATGGTTGCTGATAATGGGACTCTGTACGCCTATGTAGATATTCCATAAAAAATCAAACGTTTCCAGCTACAATAGTCATTTACAACATTAACAATGTCTACACTGTATTTCTGATCAATTTGATGTTATTTTAATGGACAAAAAAATGTGCTTTTCTTTCAAAAACCATGACATTTATAAGTGACCCCAAACTTTTGAACGCCGTTGGTTGAGCCCTATTTGGTAAAAGACCATCTTCTGTATACCTTGTCACAGTGCAACTGATTGGCTCAAACTCATTAAGAAGGAAATAAATTCCACAAATTAACTTTTAACAAGGCACACCTGTTAATTTGGTTACTTCATGAAACTTTTGACTGGTACTGTATATTGCTTACATTAAGCATGCGAGATCAGGACGGTTCGTACGAAGCTACCAATTCGTGCCTTTTGAAAGTTAAAAGTTAGTGGTATAATGTCAGAGTGGTCAGAAACCAGAGTGAGCATTCGAGTGGATCACTTTTGTCAAGTCGGTGAGCATCTCTGATATCATTGATCACCACCTTTCAAACTGTGTTGCACTCTGGGGATAAAAAATGTCCGACTTGCGACTACATGTGGACTGCATGAACTTGTAAAAAATAATGTGATCAAAGGTCATTAAGTTTTGACTGCAATTTTCTGCAGTTTCTCTTCACGTACTTCATCTTGCAGCCATTACCTGCATTGTGGGAGACTATTGTCAACCAATCATTAGGATGTTTCTGTTTGACCCACAAGACCAAAGAGATGACTAAAACAACCAATTTGCCATGATTTATGTGTACAGTGGATATATACAAATAAATGTGATATTTGAGTCTCTCGCACACTAATTGATTGTACAATGTGTACACAAATAATATTACATTATGATTTCAGTTTGAGTGTGTGATATGGGGGTTAGATACATGTCTATTTCAACATTTAAAAAAAAGTTTATCAACAATGGCTACAATGCCATGTTGATCTGGGCCCGGTTTCCCAAAAGTATCTGCTCTGTTTAAAAAAAATTGTGTCTGACTTTCAGCTGTCCCAGACGCACATCACAAGACTTTCATCTATGGTCGGTTGCTTTAGGCTTACTACTCAAATGCAGTTGGAGTCAGGTGCGGTGTTGTGCCTCTGGAGCCAGCAGCAGCAGATGGCATGGAGATGTCATGTATGGCAGGAAATAAAACGAATATTCAAAACTCATTGCACACAGAACACCCAGCTGGTGATATAACTGAGTAGAACAATCTTTCTACACCAGACGGACAACATTACCTACTTCTTATTAATAAGTTAACCGACCCCCAGCCATTACATGTCTTTGATATATTCTAGAGCTAGCACACCTGATTTAACTTGAAACGTCTTGGGGTCCCTGAAGAGAGGTTTGAAAACACCCTGATCTAGGGTACTGATGCCATAAACCCTGTGGTTGGCAGTTCACTTCTCAACAGGTTTTCCTGTCTAACCCAGGATTTGAATTTTTATGTTATCAGTCTAACGATATGTAGATAGATACATAGACTACTAAATTGGCAATTGATATGGCGGTCTGTTTGAGATCTCGAATGCTGCGCAGTGGTGTGGCAGGATTGACGCTCTTGAACAGTCAATCCGAGGCAGCCGTTTCCGAATGGCTTCCACTGCGCATGTAACTTTGTTTTGATTCTGTCAACTGATGTTCTGTAGCTAGCTAGGTTAAGCTTTGCAAGTAAAATCACTGACACACAATTAGCATTATAACATTTGCCCTTGACCAGCTACTAGTATTTAATCAGATTCGTTTGCTATCAAACTCGTGGAAGCTAACACAGCGCTGATGATGTCGTAAGGAGAGCTGTTAAGCAACTCAAGGTAACGTTAGCTACAGTAGCTTAGACAACGTTACCGTTTTTTTTGCTAGCTAGTTAACTAAACTTAGTCCAGTTGACCTTGCATTGGCACTAAACCATTGTTAGCCATGTCTTGTTAGTCCGTGCTTTTCTTTGTTTAGAAGGCTGTCATGCTAAGGTTACAGGAGTGTAGGCTTTAATAAACAAGTTGAGATTTTGGCTAAAGCTGGCCTGCTTAGATAGCTAACTAGCTAACTTACCTAACCAGCTAGTAATTTTATCCAGTTATCAAGACTAGCTATAGCCCAAAGGCTAGCATATGGCGATATTGAAACGGCTCAATACTAGCCTTTTGGCTAATCTAGCTATATAATTAGTCAGGTCATGTGTTGATAGTGTTTATATATTTGCCCTGTAATCCCAATTTGCATGGTTTTGTTAACTACGTTGTTGTGACACTAGTCACTCTGCTGCAGCATGTGGTCAACCAGGGATATTTACAGTTTCAACCCCAGTTTATGTGTGTGTACTGTGTACGTGTGTGTTCCTACAGGATGGAGATTCAAGAGTCATCCTGTTCCTCAGCAACACCAGAGAGAAGCTCCAACCCTCCAGAGCCAGTCAGGACCTCGACCTCCAAACACAGGAAGTCACCTAAGAGACGACGGGAGGAGAAGAGGTCCCAATGCCATCATCAGGATGACCAGGAACACCTGTTGCTGCCCGACGGCGAGCAACGCAGGTTGCCGGTCCAACACGAACTCTCCGAGCCCTCTGGGTCTTCGACGGCAGAGATGGCAGAGACCTCCCCTAAGAGGTGCGTGTCTGAGCACTGCAGGTAGCCTGGGACAGTAGTCCCTTTCAGTAGCTGCTTGGTGTGCTGTCTTGTGTCTAGGATTTGTCAAGACAGCATAAAAATATATGGGACCAGGCTAACATGAGACTACTGGGACAATAATGGCATTATAGCTACAGTACTGCCTTAGGGTAGCTAGCTGGACATGCTGTCTGTCTATCTGTCTGTCTGTCTCTCTTTTTCTCTCTGCCTGACTCTCTCTGTCTGTGTCTCTCTTGCTGTCTGTCTGTCTCTGTCTGTCTGTCTCTCTTTCTCTCTGCCTGACTCTCTCTGTCTGTGTCTCTCTTGCTGTCTGTCTGTCTGACTCTCTTTCACTGTTGGTCTGTCTGTCTGACTCTCTTTCACTGTTGGTCTGTCTGTCTGTCTGTCTGACTCTCTCTTCACTCTCTCACTCTGTCTGACTGTCCTCTTTTCTACCTCCTACAGGAGAGCTCACTTTCTCCATGGACCATATCCTGCTACTCACTTTGGACCCAAAGCCTGTATTCTTCCTAACCCAACCTCAGTCATGTAAGTCATTGGTGTGGGAACTTCATTGCACTTACAGTACACACTGTCTGGAATCTGTTTCCCTCTCTGTCTTTGTTATTTTACTTTTGTTGTTTGGCATTGAATCCTCACATATCTGTCCCAGTATCAGCAGGTGAGATGAGCGTTAAGGACAGGACTGTGATTGGGTAGTAGTGTCCTATGGAGAGTTGAGGACAGGACTGTGATTGGGTAGTAGTGTCCTATGGAGAGTTGAGGACAGGACTGTGATTGGGTAGTAGTGTCCTATGGAGAGTTGAGGACAGGACTGTGATTGGGTAGTAGTGTCCTATGGAGAGTTGAGGACAGGACTGTGATTGGGTAGTAGTGTCCTATGAACCGGTACTGTCAGTCAGGACACCTAGGGTACTTGGTTGCAGAGGGTCTAGCCTAGGGCTGTTTCATTGACCGTATTACCGCATACACCGGCTGTCATGAGTCATGACCGTAGTAAAATTCCACATGACTGTTGAGTCACAGTAATCTCCTTTTATGCACTCTGGACATGGTCGTTAGTGAGTTGGGTACTACCAACACATCATGTCACATGGCCTGATACTCAGTGCTCTATTGTCCCTCTAACCACTCTGACATCAATGAAAATCATATCAAACACTCATCAAAACAGTATCATGCTTTTAAAACTCACCTCACTGTGATGATCAATTTGAAGAAAGAGGTTCAACAACAGGTTGAAACTGAGTGGAACACATGGTCGTTGTGGATGTTTCAAAGCCTAACAACGAAATGGACAGCGCTTTCTATGCTGGTGATGTATTCAAAACACATAAAAGAGCTTATGCATACCCATAGGCCTATATATGTGCCCAACCCCCAAATTCTAATAATGATTGTGTCATTATACAATACATAGCCTACTGCATATTACACATGGCAGGAAAACATAACAGATTTAAGATGTCTTTGGTACATAATTGGGTCTCTAGCCTGTACTCCAACATTAAACTAATTATAGTAATGGCCTTTTGACTGTGGACTGTGTTATTATGCATACTGAATGGACTGGTTACCTTATGCCATTGGGCATTTTTCATATTTTCATAATTAATAGGCTACAAATGACCTTTTAGCTACAGATTCTCACCACCATGCGTTTCCATCTCTTCTCCTCTCTCTCCTTCATTCCTTTCTCCAGCGTGCAGACAGAGGGGCTGTCAACAGTTTAATAAAATATGTTTAGTTGTGAAAACGTGTTACTATCCATGTTCCCAAACAGTTTTCAGTTGGTTTCCCAACTGAAGCACTGGCTATCAAAAAGAAAGGAGGACCAAGGCACTCTTCATATAATTAACTAAAATCTCTTTATTAGTATGGCATGTTCAATAGAAACAAAGTTTTAAAAATCTGACGCGTTTCGGCTGCATGGCCTTCGTCAGGGAGTGAAAAAAAATAATACAATGTCCTCTTTTGAACAGCTTTTCCAATTAGCCCTAATTAGAAGAGGGAGTGGTTACAAAATTGATTGGACACACCTAGTAAGCAATACTATACACATTAAAAAGTGAAATACTGTAGCTATGTTATCATAAAAATACAACTCCAAGCTAGAAGTTTCAGGACACTTAGAAAGGTAGTTCTACCCTTAAATATGACTGGGAGAAGTGTCAAGAATAACACAGCAATATATTCCATAGTACACTAGAACACAGCAAAACATGAACAACAACAGTCGAAACATAGCTGAGGGCAATTGAGCAAAATGTCCACTAGATGACAGCAAATGGACCTATCACAACCCTTACAGGAAGGGTGAGAAATCCATATTTTCATTTAAACCATGGTATCTGGCTAGTTTCAGGAACAGGGTTGGAGAGCCCATGGCATACAGAGTTTGGGTGGAATATCACCTGTCGCACAGCAAGTGGCTGCATGCTCCTACTCGGCATGATTGGAAAACAAACTGGTGGGAAAGCAGCCTCCATTCACTATTTGTGTGCATACGGAGGACATGTATTTGCCCCCCTGCCCCTCTTCCTGCCCATTTGATAATGGGCCATTCTAAAATCAACACTTTTAAGAGATCTGGTTTTTGTTTTGTTTATGACTACTTTGCTACAATAACACACTTAGTTATCTACCCACCTCGTTCCTCTCTTTTAGCATGTGCACGTAGTAAAGTACACCATCATGCTTTCGAGATACGTGTCTTTTCAGATTCCATAATGATTATTTAGTTGTGGACACTACATCACCACACTCCCACTCTTGCTTTTCGTCCTCATCTTTGTAAGTCACCTTGATTTTGCAACTGTGTGTTTTATTAGTTCCTTTATGAAATATTTAGTGAACTCCATGACAGTAGTTGAAGCAAGGGGCTATAGCAGCACACAAGTAGACTACAAATGCATGCTGGGCTGGGCATGCCCTGAGCTAGTGAAAGCGCTACTGGAGTGAAATTGGAGCGGGCGAGAAGGCATACCTTTTGGGAATCACGCTCCAGTCAAATTGGGCGCGCTCCTCCCTCTGATCTAGCTCCACTCACATACTCTGCCACTGGCATGCTGAGGAAATGTGCTCTTCACGGGTGAATCCCGGTTTCAACTCTACCGGGCAGATGCCAGACAAGCGTGTATGGTGTCGTGTGGGCAAGCGGTTTGCTGATGTCAAAGTTGTGAACAGACTGCCCCATGGTGGCAGTGGGGTTATGGTTTGGGCAGGCATAAGCTACGAAAAACAAACACAATTGCATTTTATCGATGGCAATTTTAATGCACAGAGATACTGTAACGAGATCCTTAGGCCCATTGTCGTGCCATTCATCCGCCGCCATCACCTCATGTTTCAGGATGATAATGCACGGCTCCATGTTGCAAGGATCTGTTCACATTTCCTGCGAGCTGAAAATGTCCCAGTTCTTCCATGGTCTGCATACACACCAAACTGTCACCCATTGAGCCTGTTTGGGATGCTCTGGATCGACGTTTACGACAGCATGTTCCAGTTCCCGACAAAATTCATCAACTTTGCACAGCCGTAGAGGAGTGGGACAGCCCTTCCACAGGCCACAATCAACAGCCTGATCAGCTCTATGCGAAGGAGATGTGTCACGCTGCATGAGACAAATGGTGGTCATACCAGATACTGACTAGTTTTCTGATCCACACCCCTACTTTATTTTAAATTTTTTATAAGGGTATCTGTGACCAACAGATTCATAACTGTATTCCCAGTCATGTTAACTCCATAGATTAGGACCTATTGAATTTATTTAAATTGACCGACTTACTTATATGAACTGTAACTCAGTAAAATTGTTGTATGTTGCATTTTTTTTTTTTTCAGTGTATGTTTTGATTTCTAAGGTTTGTGTCATTCACAACTAAAGTTGCCAAATAGCTCTAAATCTAGCATATAGGACCATGTTTTAAATTATCACCTTTAAGCTCAACATAACCACTTCATATGTGCACTTGCTCCGGAATGGGAAACATTTTCTTTCGATTTTATTCAACCAAAGTTCAATTATATTCGTCTTACTTTAAAATCATATAATATTAAAATAATGGAACAGATTTATAAGCACATCTTGTCTGCTAGATGAACCAGCCTAGGCTGCCATTGGCATGGTGCATAGCCAGATAACATACAGTAGGCAGACTCATATTCTGTTCTTCTGAAACACGTTTTCTTCATATCGTAATGTTTCTTTAGACCTGACTAAAATAATGGATTTATTGTGACGGTGTATATTAAATTGATTTATTATACTTTTAAAAAATGTAGATGTTTCAGGAGCTCGCATTAGTGGCTTGTAGGAGTACCGGCCTGGAGATGCTGAACTCGCTTATGTTAATAAACTGCTAATTACCATGAGACAGGCACGCTTTTGCATGACAATAACCCCCACTCTACGTAGACACACTGTCCATCTAGACAGTAAAGATAAATGATCAACCCTGGGATCTGGTGAGACTGAGTAGCTGTGGAGTTTGGACTTCGTTATCTAATTCTGTATTTACCATGTTAATGAATGACTGTTCAGAAGAGCTTCGATTTTTGAAAATGAGGGATTATTTTCAGCGCGACCACCGGACGTCGTTTAAATGGTAACAATAAGGAAATTCAAGACTAGTTAGAAAAATTTATTTTTGGTAAAGGGGAATGTGGAATCAGCCAATGGAAGTGTGTGTGTAGCTGTACTGTTCTGTGCCTGATGTTGTGAGGCGAACTGTAAAATGTATAAATAAATGTAGACTACTTTTAATGAAGTTTGATTGTGTGTGTGTGTCGTCATCGTCGTCCTCAGGCACATCCAGGATCCGGCCAGTCAGCGGCTGACGTGGAACAAACCACCAGTCAACGTTCTGGTCATCAGGAAGATACGAGACGAGAGCCTGGTGGAACCATTCAAAGAACTCTGCCACTTCCTCGTTGAGGTACTGTATCATAGAGCTGAAAGTGAGTGTCTGTGTGTGGTTCTGTGTGAGTGTGTGCATGTGCTTGCACGTTGTTGTTTATGATGCGTTTGAATAGGAGCTATGTACATTATCAATGGTAAATCTATAGAGATCAATGCAGTTTTATAAATATTTCTCTTGATGGAAGCATGTAGTCCCAGAATTGAATGAAAGCATGAATTTTGTAGTCTTGTCTTGTGTCATACATGCTGCACTATGATGATATCAGACTAATCAGTCCGAATCAGATCTGCTGGATACCTACCAGGGTTGGGCTTTCAATTCATTATTCAGGAAGTAAAGTGACGTTCCATGTCCATGTGCTCCAGGAGAAGGGTATGCTGGTGTTTGTGGAGAGGAGGGTGGTGGCTGACGTCTCCCTGACTACGGACGAGACCTTCACCTCAATCCGAAAACAACTCTGCACCTTTAGAGAAGGTAACAGACACACACACACACACCATCTCTCATAGCATAACATCCAGCCAGCAGTGTGTCAGATCCATTCCTCCTCAGTAAACGTGTGGATTGGGTCAAATGGCTACAACGTATATAGTTCTACTGAATTGCTGAACTGTGTTTCTTGTCCAGGTTATGATGACATCTCTCACTGTATTGACCTCATCATCTGTCTGGGAGGAGACGGGACTCTACTCTACGCCTCCTCTCTCTTCCAGGTACCCACTAACACATACAGTACACCAGGGGTGGGCAACCCTGTTCCTGGGCAACCCTGTTCCTGGGCAACCCTGTTCCCGGGCAACCCTGTTCCCGGGCAACCCTGTTCCCGGGCAACCCTGTTCTTAGAGTGCCTTAGGTACGGCAGGATTTTGTTCCAACTAGGCACCATACTTGACCAGCTAGTTGATCCGTTCAGTGATTGCCTAAATTCAACACACCTGGTCTTCCAGGTCAGTTAAACCAAAAACATGACGTTCCTGCGTCCCTCCAGGACCAGGGTTGCCAGCCCTGCTCTAACACAGGGTTTTTTAAAGGAACTCAGTTCGGCTTTAAACTTTCTCTTGAACGTTGTAATAGTAGAACGCACAAGGTGCCATTTCTAAATTGGGTTGTGCATCATCAGTTCCTCTTGTGATGTCAGTCATTGTGGACCTTAGAGAGATATATTTATAACTTGTCAGAAAGGTCCAGATCAACTAGCCCATGTCAACTGTTTTTAGACCATAGATATTGTTGTCATTTTTGTGTCACTCAAATATCACATGAATACACATTAGACATGGCAAAATGTGTAGAATTGCAAGAAAATTTGCTTTAAAACTGGAACATTTTCTTTGCACCCCATTTAAAAAATAATAATAATTTTTAAAAAAAAATGTGAAAATTGTAGGAAATACGCTTTTAAATCTGCAAAATGTTCTCCACAAACCAGAGGGGTGTGAACAGTTTGAGTCATGAACAGTGCTTGTGCCCATAGAAATAGACATGGTGGGGTGTGCGGGGGGAGATGTTCCCCAATGCTGGAAGGGGGGCCCCCGAGTGAAAAAGTTTGGGAACCCCTGTTCCAACACACCTGCTTATTCTAACCCGAGTCTTGTACTTGCCTGGCTTAGGGCAGGCTGGCTGTGTGTGTTTGGTCTGTCTGTGGCAATTGAGGCAGTGTTTGGATTAGTCATCATGTCCATGTTAATCATCATCGCCACCTTCGTCATACTTGGAACAGAACAGAATTAAGTGATTTAGAGGTTTCCGTTTTCATTGGCCAGACTCGTGTGCGTTCCAAATGGAACCTCAGTACCTGCATAGCGCACTACTTTTAACCAGGGCCCATAGAGGACACTCTCATTGTAATGGAACCATCATCACTTGGCTTCCATTCCAGCCATTCCAATGAGCCTGTCCTCCCACCAGCCTCCTCTGTCTGGAACTGAAAAGGAGGACAGATGCTTTATTCTCCTTCATATTTCCAGTATGTTATAGCTACAATTACATTTGTCATTTAGCAGATGCTCTTATCCCTAATTACTCCTGTAAGTGGCTCTGTATAAGTGCCTTGCTCAAGGTGACATCGACCAACAGTCTTAACCGCTAGGCTACCTGCCGCCTTGTGTTTTGCTCTCCCTCTCTCTCTCGCTCTCTCTCTCACTCTCTCACTCTCTCACTCTCCCACTCTCCCACTCTCTCACTCTCTCACTCTCTCACTCTCTCACTCTCTCACTCTATCTATCTCTGTCTCTCTCAGGGCAGTGTTCCTCCAGTCATGGCGTTCCATCTGGGTTCTCTGGGTTTTCTGACACCGTTCAAGTTTGAATCATACAAGACAGAGGTGGCTAAAGTTTTTGAAGGTAGAGGATTCTTTTCAAATAAAAATATATAGCGCTGTCAATCAATGATATATCTGCCAGTTCATGATCTGATGGATGTCTGTTTGTGTGTGTGTGTGTGTGTGTGTGTGTGTGTGTGTGTGTGTGTACCAGGTAATGCAGCCATCACGCTGCGTAGTCGTCTGAAGGTGAAGGTGGTGAAGGACATGCTCCAGAGGACAGGCCAGCCAGGCCAGCAGCAGTACCAGGGGTCTGGGGGCCAAGGCCAAGCTGGGGGCCAGCCGGACACGGAGCACAATGGCCTGCTGCCCCATGGACACACCAACAGCGAGGCTGGGAACATTACCCTACAGATGCAGGTGAGACTCAATCCCTAACCCCTAGCTCCAAACCCTTTTGCACTAGCCCCTACTCCCTAGCAGGTCTCCAAATTAAAGGGGTCCTGGGGATGATAAAAATCTCTGGTACGGTTCAAAACAGACATTGGAACAGTTGCGGGACGATAGGCCGGACAAATATAAAATGCACACAAGTGGTTCCATAATTAAAATGTTTACACAAACACGAGGCTGCTGAAACAGATCACATTGTGTTCACTTGTCTCGGTCATATGCGTGAATGTTCCAGACTACTATTACGAGAGAAGACCGTTCTCAAACGAGCACCTGATGCGAGCAGTTTTTATAACGCGACAGAGATGGATATACAGCCTAATGGTACAAACATAGAGGGAATATCTAAAGATGCAGCAATAGGATTGTGCCTTACAGCCTTTGGACAGTAGAAGAAGAAATGCTGGTTTCACCTGCATTTATTTTCTATGGTCAAATTTTGGCTGTAGGCTATTAAAAGCAAGGTAAGATAGGCTATGCAAAATGTCCAGGTTTCAAACAATGATATGGCTGGCTAGGCATTGCATATGTAATTATTTAGGTTACGGAAATGTATAATATTAGAATATCATTCCAATGTATTTTCCGCTGGCTGCTCTCCACCACAGAAAGCACTGAGCTAGGCTGAAACACCTGCATGTTGGAGCTCCATTACTCCAGGAAGAGACCATGTTTTGTATGTGGCTTTATTCACTCAACATTTTTTTAATTTACATTGTTTGCAAATTGATATGTGGCACGTATTAATACCCAAATAACATGCAAAACAGGCACAAAAAACTAAAACAAAGCTAAATAAGTGGGTGGAAATTGACGTGGAATTTTATGATTTGTTCTTATCGTTTTAACGAAAAAACGGATGGCAGCCTCAGAAATCTTTTGTATACCACCCCTACCTTGTCACAACACAACTGATTTGCTCAAACGCATTAAGAGGGAAAGAAATTCCACAAATTAACTTTTAACAAGGCACACCTGTTAATTGAAATGCATTCCAGGTGACTGACTACCTCATAAAGCTGGTTGAGAGAATGTGCAAAGCGGTCAAGGCAAAGGGTAGCTACTTTGAAGAATCGGAAAATATATTTGGATTTGTTTAACACTATTTTGGTTACTACATGATTCCGTATGTGTAAATTCATAGTTTTGATGTCTTCACTATTATTCTACAATGTAGAAAATAGCAGAAATAAAGAACCTTGAATGAGTAGGTGTGTCCAAACTTTTGACTGGTCCTGTACACACTTTTCTTTAGCTAAACAGTTGGGGCTCAAACGCCACCTGCCCTGAATGACGAGTTGCCACTGGTTATGCTGTTTAAAAAAATATATATATTTAACCTTTATTTAATTGGGCAAGTCAGTTGAGAACAAATTCTTATTTACAATGAGGGCCTACCCCGGCCAAACCCTAACCCAGACGACACTGGACCAATTGTGCGCCGCCCTATGGGACTCCCAATCACGGCCGGTTGTGATGCAGCCTGGAATCGAACCAGGGTCTGTAGTGACGCCTCTTATCACTGAAATGCAGTGCCTTAGACCGACTGTTGTGCTACTCGGAAGCTCAAATGGGGCAGCTGGTGGTGGAATGTAATGTCTTTAACTGAAGTTTATTCAGGAACCAGTTCACCGTAACATTGTTCTTCTCACATTGATGTATTGTATCAATACAATTGTATTGTATGTGGTTAGCATGTTCAATTAATCAATTATCATTGTTAATAATGTATGTTTGTCTGTTTTCATTAAGATGCAATAAGGGTTTTTCCTAACAAATTAAGTTTATGTAATATAGACTGGTCTGTATCTGTCTCAGAAATACACTAATTACAAAAACACTGCAAATGACCCTCTCTCCCTTCCTCCGTTCTCTCCTCTCATCCCCTTTTTACATTTTTTTTTGTCTGGGAGCATCACCCGGTCTCCATGGCAGCAGTCATAATAAAGCGTGGCTGGTTGGATGTTAGCGGCCCTGTTGAGCCAGTTGCCGTGGTTACGAAGGCGCACCTAGACGGATTCTGACTGCAGACCCTACTGCGGTCGACAGTTTGTGTGACAAACACACTCAATTAAATTCAAATTGCTTCATTGGCATGACGTAACAATGTACATATTGCCAAAACGTACTTTGGAAATTAAGTTATTTAAAATAATCAAGATTGTCAATGGGTGAATCATTAACAACAATAATTAACGTTAAATATAACTACAATGGCAAATATGAGGTTGGTTGGTCTGTCAGACACTGTCCCTCATCTTATGGCAGTCAGCAATGTAGTGCGCTGCCAACCCACAGCTCTCTGCATCCTCCCCCAACAGGATGGGTAGCCTATCCTCTTCAGAGAGGTCTTTGAAACCTTGAATAAGGGTTTCACATTTGGAGAAATGACAGTAATTGTTTTATATTTTTTATATATTTTTTTATATATATATATTTTTTTACAAATGCAGCTCTGTCTCAGGTTCTGCTGTGGTGCAGTGGTTGCACAGCCTTTCCTCTACAGGGAGCCAGGTTTTCCTGTGTCTACCCTTCTCAATGGCAAGGCTGTGCTCACTGAGCCTGGACTTTGTCCAGGTTTTTCTAAGGTTTTGATCAGTAACCATGGTGAAATAGTTTGCCACGGTGTACTGTTGATGTAGGGCCAGATAGCACTGCATTTTGCTTTGTGTTTCCCAGTAGGTAATGTCGTTTTTGTTTTGACTGTGTTGTAATTTGTTTTATTCTGATTGATTGGATGTTCTGGTCCTGCGGCTTCAGTCTGTTAGTAGAACAGGTTTTTGATCTCAATCCCAGGACCAGCTGGATGAGGGGACTCTTCTTTTCTCAGCTCTTGGCATTGCAGGACTTGGTAATGATATGAGAGGAGGTCACTGTACATGTTTCCAAAAACTTCATTGCTGATTTTTGAGTTTTTATTATTAGTGGATTTTGGCCTCATTCTGCCCCACATGCAATGTTTGTCATTTTCCTCTGGACATGTGGGTGTTGAGTTTATTTTTAAACCTAAGTAATTGTAGTGTGTTTGTTACTTGAACTCTGTGAAGCATTTATTTGGGCTGTAATTTCTGAGGCTCGTAACTCTAATGAACTTATCCTCTGCAGCTGAGGTAACTCTGGGTCTTCCTTTCCTGTGGTGGTCCTCATGTGAGCCAGTTTCATCATAACGCTTGATGGTTTTTGCGACTGCACTTGAAGAAACTTAGTAAATTCTTGCCATTTTCCGGATGTCTTAAAGTAATGATGGACTGTCATTTCTCTTTTGCTTATTTGAGCTGTTCTTGCCATAATATGGACTTATACCAAATAGGGCTATCTTCTGTATACCTATGCCAATTTATATATGCTATGGATACCACCAGTAAACAGTTGGAGCTAACTAGTCATCGACCTGGCCAAGGCTTTCGTCTCTGTCAATCACCGCATTCTTATCGGCAGACTCAACAGCCTTGGTTTCTCAAATGACTGTCTCGCCTGGTTCACCAACTACTTCCCTGATAGAGTTCAGTGTGTCAAATCGGAGTGCCTGTTGTCCGGACCTCTGGCACTCTCTATGGGGGTGCCACAGGGTTCAATTCTCGGGCCGACTCTCTTCTCTGTATACATCAATGATATCGCTCTTGCTGCTGGTGATTCTCTGATCCACCTCTACGCAGACGACACCATTCTGTATATTTCTGGCCCTTCTTTGGACACTGTGCTAACTACCCTCCAGACGAGCTTCAATGCCATACAACTCTCCTTCCGTGGCCTCCAACTGCTCTTAAATGCAAGTAAAACTAAATGCATGCTCTTCAACCGATCGCTGCCCGCATGTCCAGCATCACTACTCTGGACGGTTCTGACCTAGAATATGTGGATAACTACAAATACCTAGGTGTCTGGTTAGACTGTAAACTCTCCTTCCAGACCCACATTAAGCATCTCCAATCCAAATTAAATCTAGAATCGGCTTCCTATTTCGCAACAAAGCATCCTTCACTCATGCTGCCAAACATACCATCGTAAAACTGACTATCCTACCGATCCTCGACTTCGGCGATGTCATCTATAAAATAGCCTCCAATACTCTACTCAACAAATTGGATGCAGTCTATCACAGTGCCATCCGTTTTGTCACCAAAGCCCCATATACTACCCACCACTGCGACCTGTACGCTCTCGTTGGCTGGCCCTCGCTTCATACTCGTCGCCAAACCCACTGGCTCCAGGTCATCTACAAGTCTTTGCTAGGTAAAGCCCCGCCTTATCTCAGTTCACTGGTCACCATAGCAGCACCCACCCGCAGCACGCGCTCCAGCAGGTATATCTATCTGGTCACCCCCAGAAGTAAATTCCTCCTTTTGGCTGCCTTTCCTTCCAGTTCTCTGCTGCCAATGACTGGAACAAACTGCAAAAATTGCTGAAGCTGGAGACTCTTATCTCCCTCACTAACTTCAAGCACCAGCTGTCAGAGCAGCTCACAGATTACTGCACCTGTACATAGCCCATCTGTAAATAGCCCATCCAACTTCCTTATCCCCATACTGTATTTTTTTATTTTGCTCCTTTGCATCCCAGTATCTCTACTTGCACATTCATCTTCTGCACATCTATCACTCCAGTGTTTAATTGCTATATCGTAAATACCTCGCCACTATGGCCTATTTTATTGCCTTACCTCCATTATCTTACCTCATTTGCACACACTGTATATATACTTAAAAAAAAAAATCTACTGTATTATTGACTGTATGTTTGTTTATTCCATGTGTAACTCTGTGTTGTTGTATGTGTCGAACTGCTTTGCTTTATCTTGGCCAGGTTGCAGTTGTAAATGAGAACTTGTTCTCAACTAGCCTACCTGGTTAAATAAAGGTAAAAAATGAAATAGTAAGCTAATTGACAAATTTGAACTTAGCTAGCTTAACAACAAGGTGGTTTTTCATCGTCAAATGTTGACAAAGCAATGAATGGTTAGACAAGGCATCAAATACTGTGTCACCTGTCTCAGTTTAATAATTTAACCATTATTCCTTGTTTCAAAACTATACTGTTCAAAAACTTGTGTGTAGGTTCTGAATGAGGTGGTGGTGGACCGAGGCCCTTCCTCCTACCTGTCTAATGTTGACCTGTACCTAGATGGACGCCTCATCACCTCTGTACAGGGAGACGGTGAGTACAGGACATGAAACAGCACTACAGTGGTGGCACGAACAAATACTCTTCTGTCTTCAGTACCTATCTCTCTTCTCTCTTCCCTCCCTTTCCTCCACCGCTCCAGGTGTGATCGTGTCGACCCCTACAGGCAGTACAGCGTATGCAGCTGCAGCGGGAGCCTCAATGATCCATCCTAATGTCCCGGCCATCATGGTCACACCGATCTGCCCACACTCCCTCTCCTTCAGACCCATAGTGGTGCCTGCTGGGGTCGAGTTGATGGTGAGAGTGGGAGGAGAAGGGAGAGTTACATTTAAGTCATTTAGCTGACGCTCTTATCCAGAGCGACTTACAATTTGGAAAGTTCATACATATTCATTGAAGAGAGTGGGGAGGGTTAAAGAGTGGGAGGGGATCTGTCTGTCTTATGGTTGTGTTGACCTCTTCCCCTTGTCTTTCTGTCTCTGTCTGTCTGCAGATCACCCTCTCCCCTGATGCCAGGAACACTTGCTGGGTGTCGTTCGACGGCAGGAAGAGACAGGAGATCAGCCATGGAGACTGGTAACTTCACTGTCCTTCACCTTACAACCATTTACTACAGTGTAATAGCTTCCACATACTAGCAGGTAGAATGGAGGATCCTTGCTAGAACACTAATCAACCCTAATCTCCCTCCTCTCCACCCCTCCTCTCCCTTCTCTCCCCTCCCTTCTCTCCCCCTCTTACCATTCCTCTCACCCCCCTCTTCTTCCCTCACCGTCTCCCCCTACTCTCCCTGCAGTATAAAGATCACTACGTCGTGCTATCCGGTACCATCCATCTGTTGTCATGATCTGGTGTATGACTGGTTTGAGAGCCTGGCTCAGTGTCTGCACTGGAACGTCAGAAAGAAACAAGCTCGTCTGGCTGACGATGTCTCGGACTCCTCAGATACAGAGAACTGAACACAGACAGACACATAAATGTGCACAGGAATTGAAAACACACAAGCACACATAAGAATATATACATTTGAAGTCGGAAGTTTACGTACACTTAGGTTGGAGTCATTAAAACTCGTTTTTCAAACACTCCACAAATTTCTTGTTAACAAACTATAGTTTTGGCAAGTCGGTTAGGACATCTACTTTGTGCATGACACAAGTCATTTTTCCAACAATTGTCTACAGACAGATTATTTCACATGTAATTCATTGTATTACAATTCCAGTGGGTCAGAAGTTTACATACACTAAGTTGACTGTGCCTTTAAACAGCTTGGAAAATTCCTGAAAATGATGTCATGGCTTTAGACGCTTCTGATATGCTAATTGACATCCTTTGAGTCAATTGGAGGTGTACCTGTGTGGATGTATTTCAAGGCCTACCTTCTAACTCGGTGCCTCTTTGTTTGACATCATGGGAAAATCAAAAGAAATCAGCTAAGACCTCAGAAAAATAATTGTAGACCTCCACAAGTCTGGTTCATCCTTTGGAGAAATTTCCAAATGCCTGAAGGTACCACGTTCATCTGTACATACAATAGTACGCACGTATAAACACCATGGGACCACGCAGCCGTCATACCGCTCAGGAAAGAGACGCGTTCTGTCTCCTAGAGATGAACGTACTTTGGTGCGAAAAGTGCATATCAATCCCAGAACAACAGCAAAGGACCTTGGGATGATGCTGGAGGAAACGGGTACAAAAGTATCTATATCCACAGTAAAACGAGTCCTATATCGACATAACCTGAAAGGCCGCTCAGCAAGGAAGAAGCCACTGCTCCAAAACCGCCATAAAAAACCCTTACTACGGTTTGCAACTGCACATGGGGACAAAGATCATACTATTTGGAGAAATGTCCTCTGGTCTGATGAAACAAAAATAGAACTGTTTGGCCATAATGACCATCGTTATGTTTGGAGGAAAAAGGGGGAGGCTTGTTAGCCGAAGAACACCATCCCAACCGTGAAGCACGGGGGTGGCAGCATCATCTTGTGGGGGTGCTTTGCTGCAGGAAGGACTGGAGCACTTCACAAAATAGATGGCATCATGAGGAAAGAAAAGTACGTGGATATATTGAAGCAAAATCTCAAGACATCAGTCAGGAAGTTAAAGCTTGGTCGCCAATGGGTCTTCCAAATATACAATGACTCCAAGTATATTTCCAAAGTTGTGGCAAAATGGCTTAAGGACAACAAAGTCAAGGTATTGGAGTGGCCGTCACAAGCCCTGACCTCAATCATATAGAAAATTTGTGAGCAGAACTCACGTCTGCGAGCAAGGAGGCCTACAAACCTGACTCAGTTACACCAGCTCTGTCAGGAGGAATGGGCCAAAATTCACCCAACTTGTTGTGGGAAGCTTGTGGAAAGCTACCCGGAATGGTTGACCCAAGTTAAACAATTTAAAGGCAATGCTACCAAATACTAATTGAGTTTATGTAAACTTCTGACCCAATGGGAATGTGATGAAAGAAATACAAGCGGAAATCATTCTCTCTACTATTATTCTGACATTTCACATTCTTAAAATAAACTGGTGATCTTAACTGACCTAAGACAGGGAATTCTTACTAGGACTAAATGTCAGGAATTGTGAAAAACTGAGTTTAAATGTATTTGGCTAAGGTGTATGTAAACTTCCGACTTCAACTGTGTGTATATATATATTTTACACATAGTATTGTCAGGGAATTATACTAGAAAGCAGTCATATTCATGTTAAACAGGTTATGATGCTAACTGACTGATTTTTCTGGGCCCCCTGGCTGGATGATTTAGTTAACATTTAGTATTATGGTCCTAATCATCACTCTGTTTTAGTGTGCATCTCAATCAGTTACATTCCAAATATTCTGCTTGTCCCTTTAGATGGCTACAGGCCACACAGCTGATCTGGGAGAATGATGAGTGGTTAAGTCCCAAATGGCGCCCTATTCAATATACAGTGCACTACTTTTGACCAGATTCCTATGGGTCCTGGTAAAAAGTAGTGCACTGTTAAAAATGCTATTGCAACCTTTGCAATAAGGAATTGAGACCAAAAGCTCAAGAGAAGTTTCAATTGTTTAATACCAAGGATACAGTCAGCTGAGTGCATACATTTTAGAAAGCTCACAACACATTTTATACTCTTCCCACCTACCCAGCTGTACATTTGATGACCCCAATGAGTTTCCCTCCTTTCCCTTGTGGAATGTCCATGGTCCTCTCTTTGTTTAGCTATATTTCAGAATCACACGCCGTCCATCTTCTGTTCTGATCTCTGATCAAAGGCAATTTCCTCTTCTCTGATTAGGTCAACATTTCTAAATTAGCATACACACAGTTTCATGGCCTGAACTCCATTAATGCAATGAGAGAAATTCCTGTTCTTCCGTACAATGCAGCATGGCTAGATAGTGACCAGTGTTGAGAATCTCATCATAGTGAGCTGATGAGCACTAGGAGGATCCGCTGTAAAACTCGTAATACACTTGAGCGTACAAAACATTATGAACACCTGCTCTCTCCATGACATAGACTGACCAGGTGAATCCAGGTGAAAGATATGATCCTTTATTGATGTCACTTGTTAAATCCACTTTAATCAGTGTAGATGAAGGGGAGGAGATGGGTTAAAGAAGGATTTAACTCGATATTAGGAATGTGTTCCTGATCATATTTACTCAGTGTATTTTTCTCCATTTCTTTGTGGTGGACTAGAGTTGAATCTCAAACGACTTCAATGATCCCTGAAAAGCTGTAGTGCAATGATCAGTCAAACTGTAGTCTGTCCAATATCCCTCAAAAGCTGTAGTCAGTCCAATCCCTCAAAAGCTGTAGTCTGTCCAATATCCCTCAAAAGCTGTAGTCTGTCCAATATCCCTCAAAAGCTGTAGTCTGTCCAATATCCCTCAAAAGCTGTAGTCTGTCCAATATCCCTCAAAAGCTGTAGTCTGTCCAATATCCCTCAAAAGCTGTAGTCTGTCCAATATCCCTCAAAAGCTGTAGTCTGTCCAATATCCCTCAAAAGTTGTAGTCAAAAGCTGTTGATTAAGTATTATTTGTGTCTTTCTTAACCTCCTGATGTTAATTTTGTCAGGGTTGTGATCAATTCCATTTCAATTCAGAAAGTAAACCCAGTTCCACATTTTCCTCATTGAAAAACATGGTCTGGAATTGGAATTTGTTGGACTTGTTGGATTGACTGGAATCTGACCCCAACCCTGGTCTCTACATAACAGAGTAGGTCGTCTGTCGTCAGGGCTAGTCAGACACTGCACAACATACAGAAAATGAAGGCCCATAATGTTGAAGTTTTGGAAGTTATTAGTATTTTACCTGACCACTTGTGTAATATTTGTATATTCTGGTCGTAGGGTTTCAAAACTATTTCAACAAGACAAATGTTTTAATAAGCCTTATGACGGATCAAACAAAGACTGACTTTCATCTCCGATTTCATTCAGTGTTCATCTGTAGACCAATTATTTAATATTTATTCTGTACATAGATATTATAGTCAATCACCACATTCATTATATTCCTATTTACATATAGAGCCTCTAGTTTAAAGGAGATCTTATGCTTAGTATGTTTTAATGGTTGTCTATATTTCATACACGAAGAGGCTAGTTTCCTGAATATTTAAAGGGGCAATCTGCAGTTGCTAGATTCATTTTTGGACATATAAAGTAATGATATAGTACCATTAATTCTTGAAGAATATGGCTTAAAAATGCCTCAGGAGCTTAGTTCCACTGTTTTACCCCATCAGAACCCAAAATATAAGCTTGTTTTACTCCAATGTTTGTAAACAAAGTAAACAAAACAGTTTATATCCTAATGACATGGTGAAAACTTAAATTTTGATGTCATGGATGGTCAGTCCCTGCATCCATATCTAGGAATTTGAGTGATTACATTTCTTCAGCTCAACCCTCCGCTTTTTATGGGTGGAGAAAAACACTTTGTTTTTGTTTCAACTGCTTGATTGGCCCTTTAAAGGAGCTAAGATGGAGGAAATAATTATGACCCTTTATGGTTGGTTACAAGCGTTTCCCATGTTATTAATGAGATTGTCCCTAACACGCAGTTGTGTTATTGAGGGGTGAATTTTTGTGTTGAAATAAAGTACTTTGTGTGCATCACAGGTACGCTGTATGGCCAAAAGAATGTGGACAATCCTTTAAATTAGTGGATTTGGCTATTTCAGCCACAAAATCGAGCACACCGCCATGCAATCTCCATAGACAAACATTGGCAGTAGAATGGCCTTTACTGAAGAGCTCAGTGACTTTCAACGTGGCACCCTCATAGGATGCCATCTTTCCAACAAGTCAGTTAGTCAAATTTCTGCCCTGCTAGAGCTGCCCCGGTCAACTGTAAGTGCTCTTAGTGTGAAGTGGAAACGTCTAGGAGCAGCAACAGCTCAGCCGTGAAGTGGTAGGCCACACAAGCTCACAGAACGGGACCGCCAAGTGCTGAAGCGTGTAAAAATCGTCTGTCCTCGGTTGCAACATTCACTACCGAGTTCCAAACTGCCTCTGGAAGCAGCAACAGCACAATAACTTTTTGTCGGGAGCTTCCTGAAATGGGTTTCCATTGCCGAGCAGCCGCATACAGATCACCATGCGCAGTGCCAAGTGTCAGCTTTAGTGGTGTAAACCTCGCCACCATTGGACTTTGGAGAAGTGGAAACGCGTTCTCTGGAGTGATGAATTACGCTTCACCATCTGGTAGTCCGACGGAGAAATCTGGGTTTGGCGGATACCAGGAGAATGCTACCTGCCCGAATGCATAGTGCCAATTAAAGTTTGGTGGCGGAGGAATAATGGTCTGTGGCTGTTTTTTATGGTTCGGGCTAGGCTCAAATGTTCCAGTGAAGGGAAATCTTAACGCTACAACATATAATGACATTCTAGACGATTCTGTTTCCAACTTTGTGGCAGCAGTTTGGGGAATCCTCTTTCCTGTTTCAGCGTGACAATTCCCCCGTGCACAAAGCGAGGTCCATACAGAAATGGTTTGTCGATCAGTGTGGAATAACTTGACTGGCCTGGGTAGAGCCCTGACCTCAACCCTATCGAACACCTTTGGGATGAACTGGAACGCCGACTGCGAGCCAGGCCTAATAGCCCAACATCAGTGCCCGACCTCACTAATGCTCTTGTGGCTGAATGGAAGAAAGTCCCCTGAACAATGTTCCAACATCTAGTGGAAAGTCTTCCCAGAAGAGGGGAGGCTGTTATAGCATCAAAGGGGGGGACCAATTCTATATTAATGCCCATGATTTTGGAATAAGATGTTCGACAAGCAGGTGTCCACATACTTTTGGTCATATAGTGTAGACATCTATGATTTTGTTTTAAGATTTGGAGTGGTGCGGACCAACCAAATGTGGTCTTGTTTTGGGGCAGAGCTCATTAAAACAAGGTTATTACATATTTCTACCTTTTTTGTGTACATATTTATTAAGGATCCCCATTTAGTTCCTGCCAAGGCAGCAGCTACTCTTCCTGGGGTTTATTAAGGATCCCCATTTAGTTCTGCCAAGGCAGCAGCTACTCTTCCTGGGGTTTATTAAGGATCACCATTTAGTTCTGCCAAGGCAGCAGCTACTCTTCCTGGAGTCCAGCAACATTAAGGCAGTTTATATACAACAACAAAAATATTACATGACATACATTTCATGTCACTTTTCACAACAGATAGTGTTTGCCCTCAGGCCACTACTCTACTACCACATACCTGCGTAGGATGAGAGAATGACATTCATACATTATCCATAATTATGTATTTCTTTATAGTACAGATCAGGGATCCATAATCCTGTTACCTGATTTACATTTTTGGGGAAAACGTTGCATAAAAAAACGGAGATTTTACCGTAATTCTGTTACCAAACTGCACAGTTCTTCCAGTAAATATGTTTTTGTGAAATATTTGTTCAAAGTAGTCCTTGTGCATAGAGTTGTATGGTTTGTTAAACTTTTAAATCAATGGTTTTTGTTTGGCATCTATTTTAAACGTGTGAAATTAGATTTGAAAAACGATGTAAATACTTTTCATTTGATACCAGAATGTTTTCTTAATTAACCTTTTATTTAACTAGGCAAGTCCGTTACAATGATTGCCTACACTGGCCAAACCCTTACGACGCAATTTTGCACCGCCCTATGGGACTCCCAATCATGGCCGGTTGTGATTACAGCCTGGAATCGAACCAGGGTCTGTGGTGATGCCTCTAGCACTGAGATGCAGTGTCTTTTTTTTTTCTTTTCTAGGGGTGGATCAGCTTAATATTGCGGAAAGAATGTTGCTTCCAATGTAATTGTCTGCATCATTTCCAATCCCCCATATTTTTTGGGGTAAATATATATATCCATACACGCATGCATACATACCACATATATACATACACATACCTATATAGACATACATACTTTTTTAAAGAATATACCTTTATTATTATTCCCCGCAACCCTACCACCGCTCCCCCAATTGGAGTAAACTAATAAACACTTCTGCTTTTACCTTCAATTTATACATCTTATACCTATTTTACAGACACAGTCTACTTTATAATAGTTCTCTCTTGTTTGTTCTTAGTCCTTCCTCTATTTCTGTTGTCCATCCAATTTTATTTCCACTTGTAACTGTGCTATTTCACAAAAGCTCCGCACCTATACACATTTCACAGATCCCGTATGCCCTACATTGTTTATCTTGTTATTAGTCCCACCCTTCAGTTCCACTCAACCCTTCCCATCTATCTTCCAACATCATCCATTTCGGATTTTTATTTGCCATATATTTTTCAACTGTGCTGTGATGCTTCACAAAAGATTTGAACCTTCCTATTCTCATAGCTTCTACAGATTGTAAATTAAAAATAAACATTTTTGCTAAAATAATTATTATATTATTGATTGATTGACTATGGCTTTTCAAATCCCCCAGTATTGCTATCTGTAGCATTAGTTCCGAGATGCAGTGTCTTACACCGCTGCGCCACTCGGGAGCACTGGGACATTAGACATCCCACGAAAAATGGGTTGTGAACTAATTTGTATATTTTAGCCATTCATTCACCCATGTCTTCTGGTTAACGGTTTGCTTGTAAAATACACCTTGTCCACTAGAGGGCTGTCTTTTACCACTTAGAACCCTCAGTAGGTTGGTTGTCATAGAGACAAAACTCTTAGATGATGGATGAGAGCCAAACATCAGAAACCATTTGGTTGCTCCTGAAATGGCACCCTATTCCCCATATAGTCAACTACTCATGACCAGAGGCCTGTTTATTTTAACCTTTTAATTTCATATCTATTTAACTAGGCAAGTCCGTTAAGACCAAATTCTTATTTACAATTGCGGTTTACCCCGGCCAAATCCTAACCCGGACGACGCTGGGCTAATTGTGCACCGCCCTATGGGACTCCCAATCACGGCCGGTTGTGATTACAGCCTGGAATCGAAACAGGGTCTGTGGTGACGCCTCTAGCACTGAGATGCAGTGTCTTACACCGCTGCGCCACTCGGGAGCGCTGGGACATCAGACATCCCACTGCTCTCATGGGTTGTGAACGAATTCGTATATTTTAGCCATTCATTCACCCATGTCTTCCTGTCATGACTCGACCAATCGGGGATTGTCATTGGCTGATAATGGCAGCCAACTTGTCATTGCAGCCATTCCTGGACTCCCCTTTTCTACTGCACCGTTGTAATTGAAATCATAGTACCATGTTGGTCTTCTTATTGACTGCCAATCATAGGCTATTATGTACCGTTTTCCCAAGAGAACCCCTTTCAACATCTAGGCTACATTCTGTAACCTGAGGCGCTGATAAATTCTCCATGTTGTTTAATGTCTTCCATGCTGTTACATGGCTCCCTTTTGGTGCTGAAAAATGACATCTGATTGACACTCATGCAGTCTTTGATCACGTTAGGCCTGCAGTACAAAGTGTCAGATCTGGACCGTTTTACCCCAAAACCCTGCCTGAGAAAAATACTGCTGTTTTGTGAAATGACATCTTAGAGAGAATCTATAGGAATCATCAGAAGAGAGACTGTGGAATCTGAAAGCCTTCGGTTACCTTCCACACAACAACTAATCAGCCAAATATCAAGAGGTTTGGCTCATCTGAGAATAGGCTAGAGGGGTGCGAGAATAGGCTAGAGGGGTGCGAGAATAGGCTAGAGGGGTGCGAGGGTAGATGGGTGAGAGACAATTACCTGAGAAAGGGACATGGGGTTGATTTGGCTGCGTTTACATCAATCAACTCAGATTTTTTGCCAATAATTGGGGAAATATCAGAATTAGGCTTCCTGTGTAAACACAGCCTTTGTGCTCCAGTATGTTTGTGGATGAACAGGAGAAAATACTGACTTGTGAAGATTCTCATTCCCAGACACTTCCTCCGAAATGCGCAAAGAGCCTGGTGGACCAGATAAACTTGGCCTTCGTTAGCCAGTACAGAGAGCCGGGAGAAACTCCCAGCGCAAACCGTAGGCACTGGTTTAATCTACAAACCAATCATCTCCCACAACACCTTCCCCCTAACCCTCCCCGTACGTTAGCACACCACAAGCACAGAGCCACGCCTCGCAGTCTTGTGATTCGCTAAAATTAAATTCCTATTAGAATTCTATGGGCACTCACACCAAGGCCAACCTTTTGATTGGTTGATATCCCAGGCCTATATGCACTGTGCACAATAGCCTGAGGACGAGGTTAGTGAAGATGCAGAAACATGGAGATCACGACTTGTTATGATTATCACCATTTCCCCAACAGTGTAAAAAGCACGGAGTCACGAAGGATAATAGGAAAGAGATGTAGATGATTTATTTCTACTTTGGAAAGTAAGTTAAGAACAAATTCTTATTTACAATGACGGCCTAGGAACTATGGGTTAACTGCCTTGTTCAGGGGCAGAATAACAGATTTATACCTTGTCAGCTCGGGGATTCGATCTAGCGACCTTTCTGTTACTGGTCCAACGCTCTAACCACTAGGCTACCTGCCGCCCCAATATATCCATACTGTTGATGATGACATGCCCCCCCCTGGGTATAAACTGATTGAATTAACATTGTTTTCATGTCATTTCAACAACACCAAATCAATGTGATGACGTTGAATCAACGTGGAAAACTGATTGGATTCGCAAAAAGTCCAACGTAAAGGGAATGTTAGTAATTTTTTTGGGGTGACTGTACTTTTCACTCACTTTATAATGAGGGGAAATGGTAACCATGCTCATGTTACTGCAGCATTCTCAAGATACGTATGGGGTTATGGGGAGGATAAGTATGGGGTTATGGGGAGGATAAGTATGGGGTTATGGGGAGGATAAGTATGGGGTTATGGGGAGGATAAGTATGGGGTTATGGGGAGGATAAGTATGGGGTTATGGGGAGGATACGTATGGGGTTATGGGGAGGATACGTATGGGGTTATGGGGAGGATAAGTATGGGGTTATGGGGAGGATAAGTATGGGGTTATGGGGAGGATAAGTATGGGGTTATGGGGAGGATAAGTATGGGGTTATGGGGAGGATAAGTATGGGGTTATGGGGAGGATAAGTATGGGGTTATGGGGAGGATAAGTATGGGGTTATGGGGAGGATAAGTATGGGGTTATGGGGAGGATAAGTATGGGGTTATGGGGAGGATAAGTATGGGGTTATGGGGAGGATAAGTATGGGGTTATGGGGATGATAAGTATGGGGTTATGGGGAGGATACGTATGGGGTTATGGGGAGGATAAGTATGGGCTTATGGGGAGGATAAGTATGGGGTTATGGGGAGGATAAGTATGGGGTTATGGGGAGGATAAGTATGGGGTTATGGGGAGGATAAGTATGGGGTTATGGGGAGGATAAGTATGGGGTTATGGGGAGGATAAGTATGGGGTTATGGGGAGGATAAGTATGGGGTTATGGGGAGGATAAGTATGGGGTTATGGGGAGGATACGTATGGGGTTATGGGGAGGATAAGTATGGGGTTATGGGGAGGATAAGTATGGGGTTATGGGGAGGATAAGTATGGGGTTATGGGGAGGATAAGTATGGGGTTATGGGGAGGATAAGTATGGGGTTATGGGGAGGATAAGTATGGGGTTATGGGGAGGATAAGTATGGGGTTATGGGGAGGATAAGTATGGGGTTATGGGGAGGATAAGTATGGGGTTATGGGGAGGATAAGTATGGGGTTATGGGGAGGATAAGTATGGGGTTATGGGGATGATAAGTATGGGGTTATGGGGAGGATACGTATGGGGTTATGGGGAGGATAAGTATGGGGTTATGGGGAGGATAAGTATGGGGTTATGGGGAGGATAAGTATGGGGTTATGGGGAGGATAAGTATGGGGTTATGGGGAGGATACGTATGGGGTTATGGGGAGGATAAGTATGGGGTTATGGGGAGGATAAGTATGGGGTTATGGGGAGGATAAGTATGGGGTTATGGGGAGGATAAGTATGGGGTTATGGGGAGGATAAGTATGGGGTTATGGGGAGGATAAGTATGGGGTTATGGGGAGGATAAGTATGGGGTTATGGGGAGGATAAGTATGGGGTTATGGGGAGGATAAGTATGGGGTTATGGGGAGGATAAGTATGGGGTTATGGGGAGGATAAGTATGGGGTTATGGGGATGATAAGTATGGGGTTATGGGGAGGATACGTATGGGGTTATGGGGAGGATAAGTATGGGGTTATGGGGAGGATAAGTATGGGGTTATGGGGATGATAAGTATGGGGTTATGGGGAGGATAAGTATGGGGTTATGGGGAGGATAAGTATGGGGTTATGGGGAGGATAAGAATGGGGTTATGGGGAGGATAAGAATGGGGTTATGGGGAGGATAAGTATGGGGTTATGGGGAGGATAAGTATGGGGTTATGGGGAGGATAAGTATGGGGTTATGGGGAGGACGTGAGCTTGTTTTGCCCTCGCCACCATTTATCTTCACCTGCGATCGATAGCTTCATTTGTGCGGTCCTCTCTTGATGATGAGAATATTTTTTGGGGAGCTGATCTTTCTGTCTTCTCAAGGACCGTATTGAACCATGTGAATGAGAGAAATAATGGACATCTGTCTACTCCATCTTCCCTGTTATTGACTCAGTGCTTTAAACACAGTGTTTTTATAATGAGGGGAATGGGGATGATGGGGAAGAAGTGCGGACAACGTAGTTAAGGTGCAGGAGAATAGAAGATGAGATGTCTCGGGGCTCTTTTCAATCCGCGTTGTGGGAGTTCAGATTTACAACGTGATTGAAAATGTAACGTTCCTGATTTTAACAGAGACTGCATTCACGGTAAACGCTGCGTATGTCGGCTAAGTCGAAAATTACCTTTACATTTCTATTGTGGAATCTGTAACGCTTCGGGTTCCCAGACTGAACAGAGCCCTTAATTGTGGTTGGAAATGGTGACGTCATCAACACTGAGTGGCAGAATGGTTTTACTGTCTTCAGTCCTATGTTCCTCTTTATCCAGAGGCATATATGGAGATTCTGTACGTACATACATACAATATATATAATGTGTATATACTTTATGTACATACACTATTTGCTGTTCAGGTTGGAGAGGGTGAGCTCCAAACGCCCCCGCTCTCGTCAAGTTGTCCCATTTTTAGTTTGTGTTTTATGTAACCACATGGGGGTGTTGTCATAGCTCCGTGGATAGCTTATGTAAATTGATATAGCATCTGCTTCTCATACTTTTTTCAAATGTATATAAAGGAATAGTTTGTTTTTTATAAAGCACTTTGAATATTGAAAGGACACATGCATTTATTTTTGTAAGTACATTTTAATGTGTTGTGCACTCAGCCAAAACACACACTATAGTAGATTGGGAAAACATAACACGTGTTGCCTGCTGTGATAATAACCCATAAAGGTGCAACATATTTCCTCTTTGACAAGTTACTCTGTTTTGAAGCATGACTAACAAAGACGTGACTCACACAACTGATGTCTCATGGCATGCGACCATTGTATATGGCAAATTGGCGACACAATGACTTTAAGACCACATGAATTAAAGTGTTTCTGAACATGGGGGGGGGACAGCGGTGGAACATATGGGGGGGGGGGGCAGCGGTGGAACATATGGGGATAGGTTCTATAATCTCTGCCATAATCAATGTTCTGAGAAAATCCAACATGACAGTTTACAGATGACAGTTCAACATACAATGTTTCAACAAGCAATTTCATGTATTTTTATATAATAACAGACATGACCTTTTTAAAGCTGAAATCCACATAAGGGCAAACGACGCCGCTGTTCGCGCCAGCACATTTGTTATTGTTTTTGTTGATGAAACCGAGTTATGGAGTGTCCAGCATCGTGAAAATAAATAATTACAGTACGTACGCTGTTGGTCTATCGCGCGTCGAATGATGATGATGTCGTCAGAGGGAGTAATTTATTTGTTGTAAAAAGACGTGTCAGTTTTACCGTTATGGATTCCACCTTTAACGCTTTGACCCCTAGCGACAACAGGGTTCAAGTTAAGGTAACTGGAACTCTGAGGCATTCTGTTATGTGTTGTACTATGTCTGATCTACTTCCTTATCTGTTCTATTGGATGTGAATACGCAGAAGACACTTGTTGTCCCATTGGCAACATTCTCAACCAAATAAACATTTCACACACAGACACGTCGACGATCAAAAACAGTGTCCAGATGGAAGGTGAAGAATCACACAAAGGGTTAGATGCAGACTGTTGAAGTTCAGTAATGCTGGTTTGAGGAGCTTGTTATCTGAGTGTCTGTCTTGGAATACACATGAGCTTCTGTTAAATCAGACACAGTTAAAATGGATGAAAACATTTCCCTCTGTCCTTTCCCTTGCTTCATCAAACAACATTGGAATACAGAGGTGAGGCAGATAGACAATGCTTCGGCTCTACAGTTGTTCAGTGTGACTTCTGTCTTTCTGTTTGTTGAAGTTTATTGTCATCAACAACAAAAAAAGAAGCTCAACTGAAATGTTTCTAGAGTGGGTTAACCAGCCAACCACTGTTTGAACATTGACACACTCTGTACTACTCCAGTCCATACAGAACATGGTCATTAATGGTTGTTGCTTGTCCAGTGGTTGTTGCTTGTCCATTTCCAGCCAGAACAAGTAAGCATCTGGCTGCCTTTAGAAGACAGCGTCCTATGAAGCGCCCTTCATATTAAAGGCCCAATGCATACATTTTTATCTCAATATCAAATTATTTCGGGTAACAATTAAGTACCTTAATGTGATTGTTTTGAATCAAAATGGTCAAAACGAAACAATGGCTTCTTAACAAAAGCAATTTCTCATGCAAGAACTTTGAAAGGACTGTCTGGGAGGAGGAGAAAACTGAAAACTAACTGTTATTGGCTGAGTTTTGGAACTCTCTTATTGGCCTATTAATCTGTTAACCAATTTACTGCCTGGTGATGTTACCAGTCAGGCCAAAACTCCATCCCACCAAAACAGGCTGAAATTTCAGGCAGTCTTTACAAACAGCTCTTACACTAATAGGGCATCATCATAATTTAAAAAATGTCACAGTATTATCCCAACCTAAATATATATCAAACACAAATAAATCACGTTTTTGACTGCACTGGGCCTTTATGCGTCCTACGAAGTACCCTCCATATTAAGCGTCCTACGAAGGGCCCTCCATTACCTCCTAAGCATCCTACAAAGTGCCCTCCATATTAAGAGCACTACGAAGGGCCCTCCATTACCTCCTAAGCGTCCTACAAAGTGCCCTCCATATTTTGAGCACTACGATGGGCCCTCCATGTTGACGGTGGTGACGAAGCACCTCTGGAACAATCTCTCAGGGTCGGGTGGCTGGTTGTCACAGTCCAGCTTCCTGCTGAAGAAGTGCTTCCTGAAGCCGTGAGGGCCGATGGAAGGTGCTGGGCCGGAGTGGCTGGGGCCCTCACTGGGTTCCAACCCTGGAATATCGAGACACACACGCAGGCACACATGCACGCATGCGCACACACACACACACACACACACACACACTGCAGCTTTACTTGTTCATTGTGAGATAGAAATGTGTGTTTTTGCAGTCCTCTTTTTTTATTCCAACCAGACATCACTAGCTGGCCCATCATTATGGTATGTCACTAGCTGGCCAATCATTATGGTATGTCACTAACTGGCCCATCATGGTATGTCACTAACTGGCCCATCATTATGGTATGTCACTAACTGGCCCATCATTATGGTATGTCACTAACTGGCCCATCATTATGGTATGTCACTAACTGGCCCATTATTATGGTATGTCACTAACTGGCCCATCATTATGGTATGTCACTAGCTGGCCCATCATTATGGTATGTCCCAAGCAAGACAATAATGATGATATGTCACTAACCGGCCCATCATTATGGTATGTCACTAACTGGCCCATCATTATGATATCTCACTAGCTGGCCCATCATTATGGTATGTCACTAGCTGGCCCATTATTATGGTATGTCACTACCTGGCCCATTGTTATGGTATGTCACTACTGGCCCATTGTTATGGTATGTCACTACCTGGCCCATTGTTATGGTATGTCACTACCTGGCCCATCATTATGGTATGTCCCAAGCAAGACAATAATGATGATATGTCACTACTGGCCCATCATTATGGTATGTCACTAACTGGCCCATCATTATGATATCTCACTAGCTGGCCCATCATTATGGTATGTCACTAGCTGGCCCATCATTATGGTATGTCACTAGCTGGCCCATTATTATGGTATGTCACTACCTGGCCCATCATTATGGTATGTCCCAAGCAAGACAATAATGATGATATGTCACTACTGGCCCATCATTATGGTATGTCACTAACTGGCCCATCATTATGATATCTCACTAGCTGGCCCATCATTATGGTATGTCACTAGCTTGCCCATCATTATGGTATGCCACTAACTGTCCAATTATTATGGCATGTGACTAGCTGGCCCATTATTATGGTATGTCACTAGCTGGCCCATCATTATGGTATGTCACTAACTGGCCCATCATTATGGTATGTCACTACTGGCCCATTATTATGGTATGTCATTAGCTGGCCCATCATTATGGTATATCACTAACTGGCCCATTATTATGGTATGTCGCTAGCTGGTCCATCATTATGGTATGTCACTAACTGGCCCATCATTATGGTATGTCACTAACTGGCCCATCATTATGGTATGTCACTAGCTGGCCCATCATTATGGTATGTCACTAACTGGCCCATCATTATGGTATGTCACTAGCTGGCCCATTATTATGGTATGTCACTAGCTGGCCCATCATTATGATATGTCACTAATTGGCCCATCATTATGGTATGTCACTAACTGGCCCATCATTATGGTATGTCACTAACTGGCCCATCATTATGGTATGTCACTAACTGGCCCATTATTATGGTATGTCGCTAACTGGCCCATCATTATGGTATGTCACTAACTGGCCCATCATTATGGTATGTCACTAGCTGGCCCATCATTATGGTATGTCCCAAGCAAGACAATAATGATGATATGTCACTAACCGGCCCATCATTATGGTATGTCACTAACTGGCCCATCATTATGGTATGTCACTAGCTGGCCCATCATTATGGTATGTCACTAGCTGGCCCATCATTATGGTATGTCACTAGCTGGCCCATCATTATGGTATGTCACTAGCTGGCCCATCCTTATGGTATGTCACTAATTGGCCCATCATTATGGTATGTCACTTAACTGGCCCATTATTATGGTATGTCACTAGCTGGCCCATCCTTATGGTATGTCACTAATTGGCCCATCATTATGGTATGTCACTTAACTGGCCCATTATTATGGTATGTCACTAACTGGCCCATCATTATGGTATGTCACTAGCTGGCCCATCCTTATGGTATGTCACTAATTGGCCCATCATTATGGTATGTCACTTAACTGGCCCATTGTTATGGCATGTGACTAGCTGGCCCATCATTATGGTATGTCGCTAACTGGCCCATTATTATGGTATGTCACTAGCTGGCCCATTATTATGGTATGTCACTAGCTGGCCCATCATAATGCATGTCACTAGCTGGCCCATCAATTTGGTATGTCACTAGCTGGCCCATCATTATGGTATGTCACTAGCTGGCCCATCATTATGGTATGTCACTAGCTGGCCCATCATTATGGTATGTCGCCTACTGGCCCATTATTATTGTATGTCACTAGCTGTCCCATCATTATGGTATGTCGCTAACTGGCCCATTATTATGGTATGCCACTAGCTAGCCCATCATTATCGTGTGTTCCTAGCTGGCCCATCATTATGGTATGTCACTAGCTGGCCCATTATTATGGTATGTCACAACTGGCCCATCATTATGGTATGTCACTAGCTGGCCCATCAATTTGGTATGTCACTAGCTGGCCCATCATTATCGTGTGTTACTAGCTGGCCCATCATTATGGTATGTCACTAGCTGGCCCATTATTATGGTATGTCACTACCTGGCCCATCATTATGGTATGTCCCAAGCAAGACAATAATGATGATATGTCACTACTGGCCCATCATTATGGTATGTCCCTAACTGGCCCATCATTATGATATCTCACTAGCTGGCCCATCATTATGGTATGTCGCTAACTGGCTCATTATTATGGTATGTCACTAACTGGCCCATCATTATGGTATGTCACTAGCTGGCCCATCATTATGGTATATCACTAATTGGCCCATCATTATGGTATGTTGCCAACTGGCCCATCATTATGGTATGTCACTAGCTGGCCCATCATTGTGGTATGTCACTAGCTGGCCCATCAATTTGGTATGTCACTAGCTGGCCCATCAATTTGGTATGTCACTAGCTGGCCCATCAATTTGGTATGTCACTAGCTAGCCCATCAATTTGGTATGTCACTAGCTGGCCCATCATTATGGTATGTCACTAGCTGGCCCATCATTATTGTATGTCACTAGCTGGCCCATCAATTTGGTATGTCACAAGCTGGCCCATCATTATGGTATGTCACTAGCTGGCCCATCATTATTGTATGTCACTAACTGGCCCATCATTATGGTATGTCACTAGCTAGCCCATTATTATGGTATGTCACTAACTGGCCCATCATTACGGTATGTCACTAGCTGGCCCATTGTTATGGTTTGTCACTACTGGCCCATTATTATGGTATGTCACTAGCTGGCCCATTGTTATGGTTTGTCACTACTGGCCCATTATTATGGTATGTCACTAGCTGGCCCATCAATTTGGTATGTCACTAGCTGGCCCATCAATTTGGTATGTCACAAGCTGGCCCATCATTATGGTATGTCACTAGCTGGCCCATCAATTTGGTATGTCACAAGCTGGCCCATCATTATGGTATGTCACTAGCTGGCCCATTATTATGGTATGTCACTACTGGCCCATCATTATGGTATGTCACTAGCTGGCCCATCAATTTGGTATGTCACTAGCTGGCCCATCATTATGGTATGTCACTAGCTGGTCCATCATTATGGTATGTCACTAGCTGGCCCATCATTATGGTATGTACAGTGGGGAGAACAAGTATTTGATACACTGACAATTTTGCAGGTTTTCCTACTTACAAAGCATGTAGAGGTCTGTAATTTTTATCATAGGTACACTTCAACTGTGAGAGAAGGAATCTAAAACAAAAATCCAGAAAATCACATTGTATGATTTTTAAGTAATTAATTTGCATTTTATTGCATGACATAAGTATTTGATACATCAGAAAAGCAGAACTGAATATTTGGTACAGAAACCTTAGTTTGCAATTACAGAGATCATATGTTTCCTGTAGTTCTTGACCAGGTTTGCACACACTGCAGCAGGGATTTTGGCCCACTCCTCCATACAGACCTTCTCCAGATCCTTCAGGTTTCGGGGCTGTCGCTGGGCAATACGGACTTTCGGCTCCCTCCAAAGATTTTCTATTGGGTTCAGGTCTGGAGACTGGCTAGGCCACTCCAGGACCTTGAGATGCTTCTTACGGAGCCACTCCTTAGTTGCCCTGGCTGTGTGTTTCGGGTCGTTGTCATGCTGGAAGACCCAGCCACGACCCATCTTCAATGCTCTTACTGAGGGAAGGAGGTTGTTGGTCAAGATCTCGCGATACATGGCCCCATCCATCCTCCCCTCAATACGGTGCAGTCGTCCTGTCCCCTTTGCAGAAAAGCATCCCCAAAGAATGATGTTTCCACCTCCATGGTTCACGGTTGGGATGGTGTTCTTGGGGTTGTACTCATCCTTCTATTCCTCCAAACACGGCGAGTGGAGTTTAGAGCAAAAAGCTCTATTTTTGTCTCATCAGACCACATGACCTTCTCCCATTCCTCCTCTGGATCATCCAGATGGTCATTGGCAAACTTCAGACGGGCCTGGACATGCGCTGGCTTGAGCAGGGGGACCTTGCGTGCGCTGCAGGATTTTAATCCATGACGGCGTAGTGTGTTACTAATGGTTTTCTTTGAGACTGTGGTCCCAGCTCTCTTCAGGTCATTGACCAGGTCCTGCCGTGTAGTTCTGGGCTGATCCCTCACATTCCTCATGATCATTGATGCCCCACGAGGTGAGATCTTGCATGGAGCCCCAGACCGAGGATGATTGACCGTCATCTTGAACTTCTTCCATTTTCTAATAATTGTGCCAACAGTTGTTGCCTTCTCACCAAGCTGCTTGGCTATTGTCCTGTAGCCCATCCCAGCCTTGTACAGGTCTACAATTTATCCCTGATGTCCTTACACAGCTCTCTGGTCTTGGCCATTGTGGAGAGGTTGGAGTCTGTTTGATTGAGTGTGTGGACAGGTGTCTTTTATACAGGTAACGAGTTCAAACAGGTGCAGTTAATACAGGTAATGAGTGGAGAACAGGAGGGCTTCTTAAAGAAAAACTAACAGGTCTGTGAGAGCCGGAATTCTTACTGGTTGGTAGGTGATCAAATACTTATGTCATGCAATAAAATGCAAATTAATTACTTAAAAATCATACAATGTGATTTTCTGGATTTTTGTTTTAGATTCCGTCTCTCACAGTTGAAGTGTACCTATGATAAAAATGACAGACCTCTACATGCTTTGTAAGTAGGAAAACCTGCAAAATCGGCAGTGTATCAAATACTTGTTCTCCCCACTGTATCTAACTGGCCCATTATTATTGTATGTCACTAGCCGGCCCATTATTATGGTATGTCGCCACCTCTGGTCACTTGTGTTACCTGGTGCTCGTAGTGGTAGGCCGTTGTCCAGGCGACTGGGCTTTGTGGCGATGAAGAGGTAGCAGAGGACACAGACTGTGATGAGGAAGGCCAGGAGGACCACCGCTGCTATGGACAGACCTATCAGAGCCCCAAAGCTGGGGAGGGAGAGAAGGAAGAGGGGGAGGTGAGTGGGAGAGGGAGGGGATGGAGAGGGGAGAGAGAGAAGGGAAGAGGAGAGAGAGAGATGAGGGGAGAGGGAGGGGATGGAGAGGGGGAGAGAGAAGGGAAGAGGAGAGAGAGAGATGAGGGAGAAAAAAGAGGAAGAGAAGAGAACACATCAAAAGAGAGTGAAAGAGCGAGTCTCAACATCAACAGTGAAGAGGTGACTTTGGGATGCTGGCCTTCTAGGCAGAGTTGCAAGGAAAAAATACATATCTCAGACTGGCCAATAAAAAAGAAAAGATTAAGACGGGCAAAAGAACACAGACACTGGACAGAGGAACTCTGCCTAGAAGGCCAGCATCCCGAAGTCGCCTCTTCACTGTTGACGTTGAGACTGGTGTTTTGTGGGAACTATTTAATGAAGCTGCCAGTTGAGGACTTGTGAGGCATCTGTTTCTCAAACTAGACATTCTAATGTACTTGTCCTCTTGCTCAGTTGTGCACCGGGGTCTCCCACTCCTCTTTCTATTCTGGTTAGAGCCAGTCTGCGCTGTTCTGTGACGGGAGTAGTACACAGCATTGTACGAGATCTTCCGTTTCTTGGTAATTTCTCGTATGGAATAGCCTTAATTTCTCAGAACAAGAATAGACTGACGAGTTACAGAAGAAAGTACTTTGTTTCTGGCCATTTTGAGCCTGTAATCAAACCCACAAATGCTGATGCTCCAGATACTCAACTAGTCTAAAGAAGGCCAGTTTCATTGCTTCTTTAATCAGAACGACAGTTTTCAGCTGTGCTAACATAATTGCAAAAGGGTTTTCTAATGATAAATTTGCATTTTAAAATGATAAACTTGGATTAGATAACACAGCGTGCCATTGGAACAAAGGAGTGATGGTTGCTGATAATGGGCCTCTGTACGCCTATGTGGATATTCCATTAGAAATCAGTTGTTTCCAGCTACAATAGTCATTTACAACAATAACAATGTCTACACTGTATTTCTGATCAATTTGATGTTATTTTATTGGACAAAAAATTGGCTTTTCTTTAAAAAACAAGGACATTTCTAAGTGACCCCAAACTTTTAATCAGTAGTGTATGTTGCAGAGTCTACAGGAAATCACGGACTACAAAAAGAGAACCAGCCACGTCACGGACACCGACGTCAAGCTTCCAGACAAACTAAACACCTTTTTTGCCCGCTTTGAGGGTAATACAGTGCCACTGTCATGGCCCGCTAACAAGAACTGTGCCCCCCGCCTTCTCCTTGGACGAGAGTAAAACATTTAAACATGTTAACCCACGCAAGGCTGCTGGCCCAGACGGCATCCCTAGCCGTGTCCTCAGAGCATGCGCAGACCAGCTGGCTGGTGTGTTTACAGACATATTCAATCTCTCCCTATCCCAGTCTGCTGTCCCCACATGCTTCAATATGGCCACCATTGTTCCTCTACCCAAGAAGGCAAAGATAACTGAACTAAATGACTACCGCCCCGTAGCACTCACTTCTGTTATCATTAAGTGCTTTGAGAGACTAGTCAAGGATCATATCACCGGCCACCCTAGACCCACTTCAGTTTGCATACTGCCCTAACAGGTCCACAGACAATGCAATCACCATCACACTGCACACTGCCCTATCCCATCTGGACAAGAGGAATACCTATGTAAGAAAGCTGTTCATTGACTTCAGCTCACCATTCAACACCATAGTACCCTCCAAGCTCATCATCAAGCTGGAGGCCCTGGGCCTCAACCCCGCCCTGTGCAATTAGGTTCTGGACTTTCTGACGGGCCGTCCACAGGTGGTGAAGGTAGGAAAAAACATTTCCACCTCGCTGACCCTCAACACTGGGGCCCCACAAGGGTGCGTACTCAGCCCCCTCCTGTACTCCCTGTTCGCCCACGACTGCGTGGCCATGCACGCCTCCAACTCAATCATCAAGTTTACAGACAACACAACAGTAGTAGGCCTGATTACCAACAACGATGAGTCAGCCTACAGGGAGGAGGTGAGGGCCCTCAGAAAAACAACCTCTCACTCAACGCCAACAAAACAAAGGAGATGATCGTGGACTTCAGGAAACAGCAGAGGTAGCACCCCCTATCTACATCGAAGGGATAGCAGTGGAGAAATGGAAAATTCCTCGGCATACACATCAAGGACAAACTGAAATGGTCCACCCACACAGACAGTGTGGTGAAGAAGGCGCAACAGCCTCAGGAGGCTGAAGAAATTTGGCTTGTCACCCAAAACCCTGACTAACTTCTACAGATCCACAATCGAGAGCATCCTGTCGGGTCCCACAACCGTAAGGAGGGTAGTGAGGTCTGCACAACGCATCACCGGGGGCAAACTACCTGCCCTCCAGGACACCTACAGCACCCGATGTCACAGGAAGGCCAAAAAGATCATCAAGGACAACAACCACCAGAGCCACTGCCTGTTCACCCCACTATCTTCCACAAGGCGAGGTCAGTACAGGTGCATCAAAGCTGGGACCGAGAGATTGAAGAATAGCTTCTATCTCAAGGCCATCAGACTGCTAAACAGCCATCACTAACTCAGAGAGGCTGCTGCCTACACTGAGACTCAATCACTGGCCACTTTAATAAATGGATCACTAGTCACTTTAAACAGTGGCACATTAAATAATGCCACTTTAATAATATTTACATATCTTGCATTACTCATATCACATGTGTATATACTCTATTTTATACCGTCTAGTTGCACCTTGCTCATGCTGCTCGGCCATCACTCATCCATATATTTATATGTACATATTCCCATTCACCCCTTTTATATTTGTGTGTATTAGGTAGTTGTTGGGGAATTGTTATATTACTTGTTAGATATTACTGGACTGTCAGAACTAGAAGCACAAGCATTTCGCTACACTCATAATAACATCTGCTGACAATGTGTATATGACCAATAACATTTGATTCAATTTGATTTGAAATCTCCTTCCAATAAGGTTAACCATTTCCCATGATCAATTTGAACTTTTACACATTTTCATGTTGAATTTTAATTGAGGTATTTATCACCTTCCATAAGATTGGCATACAATAGCCTATAAGATCACCATAACTCCAGTGCAAACCAATTGAAATGTGAAGATCCTATAAATCTGTTATCAGTATCATAAAGAATATCCTTCATGCTAGTGTATTAATCGTGTGCGCTTTGCTGTATAATTATGATCAACAACCTCTCTCATCTTGTGGTTTCTTGAGATAAAACAAAGCGTCATAGTCTACCTATGTAATAACCCTACAAGAACTATGTCCAAAAAGCACACCATCACAAAGGCTGGTAAAGATCCCTTACGTACCTGAGCCACCACATGTATCCATACTCATAAGGGAAAAAGCTGTTGGGATCATCACAGCAATACTTGATATCGTTAAATCCGCAGCAGAATGTCGCGCTCGGATCGCTCCCTTCTTTAGGACAGGAAGAGCCGTTCATAAACACATTCTCTGCGCTGTAGTAGCTGGTGCACTCCGAACTCATGCTGGTAGAAAACACACTCTTAGGGAGAAGAGTCGGAGAGATGATTTTCCTTAGATGTTTAAAGGTCTCATTGTAATTCTATCCACATAGAGTGCCCCTTGCTCTGCTGAAAAGTGCCAAACATTTATTCCAAGGATGCCACTGAAATGGGACGAAACTTTGCACCTCGACATATCATATAGAGTTCTAGAGCACCCCTCCCATCTCTCTCTCTCTCTCTCTCTCTCTCTCTCTCTCTCTCTCTCTCTCTCTCTCTCTCTCTCTCTCTCTCTCTCTCTCTCTCTCTCTCTCTCTCTCTCTCTCTCTCTCTCTCTCTCCACCAGCGAAGAGAAAAACTGGATAGGAGACAAACCATATCTCTACAAAAGTGGACTACTTCATTAAATCATATCTAATCCATTTTATCTTGATTTGATGTCACAAACATGAAGGCTACATTTTGGTTTCTTTAACTTTCTTAATAAGTAGATTGACATCCTTAGCCTGGTTGCCGTGTCTGTTCAGCTATTTCATTCCACTCCTTGTGCTCCGTGTCATTTGCCTTTGGAATGTTAACACTACTGGTACCTAGACTACTCTAAGCTTGAATTGAACGTAGGAGGTTTGCATGAAACATGATTGATGTAATCAATGTGAATACAGTAATATGAAAACCGTAAAGAAAGAGTGCCCTCCACTTCATGTGTAGATAAAGGATTGCATTGAACATGTCTAAGAAGTACTAATTTCAAACTGCAACAAACCCACTAAGCATTTGCCATCAGGCGACGTCTTTTAGATATTCTTTTGGTGCGGTCCGGATCGGCCTTGATTTGACCTAAAAAAGGCATCTAAGATTGGTTCAGATTTGGTCCCATCCGGACTGGCCTTTATTTGGCCCAAATATAGACGTCCATGATAAGTCCAGTAGGGTTTTTGCCGTTCATGCCACAACCCGGATTTGTTGTTCGCTACATTGGTGTCAGAAATGGGAAGGCAGCCATGACCGTTAAACATCATCACTGGTAACCTAAGCAATATGATGGAATCTCCTTCTACTAGCCCAGAATTCCACTGATCCTGCTTTTAGACTTGTGGGAAGTAATGTAGTGAACGAGTAAAGGCCTACACTTCCCACTAAGCATTTAACGACGGCAACGTCTTTGAGATTTCTTTTTTTGGGTCTTGTTTTGTTTTGTTCCGGACCAAATCTGAAGCAATCATAGACATCTCTGTTTCACAAGTTTGAACAGCACAGTACAGTAGAGCCCAACCGAGTACAGTACGTTACAGTACAGTAGAGCCCAACCGAGTACAGTACGTTACAGTACAGTAGAGCCCAACCGAGTACAGTACATTACAGTACAGTAGAGCCCAACCGAGTACAGTACATTACAGTACAGTAGAGCCCAACCGAGTACAGTACATTACAGTACAGTAGAGCCCAACCGAGTACAGTACATTACAGTACAGTAGAGCCCAACCGAGTACAGTACATTACAGTACAGTAGAGCCCAACCGAGTACAGTACATTACAGTACAGTAGAGCCCAACCGAGTACAGTACGTTACAGTACAGTAGAGCCCAACCGAGTACAGTACGTTACAGTACAGTAGAGCCCAACCGAGTACAGTACGTTACAGTACAGTAGAGCCCAACCGAGTACAGTACGTTACAGTACAGTAACGAAAAGTAGAGTACAGTCGTGGCTAAAAGATTTGAGAATGACACATATTAATTTACACAAAGTTTGCTGCTTCAGTGTCTTTTGATATTTTTGTCAGATGTTACTATGGAATATTGAAGTATAATTACAAGCATTTCATAAGTGTCAAAGGCTTTTATTGGCAATTACATGAAGTTGATGCAAAGAGTCAATATTTTTAGTGTAGACCCTTCTTTTTCAAGACCTCTGCAATCCGCCCTGGCATGCTGTCAATTAACTTCTGGGCCACATCCTGACTGATGGCAGCCATTCTTGCATAATAAATGCTTGAAGTTTGTCAGAATTTGTGGGTTTTTGTTTGTCCACCCGCCTCTTGAGGATTGACCACAAGTTCTCAATGGGATTAAGGTCTGGGGAGTTTCCTGGCCATGGACCCAAAATATCGATGTTTTGTTCCCCGAGCCACTTAGTTATCACTTTTGCCTTATGGCAAGGTGCTCCATCATGCTGGAAAAGGCATTGTTCATCACCAAACTGTTCCTGGATGGTTGGGAGAAGTTGCTCTTGGAGGATGTGTTGGTACCATTCTTTATTCATGGCTGTGTTCTTAGGCAAAATTGTGAGTGAGCCCACTCCCTTGGCTGAGAAGCAACCCCACACATGAATGGTCTCAGGATGCTTTACTGTTGGCATGACACAGGACTGATGGTAGCACTCACCTTGTCATCTCCGGACAAGCTTTTTTCCGGATGCTCCAAACAATCGGAAAGGGGATTCATCAGAGAAAATGACTTTACCCCAGTCCTCAGCAGTCCAATCCCTGTACCTTTTGCAGAATATCAGTCTGTCCCTGATGTTTTTCTTGGAGAGAAGTAGCTTCTTTGCTGCCCTTCTTGACACCAGGCCATCCTCCAAAAGTCTTTGCCTCACTGTGCGTGCAGATGCACTCACACCTGCCTGCTGCCATTCCTGAGCAAGCTCGGTACTGGTGGTGCCCCAATCCCGCAGCTGAATCAACTTTAGGAGACTTTCTTGGGCACCCTGAAGCCTTCTTCACAACAATTGAACCGCTCTCCTTGAAGTTCTTGATGATACAATAAATGGTTGATTTAGGTGCAATCTTACTGGCAGCAATATCCTTGCCTGTGAAGCCCTTTTTGTGCAAAGCAATGATGACGGCACGTGTTTCCTTGCAGGTAAGCATGTTTGACAGAGGAAGAACAATGATTCCAAGCACCACCCTCCTTTTGAAGCTTCCAGTTTGTTATTCGAACTCAATGTGATCTCCAGCCCTGTCCTCGTCAACACTCACACCTGTGTTAACGAGAGAATCATGATGTCAGCTGGTCCTTTTGTGGCAGGGCTGAAATGCAGTGGAAATGTTTTTGGGGGATTCAGTTCATTTTCATGGCAAAGAGGGACTTTGCAATTAATTGCAATTCATCTGATCACTCTTCATAACGTTCTGGAGTATATGCAAATTGCCATCATACAAACTGAGGCAGCAGACTTTGCGAAGATTTATATTTGTGTCATTCTCAAAACTTTTGGCCATGACTGTATAGTGTTCTGTACTATAATGTACTATAATGTACTCTACTTTACTGAACTAAGCTGTACTATACTTTACCTTTCTTTACTGTACTGTGTCCTGTACTGCACTGTAGCGTACTGTACTGTTATCTACTGAGTGAAACTCGACTGTCCTGTATCGTACCGTACTGTACTCTACTGTGCTTTACTGTACTAAACCGCCGTACTGTAATGTGATGATAAAACTTGTGAAACACACCCTAGACGTCTATGATTAGTTCAGATTTGGATCTGCTTGTTTTGGGGCGGAGCTCATTCGAATATTACCCAACATGCTTTGCAAGTTTTTTAAACGTTTTTTTTTTTACATTTACTTATTGGTCATTCAGGTGGTCTGTTGGTTTTATTCTGTTGGACTACTTTGAACATCATCGCTGCCAAATTTAAAACCCCTGTAGATCTAAGCCCTTAGATCTCAGTATTTCCAAAGCTAACATATAGAATTGTTTTAAAATTGATAATTTAGCCATTTGATTTAGAATTTTAGGATAAGGAATAAGGTTTTGAAGTGTCTGCCCTGTATCTGAGAGCTAGAAGAAAACCTTTTTTTTTAGACCTATGTTTAGTCACGTTATTTGTAGCACGTTTGACCCCTTATGCACTTTTAGCAATTTTTACAGCCCGGTACTGGGTTACCTTCAGATGACTCCTTTGCAACTTGAGTGTAGAGCAGAGCAGAACAACCAACTTCTTCGTGTTCGTGAGAGTCTCCCCTTTCGATATTGGTGACATATTAGTTTGTAGCTGCAACGGTTCGGTCTGGACAGCCGGTTTTGTGAGAAGAACTCTTCGAAATGAGGACGTCAGTGATTGGTTTTTGATGACTGCCGTAAGCCTGTGGATGTCATAGAGCCAAACCGACACTGTTGTGTTCGTAAGACTCTCATCTTTGGTGGAAACGGTTCAGGTTTAAACAAACGATTTCATGACGATTTTCTTGTCCGGATCCTCTTGTGTGGAAAAAGACAGCTTTCACAAGCTTCCTGTTGTGGAACTTTATATCGACGGAAAGAGGCGATTGAGCTGCAACCACTACAAGAAACGGTACGTCTCAACCATAAACACACAGGGATCTACTCAATATTCAACAGGAAGTCACTGTGTGAAGCACGGATGTGTCAATCGACTCTAGTTTTTTTAAAAGCTTTTGAAAAATCGAACATATGACAGATGGGAGCAATAATACATATTCTGCTTCAATCTTTAGTTGGCTCCTCTTTCCTATATTACTGTGACATAATGCCTACTTCATTGAGAATATGTGTGGATTTGAAATTTGTCCATAGAAAAAAACATATTTTCAAAGTCTGTAAATTATGTATTTTCAACATCCAGAAAATACGTATTTCCTGCTTCTGTATAAGACATATTTTTGACATCCATTTAAGACATATTTTTGAAGTCCATATAAAATGTATCTACTAACCTTTCATTCAGCACGCACGTGAAATGTACGTGATGTCAACGTCTGGAACAGCAAAATGGCGCCGGAAGAAAGGTCAGCAGTTTTACGGTCCCCCAACCAATTGTGCTACTATGTGTTTTTTTTGCGTTATTTGTAACTTATTTTGTACATAATGTTTCTGCAACCGTATCTTACGGCAAAAAAGAGCTTCTGGATATCAGGACAGCGATCCCTCACCTCGGATTAGACAAAGATTTTATCTACAACAAGAACGATGCACAAGACATTTTCCAAACACCCCACAGGGCCGACATCCCTGTTATTTGCAAGAGGAAGCGACGCAGGTACAGAGGACAAAGAGCTGGGTGCGACTGTGATCATGCTCTCCATAGCCGACGTGAGTAAGACCTTTAAACAGGTCAACATACACAAGGCTGCAGGGCCAGACGGATTACCAGGACATGTTCTCCGGGCATGTGCTGACCAACTGGCAGGTGTCTTCACTGACTTTTTCAACATGTCCCTGATTGAGTCTGTAATACCAACATGTTTCAAGCAGACCACCATAGTCCCTGTGCCCAAGAACACAAAGGCAACCTGCTTAAATGCCTACAGACCCGTAGCACTCACGTCCGTAGCCATGAAGTGCTTTGAAAGGTTGGTAATGGCTCACATCAACACCATTATCCCAGAAACCCTAGACCAGCTCCAATTTGCATACCGCCCAAACAGATCCACAGATGATGCAATCTCTATTGCACTCCACACTGCCTTTTCCCACCGGGACAAAAGGAACACTTATGTGAGAATGCTATTCATTGACTACAGCTCAGCGTTCAACACCATAGTATCCTCAAAGCTCATCACTAAGCTAAGGAACCTGGGACTAAACACCTCCCTCTGCAACTGGATCCTGGACTTCCTGACGGGCCGCCCCCAGATGGTGAGGGTAGGTTGCGATACATCTGCCACGCTGATCCTCAACACTGGAGCTCCACAGGGGTGCGTGCTCAGTCCCCTCCTGTACTCCCTGTTCACCCCCGACTGCATGTCCAGGCACAACTCCAACACCATTATTAAGTTTGCAGACGACACAACACTGATCACCGACAACGACGAGACAGCCTATAGGGAGGTAGTCAGAGACCTAGCCGGGTGGTGCCAGAATAACAACCTATCCCTCAACGTAACCAAGACTAAGGAGATGATTGTGGACTACAGGAAAAGGAGGACCGAGCACACCCCCATTCTCATCGACGGGGCTGTAGTGGAGCAGGTTGAGAGCTTCACGTTCCTTGGTGTCCACATCAACAACAAACTAGAATGGTCCAAACACACCAAGACAGCTGTGAAGAGGGCACAACAAAGCCTATTCCCCCTCAGGAAACTAAAAAGATTTGGCATAGGTCCTGAGATCCTCAAAAGGTTCTACAGCTGCAACATCGAGAGCATCCTGACTGGTTGCATCACTGCCTGGTACAGCAATTGCTCGGCCTCTGACCGCAAGGCACTACAGAGGGTGGTGCGTATCGCCCAGTACATCACTGGGGCAAAGCTGCCTGCCATCCAGGACCTCTACACCAGGCGGTGTCAGAGGAAGGCCCCAAAAATTGTCAAAGTTCCCAGCCACCCCAGTCGTAGACTGTTCTCTCTACTACCGCATGGCAAGCGGTACCGGAGTGCCAAGTCTAGGACAAAAAGGCTTCTCAACAGTTTTTATCCCCAAGCCATAAGACTCCTGAACATCTAATCAAATGGCTACCCGGACTATTTGCATTGTATGCCCCCCCTAACCCCCTTTTTACGCTGCTGCTACTCTCTGTCCTTCGACTTCATATTTTTCATGCAACCTTCATGCAACCGTCCCCAAAGCCAACACCTCCTTTGGCCGCCTTTCCTTCCAGTTCTCTGCTGCCAATGACTGGAACGAATTGCAACAATCGCTGAAGCTGGAGGCTTATATTTCCCTCACTAACTTTAAACATCAGTTATCTGAGCAGCTAACCGATCGCTGCAGCTGTACATAACCCATCTGTAAATAGCCCACCCAATCTACCTACCTCTTCCCTATATTGTTTTTATATAATTTTCTGCTCTTTTGCACACCAGTATTTCTACTTGCACATTATCATCTGCTCATTTATCACCCCAGTGTTAATTTGCTAAACTGTATTACTTCGCTACTATGGCCTATTTATTGCCATACCTCCTCATGCCATTTGCACACACTGTATATAGACTTTCTTTTTTTCTATTGTGTTATTGACTGTACGCTTGATTTTTCCATGTGTAACTTTGTGTTGTTGTTTGTGTCGCACTGCTTTGCTTGATCTTGGCCAGGTCGTAGTTGTAAATGAGAACTTAAAAAAAAAAAAAACGTTCTGGGAATGGTGCAGGATGTTACTTAGTTACTTAGGTGGGAATTTCAGTGCTTCAGCATAATGTTTCCTACGGGTTTCCTCATGGTTTTATTTAAAGTCATGTTCTCAGAACATTATTAAGAAAACATTCCATATAAAAAACAGAGGAAAACATTAGTAACTGTCGTGGAAATTCTTTATAGGGACACTCGAAGTCAATCTAAAATGAATCACTTTATTATCAGCACGCTGGATTGGTTCCAACCAACTCAATGCAGCAGGTACACATGTCAATCAGGAGCTCTCTCGGGTCAGTCCTGTTAAGTCTCTTATATACAGACAAGTTATATTTGCATGATTTAGCTTATTCATAATTAATTAATCATTAACGTCTGCTTCATTCATTTGACTGACCAATACTGGGTCATGCATGTGACAGACCAATACCTCACGAGGCTTCTTCTCTATAAGTTGAAACTGAGATATTGTCTGTTCTCAAAACAAGGGTCTGGGTGTATTGCCAAATTGAACATACTGATAGTGAGGATTCGTTCAATCAGTCACTTGCATGAACACAGAAATTGGTTATTAGAAAAGCAAAAGAATAGAACACAGAAATTGGTAAATAGAAAAGCACAAACATAACATTTTCCATCACATAACGTTCAAAGAACATTCTAAGAATTGTATTTAAAAACATACATTCTGTTCTCAGTGTCAACAAAAATCTATCATCTATCTTGTTAAGTGTGTTCAGGTGTGTTGGCTTCGCCCACAAATTGTCCACACCTGATCTTAATGACTGCTTGTTGCCTTTGAAATGGGGTCTGTTTGAATAGACTAAAATGAGCAGCTTTGTATCAGTAAAAAAAATTGGCATGCTAGCTCCATCTGGATGGCACAGTGTACTAATACCATGAAGAAAGAACAGAAGATCATAGGTTTGTAACTCACTGATGCTGGGCCACAATAAAAAAAAAAGAAATGTGTTTGCATGATTAATGCCTAACCAAATGAATTTCCTATCTGTCCTATCAGTGTCCTATCTGTGTTTTTGAGTTCAAAACAGTTAACCCAAACTAAGCTAGCAGTGCTATTAAAAGTCTTATTGAAACAGGTTCTCAGAAAGTTTTTTAGTTACCTTCAAAAAACCTAATAAATCATCCCAGGAAAACTTTCAGAGAACCATAGTAAAACGTTTTCAGAACATCCCTGCAACATAAACATTTAAGTTCCCAGAACAGGCAACATTTTCACCTCAGTTCTCAGAACGTTTAACAAACGTACAGTTTTACTGGTCAGGAAATGTATGGCTTCGTTCCCAGAACCAATGGGAAACCAAACAATTATATTCCCACAACTTCCAAGGAACCAAATGTGCTAGCTGGGCCAGGTCACTGGTGTGAAAAGCAAACACCCTATGTATGCACCAATAGGGTTAACCCACTTGGTGGGAATTGTAACGTGGCTCATACAGTGAGGATAGCTACAATACTATAGCCTACACACCTGTTGCACCCCTTGGTTTTTGCTAGTTTGCTCCAAGCGATATCTAGCTGCCCCCTCAGATGTGTCCTATTTAGCTAGCCCAGAAAGGTTACCAATCTCCCAACCAACTAGCTACCAAAAGCCATTTCAGGCTACCAATAAAGTTTAGAGTTGCTAGCTTGTCTAACTGTCTTAGCTGGAATGCCTGCTCGCAAGGTTGGTAGACCTAGCAGAGAAGCATATTTAGATCATTAAAAAAAAGAACCACCAGTCAGGAGGATACAGACAACTCAAGAGGAATGCTTAGATATGCAGAGAAAAAAAAAATCTATATATCTATATACAGTGGGGAGAACAAGTATTTGATACACTGCCGATTTTGCAGGTTTTCCTACTTACAAAGCATGTAGAGGTCTGTAATTTTTATCATAGGTACACTTCAACTGTGAGAGACGGAATCTAAAACAAAAATCCAGAAAATCACATTGTATGATTTTTAAATAATTAATTTGCATTTTATTGCATGACATAAGTATTTGATCACCTACCAACCAGTAAGAATTCCGGCTCTCACAGACCTGTTAGTTTTTCTTTAAGAAGCCCTCCTGTTCTCCACTCATTACCTGTATTAACTGCACCTGTTTGAACTCGTTACCTGTATAAAAGACACCTGTCCACACACAATCAAACAGATTCCAACCTCTCCACAATGGCCAAGACCAGAGAGCTGTGTAAGGACATCAGGGATAAAATTGTAGACCTGCACAAGGCTGGGATGGGCTACAGGACAATAGGCAAGCAGCTTGGTGAGAAGGAAACAACTGTTGGCGCAATTATTAGAAAATGGAAGAAGTTCAAGATGACGGTCAATCACCCTCGGTCTGGGGCTCCATGCAAGATTTCACCTCGTGGGGCATCAATGATCATGAGGAAGGTGAGGGATCAGCCCAGAACTACACGGCAGGACCTGGTCAATGACCTGAAGAGAGCTGGGACCACAGTCTCAAAGAAAACCATTAGTAACACACTACGCCGTCATGGATTAAAATCCTGCAGCGCACGCAAGGTCCCCCTGCTTAAGCCAGTGCATGTCCAGGCCTGTCTGAAGTTTGCCAATGACCATCTGGATGATCCAGAGGAGGAATGGGAGAAGGTCATGTGGTCTGATGAGACAAAAATAGAGCTTTTTGGTCTAACTCCACTCGCCGTGTTTGGAGGAAGAAGAAGTATGAGTACAACCCCAAGAACACCATCCCAACCGTGAAGCATGGAGGTGGAAACATCATTCTTTGGGGATGCTTTTCTGCAAAGGGGACAGGACGACTGCACTGTATTGAGGGGAGGATGGATGGGGCCATGTATCGCGAGATCTTGGCCAACAACCTCCTTCCCTCAGTAAGAGCATTGAAGATGGGTCGTGGCTGGGTCTTCCAGCATGACAACGACACGAAGCACACAGCCATGGCAACTAAGGAGTGGCTCCGTAAGAAGCATCTCAAGGTCCTGGAGTGGCCTAGCCAGTCTCCAGACCTGAACCCAATAGAAAATCTTTGGAGGGAGCTGAAAGTCCGTATTGCCCAGCGACAGCCCCGAAACCTGAAGGATCTGGAGAAGATCTGTAGGGAGGAGTGGGCCAAAATCCCTGCTGCAGTGTGTGCAAACCTAGTCAAGAACTACAGGAAACGTATGATCTCTGTAATTGCAAACAAAGGTTTCTGTACCAAATATTAAGTTCTGCTTTTCTGATGTATCAAATACTTATGTCATGCAATAAAATGCAAATTAATTACTTAAAAATCATACAATGTGATTTTCTGGATTTTTGTTTTAGATTCCGTCTCTCATAGTTGAAGTGTACCTATGATAAAAATTACAGACCTCTACATGCTTTGTAAGTAGGAAAACCTGCAAAATCGGCAGTGTATCAAATACTTGTTCTCCCCACTGTATATTTTTTTACATGCAATTAAGGATAATGATTATGGCTCTAGATTGCAGGAAAAAGCTGTTAAAGGTGTTTGGAAAATTGAAAATTCTCCAATTTACAGACGGGGGCCTAACACTCTTTTCGGACCACCCCCCAGCCATCCTCACATATTTTGTGCCCCCTCAGATTATTGGGGTGAATGACACCCCTGCTGTCAGCTACATGTATCAGCTAACAGTCTATGTCTATCAACCAAATGACTGATAGTAAAGTACACTAACTACACTAGGCCTACACGTTTAATGTAAAGATATAATAATAATAACGAATGAAAACTCACTGACTCAGCATCATAGACTGGAGGGATGGCCAACTGAATGGCGCTGTAGTAAACCTCAGAACTATGTAAATATATGGCTCTAGTATACCAGTCAGATGAAAATCTCACAGGTCAAATAACTTCCAACAGAAGATTTTATTTGTTGACTTTATTATTTTTCATTCTTTATAGTTATCATCTGATCTCCGGCCAGGCAGTAGCAGCCAGCCAGACAGACAACGGTATCTCTTTATAGTTATCATCTGATCTCCGGTCAGGCAGTAGCAGCCAGCCAGACAACGGTATCTCTTTATAGTTATCATCTGATCTCCGGTCAGGCAGTAGCAGCCAGCCAGCCAGACAACAGTATCTCTTTATAGTTATCATCTGATCTCCGGTCAGGCAGTAGCAGCCAGCCAGACAGACAACGGTATCTCTTTATAGTTATCATCTGATCTCCGGTCAAGCAGTAGCAGCCAGCCAGACAGACAACGGTATCTCTTTATAGTTATCATCTGATCTCCGGTCAGGTAGTAGCAGCCAGCCAGCCAGACAACGGTATCTCTTTATAGTTATCATCTGATCTCCGGTCAGGCAGTAGCAGCCAGCCAGACAGACAACGGTATCTCTTTATAGTTATCATCTGATCTCTGGTCAGGCAGTAGCAGCCAGCCAGCCAGACAACGCTATCCCTGTGCCCATACTGTACTGTCTTTAGTCATCCTATCTAGCTAGGCTAGGCTGCCTGAGTATGCTGCAGAGCTGTCTGACTAAATCATTTTACTAGTTCTTCAAAGTAGATAAAGCATACTCAGTGGTGGAAAAAGTACCCAATTATCATACTTGAGTCAAAGTAAAAATACCTAAATAGAAAATGACTCAAGTATAATACTATTTCAGTAAAAGTCTAAAAGTATTTGGTTTTAAATATACTGAAGTATCAAAGTAAATTAAATTGCTAAAATATACTTAAGTATCAAAAGTAAAAGTATAAATCATTTCAAATTCCGTACATAAAGCAAACCAGACGGCACGATTTTCTTGTTTTTTTTAGACAGGGACACACAGACATCATTTACAAATGAAACGTGTGTTTAGTGAGTCTGCCAGATCAGAGGTAGTAGGGATGACCAGGGATGTTCTCATGATGCGTGAATTGGATCATTTTCATGGCCTGCTAAATGTAACAAGTACTTTTTGATGTTAGAGAAAATGTATGGAGTAAAAAGTGCATTATTTTCTTTAAGATTGTAGTGAAGTAAAAGTAAAATAGCGTACAGATGTCCCAAAAAACAAAACTTTAAAGTATTTTTTCTTAAAGGGAAATTCCACCTCAAAACGTTATTTTGGTACAGTATTTGTTTTATTAGTCCATTGTTGACATAGTCCCAAACTGTTTAAAATATATGTAACTTTCAAAATACAGAAATCATCCCTGTATGATGCATTCTGAATCATATGATGCAAAACAACAATGGACTAATGAAACAAATACCAAAAGATCGTTTTGGGGGGGGAGTTTTCCTTTAAGTATTTTACACCACTAGACATACTTTCATGGACATTCGCTGTCCCTCTGTCTCGTCATTGTGTTGTGTACATTCCTCTCTTGTGTGGTGTGGTTTATGCAGTCTGTGTGTATTTAACCTAACATATCAGGCGTAAAAGTGTATCCATCTCTGTCGGAAGCCAGAAAGAACAGGCACAATGGATTATGGTCATTGTAATTAATTACCACTTTTCTGCACTGAACTAGGTTGAGTATTTGCTTAATAAAAACTACAACTCCTTTCAGCCCAGCGTGCTACGAAGTTCTTGACTTGATTTCTCTTGTGAATTGTTAGATTTCTCTCTAGAGAAACGGCACGTTGGGCTCACAAAAAACCCCAGAACTAAATGGAATTGAACCGAAGTCGGTCAATTAGTGGTTTAATAACCGAACCCCCTGAATCGCTCAGCACTACTGAGAAAATAATGCACTACGTTAAGGAATAGGATGCAATTTGGAACTCAGACAGTCCTAGATGCATCTTAACGGGTCTGCAGAATGGAACCTAATGTTCCAAGTTATTTAATGTCCCCTAGCCTGAATATACAGCTTTATACTGCACATCACAACAAGACATGTACTCATGCTGTACCCATCAGATTAAGGGCGTACTAAGGAAGATTCAGTATTAGAAAAACAAACCGAAAACAATTGAGTAAGTAAGTATCGGAGTAACTAAAAACTGCCAAGCAGTTGCCATACCAAGTTGTGATGCAGCCAGTCAAGATGCTCTCAACGGTACAGCTGTAGAACCTTTTGAGGATCTGAGGGCCTAAAACCTGTTCGCCTCTGCCTGGAGGCAGACACTTGGCTGCAAGTGGATCTTCCAGCAAGACAATAACCCCAAGCACTAATTAAAATCCACAAAAAATGGTTAATTGACTATAAAATCAGTATTGTATTATTTATTGTATACAGTAATTTTTGCTCCTCTTTATCAAGGGTGCAAATAATTCACTGTATGTGAGTAGCATGGACTCACTGAGGAAGTTCTGGGAGGGAGATGGTTTACATGTCAGCAGCCAGAGAAATATGATGTGGGTTATGACTAGTTTAGGGCAGTGAGTATTGGATAAGAGAGCGGGGGACAGATAGAGACAGACTGAAAGAGAGAAGGAGAGAGAGTTTGAAAGAGAGAAGGCGAGAGTGATGGATTACATTAGACCTTCTTAGTGGCATAAACCAACAATGTACCTCTTTGGAAAATGACTTTGATGAGGATTTGATTTAAAGAGAGCCCTACAGTACTGTATTCGCCGTGTCCTTGTTATTGTGAAAGGTATCTGTACTTTTGTTCAATTGCTTGGTTGATGCTCTTTCTTTGTCCTCTGTCTCCATCATTCCTTCACCTGAACATGAGTATAAGAACAGCATCTTTGGACAAGGTTCAGCTGCTAAAATGGCACAGCAATTACTGTAAGAGTTTTCCCACATATTGGGCTCTGTTCAATCCGCAGAAATTGTGTAAAGGCAATGTTCCTGCTTTAGCGGAGGCTGCATTCATGGTGAACGTTGCGTACTGTATGTCCCTTCAATCGGAAATGACTTGTACATTTCTATCACGAATCTGCAACGCTTCAGCATTTCAGAATGAATAGAGCCCATTATCATTATTATTATTTTACTCACTTTTTCTCCCCAATTTCGTGATATCCAATTGCGATCTTGTCTCATCGCTGCAACTCCCCAACGGGCTCGGGAGAGGCGTACGGTGCATGTACACTAGATAACGGTAAATTGCCGCGTGCCGCTTAGGCCGCTCATTGTGACTCGCTTGTGGGCATCGTGCGTCAAGAATTCAGCATAGCAAGTTTGTATGAAGGTCTGGTTATTAATCGGGTACATAGTTCAATAGTAATATCCTCTAAAACACTCTGGTGACAAACAAACTTTTCTGCCTTGTTTACAATTTTCCACATGGCTGGGAGAACCTATTCAAGTAAGTAAATACATTTCGAAAATGTAATTAAAAAAAATGTATTATTAGCTAACGTTACAGTGCAGGCTAACACAAATGAGCTGCTAAATGAGCTAGCTATCTAGGCAATTTCACATACTGTATAAATGTCATGATTGTCGTCGGGAGGAGAGGAGGACCAAGGTGCAGCGTGGTAAGTGTTCATTATTTTAATAAAACAACTGAACACTGAACAAAACAACAAAAACGACAAACGAACAGTCCTGTAAGGTGACGAAAAACACTAAACAGAAAATAATCACCCATCAACACAGGTGGGAACAGGCTACCTAAGTATGATTCTCAATCAGAGACAACGATAGACAGCTGCCTCTGATTGAGAACCATACCAGGCCAAACACACAGAAATACAAAACAAGGACAACATAGAACACCAGACATAGAATGCCCACCCAAACTCACGCCCTGACCAACCAAAATAGAGACAAAAAAGGATCGTGACAGTCAGGGCGTGACAATAGATAGCTAGCCAAGTGAATTAAATATCACCAGCTACCTAACTTCATATTAGCTAGCTATCTTGATGTATTTATCACTGTAAGAAACTAACTCCAAATGCATTTGAAGAGGTCCCAATGAAGAGCAGCGGTTCTCAGTCCTGGTCCTGGGGACTCAAAGGGGTGCACATTTTTGTTTTTGCCTTAGCACTGCACAGCTGATTCAAATGATCAACTCATCATCAAGCTTCAAGTGGTATTTACCTATTCATTTGTGATGCTATCCTTGATATAATCCTGTTATTGTCACATGCAAATATGTGTGCCCATGCATTTATCAATTCAATGTTATCATGATTTGTTATCAGGGATATTATACTTTAGTAATCCACAATGACCTGGTGATGTAAAAGTCAAATAATTACATTTTCTTCCGTATTCCTACAGATACCTGGTAACTGGAGATTCCTTCAAAACGATTGCCTACAGTTAACGTGTAGAGCACTGCAAGGTTGGGTGACCAGGTCCATCTGGGACTGCCTCCTGGAGGAATTCAGGTGGGTGAAGGCTACCTGTGTCCTGCGTAACTTCATGAGGATGAACAGGAGGACAGGATCTGCAGCTCGCCGCTGTGTGCCAGAGGAGAAGTCTGCTGCTCTGCAGGATGTTTCAAGGGTGGGGTCCAACAACACAGCAAGAGAGGCAGAGATCTTCACCTCTTACTTCTTTGAAGAGAGTGCTGTTCCCTGGCAACACCATAGACTACACTATGCACAACCAAGGGTTCTTTTAAGAGCCATTCACATATCAATAAGAGTATTATTCCATTTACTTAGCTATGTCAACTGCAGTTATTCAATTCCCAGTTTCTCTCCCTTTGATTTCTACTTCTCAGGTGAGGGTGCTGTTTTGGTAAGGGTGTAATGTCTGTACAAAAACCAAACAGGCTATTTTAAATCACCCATATTGAAAAAATGTAGGACATTTAGACACCCTATAACCCACACCTACATACTCATGTATCAATCTGTTTGATGGATTGTGTTGTGCAGCAAGCAGGCTCAGGTGTATAACTGTAACTATAACCTTCAAAGGATAGGCAAGAGGGCCAACCATGGAGAATAGTAAGACACTTCATTATTTCTATAACTACGCTATATTGTTTGTCCTTGTGTGTCCATTCATGTTTTTCAGCATAAAGTACTCTGCAGCCACTTAGTGTGGTGTGGACACCAGGTGAGGCCACACACACACAGATTCCTGTTGAATACTGTCACTTTAGCTACCTTATTTTCTCAATAACAGTCTCTCTCCTTCACTTCATCCCTCTCCTTTTCTCCCTAAATCCTCTAGGTTATATCAGCTGTGTTGGTGAACCCCTCCTGCATCTGAACTGGCTACATAGAGGGCACAGCATGATCAGAGGTGAGAGGACAGGTCAACAGGAAGTATTATTAGAGATGCTTTACATTGAAATGCAGATAGAGATGCAGAAGTCCAAGAGTTAATGATTCAAGGTCAGTTTTGCATTTCACCTCCTGATGATTATGATGACTAACAATGTTAGAATAAAAAATAAAAAGGCTTAAACATGCTCTCTCTCCATCTGTCTCTCGTCTGCAGACATGTTTTGATGAGAGAGAGGATGCCAACCCCCAGTTCCACCATCACCATCTCACCCGCTCTTAAGACCCGGGGCGGCATGTAGCCTGGTGGTTAGAGCATTGGGCCAGTAACCGAAAGGTTGATCACATTAGAGTCATCAGACTTAGTTCTATTGACTGCTAATATCTAGTGGAAGCCGTAGGAAGTGAAAACTCATCCATATGTCTCTGTATTTTGAATAAGAGCTTGGTTGAAAATATGGCACCCCCAGAAAAAATACAAACAGGAAGTGGAACTTCTCAGGTTTTTGCCTGCCATATGAGTTCTGTTAATCTCACAGACTTAATTCAAACAGTTTTAGAAACTTTAGAGTGTTTTCTATCCAATACTAATAATAATATGCAGCAACTGAGACTGAGGAGCTGGCCGTTTACAATGGGCACCTTTCATCCAAGCTACTCAATACTGCCCCTTCAGCCATAAGAAGTTAACAGAAAACAGCCTTTCTATTGGAGCAGAAAGGAACATTAACATGGATGTCTAATTTTAGAGGCCAGCACTCAGCACACTCCATTTATTTCTTGGAATGGCTTCAAAGGTACAATGATTTAAAAAAAAATAAGTTATGGTATTAGGACCAACTAAAACACAAAACACTTTTACTTGTAAAAACATAAAAGAAGAGAACTTCATTGTCCACTTTCCTGCATCAAACTACCGTGTCAGAAAGAATTTGAGCTCTATTCAATACGTAGCAATCCGAAGATCTGCTTTATATTATTAAAGTCAATATTCCTCAGTAGCGGAGAATGCATTCACGGTTAAAGCAGCATATGTTGGAATTTACCTTTACATTTTTAAGCGGATTTTACTTCAGCATACACATTGAATCCAGCTCTTTGTCACAATCTCAGCACTCCTTCCCACAGCATCTCTCTATATATATATAGGCTCAAATGAAAACCAGAGTGAGGCATTTGATTGGAAAGTTACAGAGCAGTTGTTCTGAAGACTATTCATTAGTAATATAACAATTCCAGCAGAGTAATGACATTCATTCATTTCATTGTCCTCATTCTGTCCCCTCATGTTTTCTGTCACTCTCTGGTCGCACACAACATTGTATCAAACAGAAAAGATAGGTGTGTGTATGTCCCAATGGCATCCTATTCCCGATATAGTGCACTACTCTTGAACAGGGCCCATAGGCACTATACAGAATAGGGTGTCATTTGGAAGGCAGACAGGCTGACTGTTTGGGGTGTTTCTCTGCTAGTTCCTAACTCTGCGAAACAGATTGATTCTAGAAGACCATTTCGTCACAGTAATCAACAGTCCCACAGCTGAAGATGTAAAACTTGAGGCAGAGTGGGAAACGTCTTCAACCTTGACGTTTTCGTCTCTCCCTGCTTGAACCAGTTTGGACTGTCTTGAAGAGGTGTGGATGGTCTGACACAGGAATAGGACTGCAGTGAGTGAATACATAAGTAAGATAATGCAGACGAATGTCACACACAAGGAAATAGCATAGAGAGATGCACAACGGCGATGCTTTCAAAGAGGTACTGAAAGGTTAGACAGACGTGTCCTCCGAAAAACAAAATACTATTAATTTGGAGACTTGGAGAATGAGAAGCATTGGAACACAAACACATCATGTTGACGGAAACAGACCAGACTCAACTGAGTAAACGTTCTGCAATATTTCTTCAAGGCACACCCATTAAAGACATCAAAATATTACATTGGAGACTAGATCAAACCCCTAACTCAAAAGAAAAAGTGGGACTGAGTTCACATTGTGTACTTGATTCCACTTTTTTAATCATGATTGATCTTTTTTGAAGAAGACACATTGAATTATGATGGATAGACATAATTATGACAGGCCAAGATATATACAAAACTTACGTCCAACACGCCATGTTTGATAAGATCTCAGATCATCAGTGGTCTAAGACACTGCATCTCAGTGCAAGAGGCGTCACTGCAGTACCTGGTTCGAATCCAGGCTGCATCACATCCAGCCGTGATTGGGAATCCCAAATAAGAATTTTTTTCTTAACTGTCTCGCCTAGTTAAATAAAGGTTAAATAAAAAATTAAAATATGTTTTTGTTTAATACGTTTTAATGTTGTACTCTCTTTGGGCACACGCTGTAGGGCTTGAGAACAATTATGGGATGTTGAAAACAATTGTACACCATTTTTTGGGGACCAGTTTTGGCCTGTAAGTGTTATTTTCAAAACTACTGTCTGAAATGATACAAAACCGTTGAAGTACCACTGCAAGATGATTGCACTAACTGTAAGTTGTTCTGGATAACAGAGTGCTAAATTACTACAATGTAAATGTAAAATGCATTGAAGTTACACACAGACACAGTGTGACAGTAAATATTGAAGAGCTGTTTACTCAGTACACACCGGAGGCAGTGTGGCGCATTGCTTTGTGGAGAAGGGGGAGGAAGAGGTGGGGGAGAAAGGAGGACTGGGAGGTGTTTGTGAGTGGGTGAGATCCCCAAGGCCAGCATTCATTCATGTCAAGTCATGTCATCTCATCTCTCGTTCTATCTCTCTACATACCCCTCCCACTCTCTCTTTCTCTGTTGCTTTCCCCCCCCCCTTTCACTCTCTGAATTATTTGTGAATAGGCTACAATCTCGGCAGGCATTCGTCACACAACGTTCAGCATGATAGCTCCAGTAAATAGTGAATTAGTTTAATACATTCCAAATATGTGAGGCTGTGTACTGGAATGTGTTTGGACTCACAGGACATGACAGGTGGATGTTGGACATGTTGGTCAGATATTATAAATGAATGAGGGACAGACAAACCAGCTCTCACTGGACGCTTTAATCCCAGATTATCTCTCTGAGTCCAATGCTGAAACAGGAAAAAAATGGCAAAGGAAAGGTATTATTTGTCCAGTGATGGAGAGAATGGGGGAGGGAGGGGCTCTCTCACATGCCTCTGGACACGCACACATGTGAATTATCTATCTATTATTATTATTATTTATTTTTTATTAACCCATCCACCACCCCGCCATCTTCAGAGGATACATATATTTTTGGGGTTTTGCAGCTTTTCTGGTACATATACATACATTTTACATAATAATTATACAGTTTATTCAGAAAGAATTCAGACCCCTTCCCTTTTTCCACAATTTTTTGTTACGTTACAGCGGACAATTCCTTCGATCTCATGGCTTGGTTTTTGCTCTGACATTCCTCGTCAACTGTGGGACCTTATATAGACAGGTGTGTGCCTTTCCAAATCATGTCCAATCAATTAAATTGACCACAGGTGGACTCCAATTAAGTTGTAGAAACATCTCAAGGATGATCAATGGAAACCGGATGAACTTGAGCTCAATTTCGAGTCTCATAGCAAAGTGTCTGATCACTTATGTAAATAAGTTATTTCTGTTAACATTTTTAATAAATTGACAACATTTTCTAAAAACCTGTTTTTGCATTGTCATTATGGGGTATTGTGTGTATATTGATGATGGAAAAAATGTATTGAATCCATTTTAGAATAAGGCTGTAACGTAACAAAATGTGGAAAAAGGGAATGGATCTGAATAATTTCCGATTGCACTGTATGTACAATTTTAACATTACATTGTAGACTAAATTGTTGTTCGGGGTGATGAACCCAGTACTGTTCTGAACCCTCTACTCTTCTGAACCCTCTACTCTTCTGAACCCTCTACTCTTCTGAACCCTCTACTCTTCTGAACCCTCTACTCTTCTGAACCCCCTACTCTTCTGAACCCCCTACTCTTCTGAACCCCCTACTCTTCTGAACCCTCTACTCTTCTGAACCCCCTACTCTTCTGAACCCCCTACTCTTCTGAACCCCCTACTCTTCTGAACCCCCTACTCTTCTGAACCCTCTACTCTTCTGAACCCCCTACTCTTCTGAACCCTCTACTCTTCTACTTAATTTAACCTTGCGCAATACCCTAGATGCAGTTGCACCCCTAAAAACGAAAAACATTTGTCATAAGAAACTAGCTCCCTGGTATACAGAAAATACCCGAGCTTTGAAGCAAGCTTCCAGGAAATTGGAACGGAAATGGCGCCACACCAAACTGGAAGTCTTCCGACTAGCTTGGAAAGACAGTACCGTGCAGTACCGAAGAGCCCTCACTGCTGCTCGATTATCCTACTTTTCCAACTTAATCGAGGAAAATAAGAACAATCCAAAATTTATTTTTGATACTGTTGCGAAACTAACTAAAAAGCAGCATTCCCCAAGAGAGGATGGCTTTCACTTCAGCAGTAATAAATTCATGAACTTCTTTGAGGAAAAGATCATGACCATTAGAAAGCAAATTACGGACTCCTCTTTGAATCTGCGTATTCCTCCAGGGCTTAGCTGTCCTGGATCTGCACAGCTCTGCGAGGGCCTGGGATCGGGAGAGACACTTAAGTGTTTTAGTACTATATCTCTTGACACAATGATGAAAATAATCATGGCCTCTAAACCTTCAAGCTGCATACTGGATCCTATTCCTACTAAACTGCTGAAGGAGCTGCTTCCTGTGCTTGGCCCTCCTATGTTGAACATAATAAACAGCTCTCTATCCACCGGATGTGTACCAAACTCACTAAAAGTGGCAGTGATAAAGCCTCTCTTGAAAAAGCCAAACCTTGACCCGGAAAATATAAAAAACTATCGGCCTATATCGAATCTTCCATTCCTCTCAAAATTTTTAGAAAAAGCTGTTGCGCAGCAACTCACTGCCTTTCTGAAGACAAACAATGTATACGAAATGCTTCAGTCTGGTTTTAGACCCCATCATAGCACTGAGACTGCACTTGTGAAGGTGGTAAATGACCTTTTAATGGCGTCAGACCGAGGCTCTGCATCTGTCCTCGTGCTACTAGACCTTAGTGCTGCCTTTGACACCATCGATCACCACATTCTTTTGGAGAGACTGGAAACCCAAATTGGTCTACACGGACAAGTTCTGGCCTGGTTTAGATCTTACCTGTCGGAAAGATATCAGTTTGTCTCTGTGAATGGTCTGTCCTCTGACAAATCAACTGTACATTTCGGTGTTCCTCAAGGTTCCGTTTTAGGACCACTATTGTTTTCACTATATATTTTACCTCTTGGGGATGTTATTCGAAAACATAATGTTAACTTTCACTGCTATGCGGATGACACACAGCTGTACATTTCAATGAAACATGGTGAAGCCCCAAAATTGCCCTCGCTAGAAGCCTGTGTTTCAGACATAAGGAAGTGGATGGCTGAAAACTTTCTACTTTTAAACTCGGACAAAACAGAGATGCTTGTTCTAGGTCCCAAGAAACAAAGAGATCTTCTGTTAAATCTGACAATTCATCTTGATGGTTGTAAAGTCGTCTCAAATAAAACTGTGAAGGACCTCGGCGTTACTCTTGACCCTGATCTCTCTTTTGACGAACATATCAAGACTGTTTCAAGGACAGCTTTTTTCCATCTACGTAACATTGCAAAAATCAGAAATTTTCTGTCCAAAAATGATGCAGAAAAATTAATCCATGCATTTGTTACTTCTAGGTTAGACTACTGCAATGCTCTACTTTCCGGCTACCCGGATAAAGCACTAAATAAACTTCAGTTAGTGCTAAATACGGCTGCTAGAATCCTGACTAGAACCAAGAAATTTGATCATATTACTCCAGTGCTAGCTTCCCTACACTGGCTTCCTGTTAAGGCAAGGGCTGATTTCAAGGTTTTACTGTTAACCTATAAAGCGTTACATGGGCTTGCTCCTACCTATCTTTCCGAGTTGGTCCTGCCGTACATACCAATACGTACGCTACGGTCACAAGACGCAGGCCTCCTAATTGTCCCTAGAATTTCTAAGCAAACAGCGGGAGGCAGGGCTTTCTCCTATAGATCTCCATTTTTATGGAACAGTCTGCCTACCCATGTGAGAGACGCAGATTCGGTCTCAACCTTTAAGTCTTTACTGAAGACTTATCTCTTCAGTAGGTCATATGATTGAGTGTAGTCTGGCCCAGGAGTGTGAAGGTGAACGGAAAGGCTCTGGAGCAACGAACCGCCCTTGCTGTCTCTGCCAGGCCGGTTCCCCTCTCTCCACTGGGATTCTCTGCCTCTAACCCTGTTACAGGGTGTGTTACGCAAAGTGGGTGGGGTTATATCCTTCCTGTTTGGCCCTGTCCGGGGGTTTCTTCGGATGGGGCCACAGTGTCTCCTGACCGCTCCTGTCTCAGCCTCCAGTATTTATGCTGCAGTAGTTTATGTGTCGGGGGGCTAGGGTCAGTTGGTTACCTGGAGTACTTCTCCTGTCTTATCCAGTGTCCTGTGTGAATTTAAGTATGCTTACTCCCCCTACTCTTCTGAACCCCCTACTCTTCGGAACCCCCTACTCTTCGGAACCCCCTACTCTTCGGAACCCCCTACTCTTCTGAACCCCCTACTCTTCTGAACCCCCTACTCTTCTGAACCCCCTACTCTTCTGAACCCCCTACTCTTCGGAACCCCCTACTCTTCGGAACCCCCTACTCTTCTGAACCCCCTACTCTTCTGAACCCTCTTCTCATCTGAACCCCCTACTCTTCTGAACCCCCTACTCTTCTGAACCCCCTACTCTTCTGAACCCCCTACTCTTCTGAACCCCCTACTCTTCTGAACCCCCTACTCTTCTGAACCCCCTACTCTTCTGAACCCCCTGCAGTTCTGAACCCCCTACTCTTCTGAACCCCCTACTCTTCTGAACCCCCTACTCTTCTGAACCCCCTACTCTTCTGAACCCACTACTCTTCTGAACCCCCTACTCTTCTGAACCCCCTACTCTTCTGAACCCCCTACTCTTCTGAACCCCCTACTCTTCTGAACCCCCTACTCTTCTGAACCCCCTACTCTTCTGAACCCCCTACTCTTCTGAACCCCCTACCCTTCTGAACCCCCTACTCTTCTGAACCCCCTACTCTTCTGAACCCTCTACTCTTCTGAACCCCCTACTCTTCTGAACCCCCTACTCTTCTGAACCCTCTACTCTTCTGAACTCTCTACTCTTCTGAACTCTCTGCTCTTCTCCCTTGAAAACCGTGGCTAATGTTACTGAGTGTACTATCCTGGCTAAATAAATCCAAATGAAATCTTCTGAACCCTGTGCTCCTCTCATCCATCAGTCTTCTCTGTCAGTAAGAGTTGAATGAATCACCAACTACCAGCCATTCAATCACAGCTTTGGCCTTCAGCTATCAGGTTCAGCGTTAGATGGTCTTTCTGCTCACTACACTTCAGACTTATTCCAGGGGCCAGTAAATTCACGGTCAGCACAAGAGCACAACCAGCTAGAGTATATTGATTCTACTGAACACCATAAATACTATTTCCATAGTAGATGGTCTTTCTGTATCTCTGCCTGACTTATTCCAGGGGACAATAAACCAGCTAGCACATTGGTTCCTTGGAAGTTGTGGGAGCATATGTTATTTTCATTGACTGTGGGAATGAAGACATACATTTCCTGACTGGTAAAACGTATATATATATTTTTTAACATTCTGAGAACAGAAGGGAACATTTTGCCTGCTCTGGGAACGTTTATTTTTAGATTGCAGGGAGGTTCTGAGAACATTTTACTCCGGTTTTAGTGAGGTTCTGAGAACATTTTACTCCGGTTCCTTGAAAGTTTTCCTGTGAGGTTTTATTAACGCTCTGAGAACGGGATTTATAGGTAGAGTTTTTAATTTAGAGTTTTTCTATAACTTCCTTAAAACATGGATATTCAGCTAGCGGGATACACGCTGCACCGGCAGGATAGAACAACACACTCTGGTAAGACGAGGGGGGGCAGTCTGTGCATATTTGTAAACAACAGCTGGTGCACAAAATCTAAGGAAGTCTCTAGATTTTGCTCGCATGAAGTAGAGTATATTGTGATAAATTGCAGGCCACACTACTTGCCTAGAGAGTTCTCAGCTATACTTTTCGTGGCTGTTTATTTACCACCACAATCAGATGCTGGCACTAAGACCGCACTCAGTCAGCTGTGTAAGGAAATAAGCAAACAGGAAACCACTCACCCAGAGGCGACGCTCCTAGTGGCCGGAGACTTTAATGCAGGGAAACTTAAATCAGTTCTACCAAATCTCTATCAGCATGTTAAATGTGCAACCAGAGGGAAAATAATTCTAGATCACCTGTACTCCACACACAGAGACGCGTACAAAGCTCTCCCTCGCCCTCCATTTGGTAAATCCGACCACAACTCCATCCTCTTGATTCCTGCTTACAAGCCCCCCCCCAACACCTCTTTTTACGCTGCTGCTACTCTGTTTATCATATATGCAAAGTCACTAACTATACATTCATGTACATACTACCTCAATTGGGCCGACCAACCAGTGCTCCCGCACATTGGCTAACCGGGCTATCTGCATTGTGTCCCACCACCCGCCAACCCCTCTTTTTACGCTACTGCTACTCTCTGTTCATCATATATGCATAGTCACTTTAACCATACCTACATGTACATACTACCTCAATCAGCCTGACTAACCGGTGTCTGTATATAGCCTTGCTACTCTTATTTTCAAATGTCTTTTTACTGTTGTTTTATTTCTTTACTTACCCACACACACCTTTTTCACACTATTGGTTAGAGCCTGTAAGTAAGCATTTCACTGTAAGGTCTACACCTGTTGTATTCGGCACACGTGACAAATTAACTTTGATTTGATACTTCCTCTGAATCTTTCAGTAAGACCTCTTATTTGAAGACCACACAAAGATAGGACACATGTACATTCATTAGGCATTATTCATACAAACAGATTTGTTTTTATTGTGACACAGCATCAGTGAGATTCAAACCTATAATCTTCTGTTCTATATCCATAGAATTAGGCCACTGCACCACCAGGATGGAGCTAGCATACCATGTTTTTTGACGCATACAAAGCTGTTCATTTTAGTCTATTCAAACAGACCCCGTTTCAAAGGAAACAAGCACTCCTTAAGATCAGGTGTGACCAATTAGTGGGCGCAGCAAACACACCTAAATACACTTAACAAGATGGAGGATAGAGAGAGTTTTGTTGATGCTGAGAACGGAATGTAAATGTTTTAAAATAACATTCTTAGAACATAGAACAATTTTTCTTGTGGTTTTTATGGAAAGTTTTCTCAACGTTATCCGAACAATTTGAGAACATGACTTTAAACAGAACCATGAGGAAACCTGTAGTAAACGTTACGTTACACACACACACACACACACGCGCACGTGCACGTGCACGCGCACACGCACACGCGCACACACACAAAATCAGCTCCACAATCAGCGCCTTTGTCCGAGTTACCGATAGACGGGGATCCAAGCCAGTTTAACGCATGCACACCCACAACCAGGGTAGAGGGATGAGAGGGGGAAGAGGAGTAGAGGGGAGGAGACCCCTTTACCCTTTCCTCCCCTCCACCCCGGTTAGGGTTAGGTTTAAAATCAGATTTTAAGAAGATAAATTGTAGAAATGAGTGGGGTTTATGTCTTTGTGGCTGTGGTAACGACCCCTCCTCCCCTTGTGCCTTCCTCCTTTTCTCCCATCACAGCAGACCATTGCAACTAGATGACCTTAGTATGTCTCAGACTGAATGAGAATGATTGAACAGAGCTTTGGGAGACAGCTGTGGGATATGAGCGCTGTTGGTATGTTCTAATATCGTCTCTGTTTAGTTTAGTTAGCGTGAGTGAGGCCTTACTATACTGCACTCTGCTCAGTGTGTGTGTGTGTGTGTGTGTGTGTGTGTGTGTGTGTGTGTGTGTGTGTGTGTGTGTGTGTGTGTGTGTGTGTGTGTGTGTGTGTGTGTGTGTGTGTGTGTGTGTGTGTGTGTGTGTGTGTGTGTGTGTGTGTGTGTGTGTGTGTGTGTGTGTGTGTGTGTGTTTGTGTGTCATCCATTTCTACAATCAGGGAATACTGAGCACACAGCTGTATGTAGGATTACCATTACTGTAATATCATGCATCCTCCTAAAGCTTGTTAAGATGTTAAGATAATAGGACATGCCGTTTTCCCCTCATGGGGCTAAATGCTTCTAAGTTATTTTATTCCTAGAATGTATTTAAAGGGCAATCTGCAGTTCAAACAACAACAAAGTGCACACCCGGCCAATGTTTTGGTAAACAGCTGAGGGATTGGACTGGATAAATGTTACCACTCTCAAATCATAGACAGAGATATGGATACAACGACTGCTCAACGACTGCTCGATTTTCTTCAAGAATCAATGGGTATATATTATTCATTTAAAAGTCAAAATATGAATGTACCAATCACAGAGTACCCCTTTAATGAAAATTAAATAATATAGTCAATCACTATGATGGGTGCTGAGATTTTACAGCCCTGGATTTGAGCAGGAGATATCAAATAAAATGAAATGTTATATATGAGAGAGAGAGAGAGAGAGAGAGAGAGAGAGAGAGAGAGAGAGAGAGAGAGAGAGAGAGAGAGAATTCACAACCGTTTGGGCTGGAAGACATGACCACTAGCGTAGTAGAGTTTCCTCCAGCACCGCGCCCCACGACGATATATAGACTCTGAGGAAGAGAAGAACACAGGGATTACTGGAACAAGTGTGTGTGTGTTTGTGAGAGAGAGAGTGTGTGTGTGTCAGATACAGTGCCTTGCAAAAGTATTCACCCCCTTGGCGTTTTTCCTATTCTGTTGCATTACAACCTGCAAATTAAATTGATTTTTATTTGGATTTCATGTAATGGACATACAGTCCAAATTGGTGACGTGAAATTAAAAAAATTACTTGTTTAAAACATTTTTTTTTACTGAAAAGTGGTGGGTGCTAAATAAGATCTGGTGCCACCAATTACCTTCAAAAGTCACATAATTATTTAAATAAAGTCCACCTGTGTGCAATCTAAGTGTCATATGATCTGTCACATGATCTCACTACATATACACCTGTTCTGAAAGGCCAAAGAGTCTGCAACACCACTAAACAAGTGGCACTATGAAGACCAAGGAGCTCGCCAAACAGGTCAGGGACAAAGTTGTGGATCAGGGTTGGGTTATAAAAAAATATCTGAAACTTTGAACATCCATTATTAAAAAATGTAAAGAATATGGCTCCACAACAAACCTGCCATGAGAGGGCCACCTACCAAAACTTACGGACCAGGCAAGAAGGGCAATAATCAGAGAGGCAACAAAGAGACCAAAGATAACCCTGAAGGAGCTGCAAAGCTCTACAGCGGAGATTGGAGTATCTGTCCCCATAGGACCACTTTAAGCCGCACACTCCACAGAGCTGGGCTTTACGGAAGAATGGCCAGGGAAAAAAACATTGCTTAAAGAAGAAAATAAGCAAACACGTTTGCTGTTCGCCAAAACACATGTGAGAGACTCCCCAAAGATATGGAAGAAGGTACTCTGGTCAGATGAGACTAAAATGTTGCTTTTTGTCCATTAAGGAAAACGCTATGTCTGGCGCAAACCCAACACCTCTCATCACCCCGAGAATACCATGTTTTTCATCGGCAGGGACTGGGAAACTGGTCAGAATTGAAGGAATGATGGATGGCGCTAAATACAGGGAAATTCTTGAAGGAAACCTGTTTCAGTCTTCCAGTGATTTGAGACTGGGACGGAGTTTCACCTTCCAGCAGAACACTGACCCTAAGCATACTGCTCAATCAACACTCGAGAGGTTTAAGGGGAAACATTTAAATGTCTTGGAATGGCCTAGTCAAAGCCCAGACCTCAATCCAATTGAGAATCTGTACTATGACTTAAAGATTGCTGCACACCAGCAGAACCCATCCAACTTGAAGGAGCAGGAGTAGTTTTGCCTTGAAGAATGGGCAAAAATCCCAGTGGCTAGATGTGCCAAGCTTATAGAGACATACCCCAAGAGACTTGCAGCTGTAATTGCTGCAAAAGGTGACTCTATAAAGTATTGACTTTGGGGGGTGAATAGTTATGCACGCTCAAGTTTTCTGTTTTTTGTCTTATTTCTTGTTTGTTTCACAATAAAAAATATTTTGCATCTTCAAAGTGGTAGGCATGTTGTGTAAATCAAATGATACAACCCCCACAAAAATCTATTTTAATTCCAGGTTTGTCTGTCAACAAAATAGGAAAAATGCCAAGGGGGTGAATAGTTCTGCAAGCCACTGTACCTGTAATTCTAACTTTTAAGACGTCTCTCTCTTTCTCTCTCTCTCTCTCTCTCTCTCTCTCTCTCTTATTCAATATTTTCCACCTCAATGGAATCCTCTCTAAAGCAATTCATTTATTGTGCTGGTTCTGGAAACAGTGTGAAAGCACTGGGGACTACAGGAGTTTTTTTCTCAGGTCCATACCACTATTGTTTAACTGTTCAGTCATCTCCCTCTGGTAAATATTGACTTTTCGTTTCCCCGAAATTAAGTTCCTTTGAAATTTTAAGTAGTAATTGTCCACCAATATTGAATTGCAAAAGGTTGTTAGTCATATTAAATGAAGTGCCCTTTAATGTAAACCAGATGGAACATTCAATAAGATTTGCCAAAGTCCCAATATTCAGCATTTTGAAATGTCCCTCTGCACCATCTATGACTTATAGGAAGATTTTAACCCACTTAACCCCCAAACATCTCAACATTTTGACTATCTTTGGTGCAGGTAGCCTAGTGGTTAGAGTGTTGGGCCAGTAACCAGCAGGTAGCCTAGTGGTTAGTGTTGGGCCAGTAACCAGCAGGTAGCCTAGTGGTTAGAGTGTTGGGCCAGTAACCAGCAGGTAGCCTAGTGGTTAGAGTGTTGGGCCAGTAACTGAAAGGTTGTTGGATCGAATCCTTGAGCTGACAAGGTAAAAATCTGTAGTTGTGCCCCTGATCAAGGCAGTTAACCCACTGTTCCCTGTGTGCTGAAGATGTGCATGTTGATTAAGGCAGCCTGCCTCACTGCTCTGATTCAGAGGGGTTGGGTTAAATGCAGAAGACACATTTCAGTTGAATGCATTCAGTTCTACAACTGACTAGGTATCCCCTGTTCTCTACCTCCACAATAGCAGGCAGGCAGGCAGCCAGCAATGATGACTGATAAGCAGCGTTGACTCATTAACAACTGGAGAACAAGAAGCCTGAGGCCCTAGTTATTTTGTTGAATTACTGGCTAGTGACTGTGACATTAATATGAGACTTTTTCATCGCCCTCTAACTCTCTCTCTACTCTTGACGGCCCAGGCCACTGGTTTCCCAACCTGCGTGCGTACTGGATGTATCAAGAGTAGGATAAGTGCTGATTTGGGACCAGTTTTGACGTTTACAGATCACAAGGGAAAAAGTGACATGGGCATGGAAAGAACTGATCCTAGATCTCTACTCTGGATGGACCCAGACCACTGATATCCAATTCATCCCTATTCTCCACCCTTCTTCCAAAGTGTGCACTTGCACACTTCCATCATGGATTTAAAAGCATTGCATTGGTGTAATCATTGGCTCAAGGCAGTTCTTTTGAATACATGACAGGTCTTAGCAATTTGAGAGAAGAATGAGGAAGAAGTCCTACTAGATGGAAAGCTGCTGAGAGAGAGACAGAGTGAGAGAGAGACAGAAAGAGAGAGAGCGAGAGATAGGAGGGAGAGATAGAGAGAGACAGACAGAGAGAGATCGAAAGAGAAAGAAAGAGAGTGACAGATTACACCCTGAGAGAGAGAGAGGTCTCAGCCTCCAGTATTTATGCTGCAATAGTTTGTGTCGGGGGGCTAAGGTCAGTCTGTTATATCTGGAGTATTTCTCCTGTCTTATCCGGTGTCCTGTGTGAATTTATGTATGCTCTCTCTAATTCTCTCTCTTTCTCTCTCTCTCTCTCTCTCTCTTTCTCTTGGAGGACCTGAGCCCTAGGACCATGCCTCACTACCTGGCCTGATGACTCCTTGCTGTCCTCAGTACACCTGGTCGTGCTGATGCTCCAGTTTCAACTGTTCTGCCTGCGGCTATGGAACCCTGACCTGTTCACCGGACGTGCTACCTTGTCCCAGACCTGCTGATTTCAACTCTCTAGAGACCGCAGGAGCGGTAGAGATACTCTGAATGATCGGCTATGAAAAGCCAACTGACATTTACTCCTGAGGTGCTGACCTGTTGCACCCTCTACAACCATTGTGATTATTATTATTTGACCCTGCTGGTCATCTATGAACATTTGAACATCTTGACCATGTTCTGTTATAATTTACACCCGGCACAGTCAGAAGAGGACTGGCCACCCCTCATAGCCTGGTTCCTCTCTAGGTTTCTGTTATAATTTACACCCGGCACAGTCAGAAGAGGACTGGCCACCCCTCATAGCCTGGTTCCTCTCTAGGTTTCTTCCTAGGTTCTGGCCTTTCTAGGGAGTTTTTCCTAGCCACCGTGCTTCTACACCTGCTCTACTTGCTGTTTGGGGTTTTAGGCTGGGTTTCTGTACAGCACTTTGAGATATCAGCTGATGTAAGAAGGGCTTTATAATTACATTTGATTTGATTGACATAGAGGACCCACGCCAAGAGGACGTACATCCAGACCACAGCACCACCAGCCACATCCACACCCCCACCCCCACCCCAACCAATCCACACCCCCGCAAGTCAACCATGCCCACACCCCATTTAGACCCCTGATCAGACCAATGCCCCTCCTGCCTTCCCCATGCCCCCCACTACCGCAAAGAGGGCCTCAACATGAAAGTCACACATACGCCCAGGCCGTGAGTAAGCAAACAGGCCCATCCCCCACACTTACACTAGCCCAAGCCAATGGAATGTACCAGATGCTCAGCAGGCTCTGCTCACACTTACTGGTCTGAGGCCAAACCACACGACTAACAACATTGGACACTTTATGGAACACAAAGCCTTCACTATCTCATCCTGGAATATCCAAGGCCTGAGGTCATCTGCCTTTGGCCTAAAGAGCAGGAACCTGGATTTCATCAAATAAATCAGAAATACAGACATTGTCATCCTACAAGAAACATGGTATAGAGGAGATGTACCCACTGGTTTTCCTCTAGGTTACAGAGAGCTGGTAGTCCCATGCACCAAACTACCAGGTGTGAAACAGGGAAGGGACTCAGGGGGTATGCTCATTTGGTATAGAGCAGACCTAATTCACTCTATTAAACTAATCAAAACAGGAACACTTTACATTTGGCTAGAAATTCTAAAGGAAATCTAAAGAAAAATGTCCTCCTGTGTGTTACCTATATCCCCCCCACTAGAATCCCCATACTTTAATGAAGACATCCTGGAGCGGGAAATCAATAATTTCATGGCCCAGGGACATGTACTAGTCTGTGGCGACCTAAATGCCAGAACTGGACAAACACCTGACACCCTCAGTACACATGGGGACAAACACCTGCCTACAGTCCCTCCCCCATGTGCCCCCCCAAGACGCAACTACGACAACAGAACCAACAAAAACGGGTCACAACTTCTGCAGCTCTGTCGCATGCTGGGTCTGTACATAGTCAATGGTAGGCTTCAAGGGGACTCCTATGGTAGGTTCACCTATAGCTCATCTCTTGGCAGTAGTACTGTAGACTACTTTATCAATGACCTCAACCCAGAGTCTCTCAGAGCGTTCACAGTCAGCCCACTGACATCCCTATCAGATCACAGCAAAAACACAGTCTACTTGAACAGAGAAATATTCAATCATGAGGCATCAAAACCAGAGGAACTGAATACTATTAAGAAATGCTATAGATGTAAGGAAAAGTAGTGTAGAAACCTATCCAAAAAACAATTAGGCAATAACAAATTTAGACAACTTCCTGGACAAAATGTTTCACTGTAATAGTGAAGGTGTAAACTTAGCAGTAGAAAACCTAAACAGTGTATTTGACCTCTCATCTTCCACATCAAATCTAAAAATTGCAAACAGAAAACCGAAGAAAATGAAAAACAATGACTAATGGTTTGATGAAGAATGCAAAAACCTAAGAATTAAATTGAGAAACCTATCCAACCAAAGCATTGAGACCCAGAAAACCTGAGCCTATGCCTTCACTATGGTGAATCACTAAAACAATACAGAAATACACTAGGGAAAAGAAGGAACAGCACGTCAGAAATCAGCTCAATGTAATTGACTCTTAACACTTCTGGGAAAATTGGAAAACACTAAACAAACAACACGAAGAGTTATCTATCTAAAACAGAGATGTATGGATAAACCACTTCTCCAATCTTTTTGGCCCTACAACAAAGTACAATCCAATTACATTGAATGAACTACAGGACAAAATACAAACCCTTGAACCCAAAAAGGCCTGTGGGGTCGATGGTGTGTGGTCCCGTGTGGCTCAGTTGGTAGAGCATGGCGCTTGCAACGCCAGGGTTGTGGGTTCATTCCCCACGGGGGGACCAGGATGAATATGTATGAACTTTCCAATTTGTAAGTCGCTCTGGATAAGAGCGTCTGCTAAATGACTTAAATGTTAAATGTAATGGTATCCTCAATGAAATGATAAAATATACAGACCATAAATTCCAATTTAACGTCATCCTTAGCTCTGGCATGTTCCCCAATATTTGGAACCAAGGACTGATCACCCCAATCCACAAAAGTGGAGACAAATTTGACCCCAATAGCTACTGTAGGATATGCGTCAACAGCAACCTTGGGAAAATATTCTGCATTATCATTAACAGCAGACTAGTTCATTTCCTCAGTGAAAACAATGTACTGAGCAAATGTAAAATTGGCTTTTTTACCAAATGACCATACGACAGACCATGTATTCACCCTAATTGACAAACAAACAAACCAAAACAGAGGCAAAGTCTTCTCATGCTTTGTTTATTTCAAAAAAGCTTTTGACTCAATTTGGCATGAGGGTCTGCTGTACAAATTTATGGAAATTGGTGTTGGGGGAAAAAAATACAACATTATAAAATCCATGTACACAAACAACAAGTGTGAGGTTAAAATTGGCAAAAAAACACACACATTTATTTCCACAGGGCCATGGGGTGAGACAGGGATGCAGCTTAAGCCCCATCCTCTTCAACATATATATCAACGAATTGGCGAGGGCACTAGAACAATCTGCAGCACCCGGCCTCACCCTACTAGAATCTGAAGTCAAATGTCTACTGTTTGCTGATGATCAGGTGCTTCTGTCACCAACCAAGGAGTGCCTACAGCAGAACCTAGATCTTCTGCACAGATTCTGTCAGACCTGGGCCCTGACAGTAAGTCTCAGTAAGACAAAAATAATGGTGTTCCAAAAAAGGTCACGTTGCCAGGACCACAAATACAAATTCCATCTAGACACCGTTGCCCTAGAGCACACAAACACTATACATACCTCGGCCTAGACTTCAGCACCACAGGTAACTTCCACAAAACTGTGAACGAGCTGAGAGACAAGGCAAGAAGGGCCTTCTATGCCATCAAAAGGAACATAAAATTCAACATACCAATTATGATCTGGCTAAAAATGAATCAGTTATAGAATCAGTTATAGAACCCGTTGCCCTTTGAGGGTCTGAGGTCCGCTCACCAACCAAGAATTCACAAAATGGGACAAACACAGAAATATCCTAAAACACCAAATAATGAATGCAGAGCAGAAGTAGGCCGATACCCGCTAATTATCAAAATCCAGAAAAGAGCCATTAAATTCTACAACCACCTAAAAGGAAGCGATTCCCAAACCTTCCATAACGAAGTCATCACCTACGGAGAGATGAACCTGGAGAAGAGTCCCCTAAGCAAGCTGGTCCTGGGGCTCTGTTCACAAACAGACCCCACAGAGCCCCAGGACAGCAACACAATTAGACCCAACCAAATCACGAGAAAACAAAAAGATAATTACTTAACACATTGGAAAGAATGAACAAAAAACCAGAGCAAACTAGAATGCTATTTGGCCCTTAACATAGAGTACACAGTGGCAGAATACCTGACCACTGTGACTGACCATTACTTAAGGAAAGCTTTGACTATGTACAGACTCAGTGAGCACAGCCTTGCTATTGAGAAAGGCTGCCGTAGGCAGACCTGGCTCTCAAGAGAAGACAGGCTATGTGCACACTGCCCACAAAATGAGGTGGAAACTGAGCTGCACTTCCTAACCTCCTGCCCAATGTATGACCATATTAGAGAGACATATTTCCCTCAGATTACACAGATCCACAAAGAATTTGAAAACAAATCCAATTTTGATAAACTCCCATATCTACTCGGAGAAATTCCACAGTGTGCCATCACAGCAGCAAGATTTGTGACCTGTTGCCACAAGAAAAGGGCAACCAGTGAAGAACAAACACCATTGTAAATACAACCCATATTTATGCTTATTTATTTTAACTTGTGTGCTTTAACCATTTGTACATTGTTACAACACTGTGTATATATAATATAACATTTGTAATGTCTTTATTGTTTTGAAACTTCTGTATGTGTAATGTTTACTGTTAATTTGTATTGTTTATTTCACTTTTGTATAATATCTACCTCACTTGCTTTGGCAATGTTAACACATGTTTCCCATGCCAATAAAGCCCCTTGAATTGAATTGAATTGAGAGAGAGAGAGAGAGAGAGAGAGAGAGAGAGAGAGAGAGAGAGAGAGAGAGAGAGAGAGAGAGAGAGAGAGAGAGAGAGAGAGAGAGAGAGAGAGAGAGAGAGAGAGAGAGAGAGAGAGAGAGAGAGAGAGAGAGAGAGAGAGAGAGAGAGAGAGAGAGAGAGAGAGAGAGAGAGAGATGGAAAGAGGGAGAGAGAGAGACAGAGAGAGAAAGGAAAGAAACCCTAAATGTTCAGTCCTCATCATCCTCCCTGTACATTTTACATTTGAATCCACAGGACATGGTTTTCGATGACCTGTTTTCCAGTAGAAGGCTTTCACGTGCACTTGGCCAATCCACTGTAATATAATGACATTTTGACTCTCATCTCACAATGTGGTTCCCCTGTAGTGTTACTACCTCTTCTCCTTTCATCTCAGCTGGAGGGGACAGAAGGGAATTCCAGGTTTGCTGCTGGTTTGATTAATTACAATGAATCAGTATAACGAGTCAGGAGATGGAAGACAGCTGAGTGTCTGAGAAAGGAGATTGGCTTCGATGAGAATGTAATTACTACAGATGGATTTTTTAAAAAGTCTCAGAAACATAATGTAAATAAAGATGTCTCTCACTGAAGAGTAATGTGACGAGGAGACGGACTTATGGCAGGACCAAGCAGAATCAGAATAATGTTTGACATGACAGAGAGCTGTGACTGGAATAATGTGTCCGACCCATTACAGTGCAATTCAAATGAATGTCTCTGTTACAGCCTGAATTCAAAATGGATGTTTGTCATTTGTGACGCAGCCCTAGTCTCCTCTGCTATCAGTCGGCATGGTAACAGGTGTGTGCGGTCGTCGTGGTAACAGCATTATGTGTGTGTGCCTGTTAAGGTTATGTGGAACTAGGATTAGAAAGTATCTCACAGGAATCTCACCCTCTCTGAACTCACACACACGCTGCAGCAGAGAACTGGGAATGGAGGGCTGTGTGTGTGTGTGTGTGTGTGTGTGTGTGTGTGTGTGTGTGTGTGTGTGTGTGTGTGTGTGTGTGTGTGTGTGTGTGTGTGTGTGTGTGTGTGTGTGTGTGTGTGTGTGTGTGTGTGTGTGTGTGTGTGTGTGTGTGTTTGTGAGAGAGAAAGAGAGAGAGAGAGAGAGAGAGAGAGAGAGAGAGAGAGAGAGAGAGAGAGAGAGAGAGAGAGAGAGAGTGTGTGCGTGTGAGAGACAGAGAGTGTGTGTGTGTGTCAGATACAGTGCCTTGCAAAAGTATTCACCCCCTTGGCGTTTTTCCTATTCTGTTGCATTACAACCTGCAAATTAAATTTATTTTTATTTGGATTTCATGTAATGGACATACAGTCCAAATTGGTGACGTGAAATGAAAAAAATTACTTGTTTAAAACATTTTTTTTTACTGAAAAGTGGTGGGTGCATATGTATTCACCCCCTTTGCTATGAAGCCCCTAAATAAGATCTGGTGCCACCAATTACCTTCAAAAGTCACATAATTATTTAAATAAAGTCCACCTGTGTGCAATCTAAGTGTCATATGATCTGTCACATGATCTCACTACATATACACCTGTTCTGAAAGGCCAAAGAGTCTGCAACACCACTAAACAAGTGGCACTATGAAGACCAAGGAGCTCGCCAAACAGGTCAGGGACAAAGTTGTGGATCAGGGTTGGGTTATAAAAAAATATCCGAAACTTTGAACATCCATTATTAAAAATGTAAAGAATATGGCTCCACAACAAACCTGCCATGAGAGGGCCACTTACCAAAACTTACGGACCAGGCAAGAAGGGCAATAATCAGAGAGGCAACAAAGAGACCAAAGATAACCCTGAAGGAGCTGCAAAGCTCTACAGCGGAGATTGGAGTATCTGTCCATAGGACCACTTTAAGCCGCACACTCCACAGAGCTGGGCTTTACGGAAGAATGGCCAGGGAAAAAACATTGCTTAAAGAAGAAAATAAGCAAACACGTTTGCTGTTCGCCAAAACACATGTGAGAGACTCCCCAAAGATATGGAAGAAGGTACTCTGGTCAGATGAGACTAAAATGTTGCTTTTTGTCCATTAAGGAAAACGCTATGTCTGGCGCAAACCCAACACCTCTCATCACCCCGAGAATACCATGTTTTTCATCGGCAGGGACTGGGAAACTGGTCAGAATTGAAGGAATGATGGATGGCGCTAAATACAGGGAAATTCTTGAAGGAAACCTGTTTCAGTCTTCCAGTGATTTGAGACTGGGACGGAGTTTCACCTTCCAGCAGAACACTGACCCTAAGCATACTGCTCAATCAACACTCGAGAGGTTTAAGGGGAAACATTTAAATGTCTTGGAATGGCCTAGTCAAAGCCCAGACCTCAATCCAATTGAGAATCTGTACTATGACTTAAAGATTGCTGTACACCAGCAGAACCTATCCAACTTGAAGGAGCAGGAGTAGTTTTGCCTTGAAGAATGGGCAAAAATCCCAGTGGCTAGATGTGCCAAGCTTATAGAGACATACCCCAAGAGACTTGCAGCTGTAATTGCTGCAAAAGGTGACTCTATAAAGTATTGACTTTGGGGGGTGAATAGTTATGCACGCTCAAGTTTCTGTTTTTTGTCTTATTTCTTGTTTGTTTCACAATAAAAAATATTTTGCATCTTCAAAGTGGTAGGCATGTTGTGTAAATCAAATGATACAACCCCCACAAAAATCTATTTTAATTCCAGGTTTGTCTGTCAACAAAATAGGAAAAATGCCAAGGGGGTGAATAGTTCTGCAAGCCACTGTACCTGTAATTCTAACTTTTAAGACGTCTCTCTCTCTCTCTCTCTCTCTCTCTCTCTCTCTCTCTCTCTCTCTCTCTCTCTCTCTCTCTCTCTTTCTCTCTTTCTCTCTCTTTCTCTCTTTCTCTCTCTTTCTCTCAATCTCTCTCAATCTCTCTCTCTCAATTCAATTTAAGGGCTTTATTGGCCTGGGAAACATATGTTAACTTTTCCAAAGCAAGTGAAGTAGATAATAAACAGAAGTGAAATAACAACACAAATTAACAGTCTATTATGTCTAAATACAGTGGTGTAACGATGTGCAAATAGTTAAAGTACAAAAGGGAAAATAAATAAACAGAAATATGGGTTGTATTTACAATGGTGTTTGTTCTTCACTGGTTGCCCTTTTCTTGTGGCGACAGGTCACAAATCTTGCTGCTGTAGATATGGGAGTTGGGAGTTTATCAAAACTGGGTTTGTTTTCAAATTCTTTGTGGATCTGTGTAATCTGAGGGAAATATGTGTCTCTAATACAGTCATACATTTGGCAGGAGGTTAGGAAGTGCAGCTCTGTTTCCACCTCATTTTGTGGCCTTTCTCAATAGCAAGGCTATGCTCACTGGGTCAGTACATAGTCAAAGCTTTCCTTAAGTTTGTGTCAGTCACAGTGGTCAGGTATTCTGCTGTGTACTGTGTTCTCTCTCTCTCTCTCTCTCTCTCTCTCTCTCTCTCTCTCTCTCTCTCTCTCTCTCTCTCTCTCTCTCTCTCTCTCTCTCTCTCCCAATCCAATTCAATTTGCTTTATTGGCATGATGTGACAATGTACATATTGCCAAAGTTGAATTCTCTGGACTTGTAGAATTTTCCGACAGAATTCTGCATGTAGGGCTTCATTCAATTGGATGTTTGTCCCACATTTTAAAGTCCAATTTATTGAGTGGCCCCCAAACCTCACTTCCATAAAGAGCTATTGGTAGGATTACACAGTCAAATATTTTGGTCTGGGCTGCAGTGTGCAGTGTGAGACAAGGCTGCAGTGTGAGACAAGGCTCCAGTGTGAGACAAGGCTGCAGTGTGAGACAAGGCTGCAGTGTGAGACAATGCTCCAGTGTGAGACACTGCAGCCTTGTCTCACACTGCAGCCTTGTCTCACACTGGAGCCTTGTCTCACACTGCAGCCTTGTCTCACACTGCAGCCTTGTCTCACACTTCAACGTTATGAAAATAATGATGTACTTTGGTTTTAGATTTTTATTGCACACTTGTTTTCTGTGTACATACATTTTATTAATTCATACACCTTACCACCAAGCCCACTTTGGAGAATTTTGTAAAATGGCCCTTCGTGGCAAATAGAATCAAATGCTTTTTTAAAGTCAATAAAGCAAGCAAAGATTTTTCCCTCTCTTTTTCGGTGGACGTGTTTATTAATTAGTGGTCAGTAGTGCGATGGTTGGGGAGAAAGCCAATTTACTTATTACACTTTTTTCTTTCTTGAAGAAAGATTTGAATTCTTGAATTCAAAATGCTACAGAAAACCTTTCCCAAGTTGCTGTTTACACAAATTCCCCTGTAATTATTGGGGTCTGATTTGTCTCCACTTTTGTGGATCGGGGAGATGATTCCCTGGTTCCAGACATCAGGAAAGCAGCCAGAAGTTAAAACCATGTTGAACAGTTTAAGCGCAGCATTTTGCAACTTTCATTTCTGATGTTATCTAGACCACAAGCTTTCTTTAATTTTATAGATATGATCTTTTCATTTAGTTCTTGTTTGGTTATTGGGTAATCTAATGGATTTTGGTTATTTTTAATGACTGAATCAAGGATGTAACATTTTTCTTGAATTTCTAATTGGTTATGTTGTAAGTGTTTTTGAGGGATGTTTTTGTATAGATTATCAAAATAAGTTTTCCAAATTCCTTCATCTTGTATGGCTAATTCTTGTTGCTTTGTCGTGCTTAAACTGTTCCACATGTCCCAGAACTGATTGTGATCAATTGCGTTTTCAATTTCATCAAATCAAATCAAATCAAATGTATTTATATAGCCCTTCTTACATCAGCTGATATCTCAAAGTGCTGTACAGAAACTCAGCCTAAAACCCCAAACAGCAAGCAATGCAGGTGTAGAAGCACGGTGGCTAGGAAAAACTCCCTTGAAAGGCCAAAACCTAGGAAGAAACCTAGATAGGAACCAGGCTATGAGGGGTGGCCAGTCCTCTTCTGGCTGTGCCGGGTGGAGATTATAACAGAACATGGCCAAGATGTTCAAATGTTCATAAATGACCAGCACGGTCAAATAATAATAATCACAGTAGTTGTCGAGGGTGCAGCAAGTCAGCACCTCAGGAGTAAATGTCAGTTGGCTTTTCATAGCCGATCATTAAGAGTATCTCTACCGCTCCTGCTGTCTCTAGAGAGCTGAAAACAGCAGGTCTGGGACAGGTAGCACATCCGGTAAACAGGTCAGGGTTCCATAGCCGCAGGCAGAACAGTTGAAACTGGAGCAGCAGCACGACCAGGTGGACTGGGGACAGCAAGGAGTCATTATGCCAGATAGTCCTGAGGCATGGTCCTAGGGCTCAGGTCCTCCGAGAGAGAGAAAGAAAGAGTGAAAGAGAGAAAGAGAGAATTAGAGAGAGCATACTTAAATTCACACAGGACACCGGATAAGACAGGAGAAGTACTCCAGATATAACAGACTGACCCTAGCCCCCCGACACATAAACTACTGCAGCATAAATACTGGAGGCTGAGACAGGAGGGGTCAGGAGACACTGTGGCCCCATCCAATGATACCCCCGGACAGGGCCAAACAGGCAGGATATAACCCCACCCACTTTGCCAAAGCACAGCCCCCACACCACTAGAGGGATATCAGGTGTCTTATTGGTATAATTACATTTCTTGCGTTTCAGTGTAGGTTTCTACTGTTTCAGAGTTTCAAAGTTTCATATCGTAGCTCTGGGTTGTTTTGTTGCTTATGTTTTTCATTTGACGTTTGTCTTAGATTTTTCTAATTGTTTTACATTCGTTGTCAAACCATTTTTCAGAAACATTTTGTTTTTTGTTTCTGATGTTGCATTTCTTCGGTTTTCTCAAATTTGCTTTTGATGCTTCTTTTTGGGTTTTGAGTAGCCGAATTGACACCTTCTTTATTGTTTTGGTATTGTGAGTTATTGAAAAACTGTATAGAGTTCATCATTTCATTTCAGTTCAATGTTTCAATGAATCTCTCTGCACTGTTTTGAGCCCATCTGTACAATTGGTTTATGTTGTAGAGTTTATTGGGCTCTTTTTTTGAATGAATATTGCCGGTTAATTTCTTCAGAAACACGTTGATCTGACTGTGATCTGACAATGGTGTCTGTGGTCTGACAGTGAATGCACTAATGGAGGAGGGGTCGAAGTCAATGATGGCATAATCGACTACACTTGTCCCAAGAGCTGAGCAGTAAGTAAACTGACCTAAAGAGTCCCCTCTGATTCTACCATTAAGCATGTAAAGGCCTAAGGCTCGACAGAGATGCACTTAACTCTTTCCCCTTTTCGTTCAGTATTTGGTCAGGACTGTTTCTATTATATATAATAGGGCTACTGTACAAGGAGGGGTGTCCAAATATGTGATGGTTACCTCTCGTATCAGTGTAGTCAGGCTCAGAACCTGTTCTTGCATTGAAATCTCCACAAAGAAGCACTTTACCCTCTGCTTGAAATGTAATGATTTCTGTATGGAGATTGTCAAAAAACTGATCATCATAATATGATGAATCTGAAGGAGGAGCATTAGCTGCACATATGTATACATCATTGTCGCAATAGATTGTACCTTTGTTAAGTTTTAGCCAAATGTGGTTTCATTTTATTCAGTGCTAAGTCCTGCTTATGCCAAATGATGATTCCACCTGAGTCCCGGCCCCATTTAACATTTTTATGTTTGATTGATGGTAGTAAACTGTCTCTATAGCCTGAGGGACACTGAGTATCTATGTCTCCACGTCACCATGTTTCCAGTAGGATTATGATGTCCTGTCCCTTGATATTTTTAATCAATTCTGGATTTGTTGTTTTATAACCAAAATGTGAAGAGTGAAGGCCCTGGATATTCCAAGAGCTGATAGTTTATGATCTCATTTATAATAAGTGATGTTCGCTGGTTTGAGTAAAGTACATTGGGAAAAAAAAATACACACACACACACACACACACACACACACACACACACACACACACACACACACACACACACACACACACACACACACACACACACACACACCATTACATATAATTATTATTATAATATCAGTGCCAATAAAATAAAGAATAGCTGTAAACAAATGAATAAGAATGGAACATGATTGCACTAAAAGTACAGTACAATGTAATGCAATCTGCAACCCTGTGTGTGTGTGTGTGTGTGTGTGTGTGTGTGTGTGTGTGTGTGTGTGTGTGTGTGTGTGTGTGTGTGTGTGTGTGTGTGTGTGTGTGTGTGTGTTTCGTGTGTGTGTGTGTGTGTGTGTGTGTGTGTGTGTGTGTGTGTGTTTCGTGTGTGTGTGTGTGTGTGTGTGTGTGTGTGTGTTTCGTGTGTGTGTGTGTGTGTGTGTGTGTGTGTGTGTGTGTGTGTGTGTGTGTGTGTGTGTGTGTGTGTGTGTGTGTGTGTGTGTGTGTGTGTGTGTGTGTTTCGTGTGTGTGAGAGAGAGAGTGAGAGTGTGAGTGTATTCTGCATATTAGAAAGCAGTAGTTGGAGCACCTCTCCAATCTCTGATTGTTCTAGGTGTCTTTTGCCAGAGGTTACCTCAGCATATGTAGGTTGGTGATCTGAATGATACATGGTGTGGACTGCATCATGTGGTCCACTTCTCTGAAGGACAGTGTTCTGTCCGACCCTGGAGTAGTGGTCAGAGCTGTGTTGTGATGGGCCGGGTCTAGTAGAGCTGTGTTGTGATGGGCCAGGTCTAGTAGTGCTGTGTTGTGATGGGCCTGGTCCAGTAGAGCTGTGTTGTGATGGGCCTGGTCTAGTAGAGCTGTGTTGTGATGGGCCTGGTCCAGTAGAGCTGTGTTGTGATGGGCCTGGTCCAGTAGAGCTGTGTTGTGATGGGCCTGGTCTAGTAGAGCTGTGTTTTAATGGACCTGGTCTAGTAGAGCTGTGTTGTGATGGGCCGGGTCTAGTCGAGCTGTGTTGTGATGGGCCTGGTCTAGTAGAGCTGTGTTGTGATGGGCCTGGTCTAGTAGAGCTGTGTTGTGATCGGCCTGGTCTAGTAGAGCTGTGTTGTGATGGGCCTGGTCTAGTAGAGCTGTGTTGTGATGGGCCTGGTCTAGTAGAGCTGTGTTGTGATGGGCCTGGTCTTGTAGAGCTGTGTTGTGATGGGCCTGGTCTAGTCGAGCTGTGTTGTGATGGGCCTGGTCTAGTAGAGCTGTGTTGTGATGGGCCTGGTCCAGTAGAGCTGTGTTGTGATGGGCCTGGTCCAGTAGAGCTGTGTTGTGATGGGCCGGGTCTAGTAGAGCTGTGTTGTGATGGGCCGGGTCTAGTAGAGCTGTGTTGTGATGGGCCTGGTCTAGTAGTGCTGTGTTGTGATGGGCCAGGTCTAGTAGAGCTGTGTTGTGATGGGCCAGGTCTAGTAGAGCTGTGTTGTGATGGGCCTGGTCTAGTAGAGCTGTGTTGTGATGGGCCTGGTCTAGTAGAGCTGTGTTGTGATGGGCCTGGTCTAGTAGAGCTGTGTTGTGATGGGCCTGGTCTAGTAGAGCTGTGTTGTGTTTCGCCTGGTCAAGTAGAGCTGTGTTGTGATGGGACGGGTCTAGTAGAGCTGTGTTGTGATGGGACGGGTCTAGTAGAGCTGTGTTGTGATGGGCCTGGTCCAGTAGAGCTGTGTTGTGATGGGCCTGGTCCAGTAGAGCTGTGTTGTGATGGGCCGGGTCTAGTAGAGCTGTGTTGTGATGGGCCGGGTCTAGTAGAGCTGTGTTGTGATGGGCCTGGTCTAGTAGTGCTGTGTTGTGATGGGCCAGGTCTAGTAGAGCTGTGTTGTGATGGGCCAGGTCTAGTAGAGCTGTGTTGTGATGGGCCTGGTCTAGTAGAGCTGTGTTGTGATGGGCCTGGTCTAGTAGAGCTGTGTTGTGATGGGCCTGGTCTAGTAGAGCTGTGTTGTGATGGGCCTGGTCTAGTAGAGCTGTGTTGTGTTTCGCCTGGTCAAGTAGAGCTGTGTTGTGATGGGACGGGTCTAGTAGAGCTGTGTTGTGATGGGACGGGTCTAGTAGAGCTGTGTTGTGATGGGCCGGGTCTAGTAGAGCTGTGTTGTGTTGGGCCTGGTCTTGTAGAGCTGTGTTGTGATGGGACGGGTCTGGTAAATCTGTGCTGTGTTTTGGCCTGGTCTAGTAGAGCTGTGCTGTAATAAGCCGTGTCTGGCTCTTTTCTCCTGGGGATGGTGGGGGTACAGTTGTCTCAGAAAGTGGAGCGGGGGGGGCCTCTGCTGCTGGGGTGATGGGTGTGTGGGTCCCTGCCAAGTGTTGCATCCTTTAGGCCCTTGGCAAAGGTTCTGATACTGTCCTGATCAAGATGTACATTATTGTATAAGTGTTCACATTATAGTGGGATGGTGAGCCATTCTGACGTTGAGCAGTGAGGCACAGTCCACAGTGATCTGTTGATTTATTTTGTCGATCAACTGTCCTGGGAAGTCGATCAACTTTGTCGATCAACTGTCCTGGGAAGTATTTTCTTGGTAAGAGGGTGGACACAACTATGTTGGTTGTTGGGAACAACCCGTTCTGCCACTCTTCTCACTGCCTCAGATACATTTCCACCTTCGGAATGAAGGTCGTTTGTGCCAGTGTGGATGATGATGTTGTCAAGGGTGTCAATCCTGGTCTGACTGAGTAGCTGCATTGCACTGTCAGTTGTAGGACACCAGAACTTATACAGCTGGTGTATAGGGAATCATCTTTCCTGGACTAAGAACTTCCCATTTGAATCAATAAGGATTGCAGTTGTGGGTGACTGTCTGGCTGGAGCAGACTGGGAGGCTGGTAGGTTGACCTGGGCTGGAGCAGACTGGGAGGCTGGTAGGTTGACCTGGGCTGGAGCAGACTGGGAGGCTGGTAGGTTGACCTGGGCTGGAGCAGACTGGGAGGCTGGTAGGTTGACCTGGGCTGGAGCAGACTGGGAGGCTGGTAGGTTGACCTGGGCTGGAGCAGACTGGGAGGCTGGTAGGTTGACATGGGCTGGAGCAGACTGGGAGGCTGGTAGGTTGACCTGGGCTGGAGAAGACTGGGAGGCTGGTAGGTTGACCTGGGCTGGAGCAGACTGGGAGGCTGGTAGGTTGACCTTGGCTGGAGCAGACTGGGAGGCTGGTAGGTTGACATGGGCTGGAGCAGACTGGGAGGCTGGTAGGTTGACATGGGCTGGAGCAGACTGGGAGGCTGGTAGGTTGACCTGGGCTGGAGCAGACTGTGTTGGAGCAAACAGGGAAGCTGGTTGGCTGATCTGGGCTGGAGCAGACTGGTAGGGTGGTGCAGTGTCATCAGGCTGTGTGGTGGAGGCCATGCTGGTTATGCTGGTCTCAGGCTCTGCCTGTGTTGTACCAAGCTGGTGGACATGTTCTCTTGATGCAGAGGACATAATGACTAGCTGGTGGTTGAGGGTGTCAATGTACCTCTCTCTCTGCTCTAGCTCCTCTCTTGTTGTGCTCAGATGGTCTCTGAGGTCATCATTTGTCTGACTCAGCTTGTCCATTCAACTTTTCTTAGCTTTCTGTTTGGATGTCTGGTGGATAAACAATTTCCATAGCAACGCTGGTGATATTGGCTATAATGTTGCAATATAAGCCTACCTTGTCCAAAACAGCATTGTTTCTTGTATTATTGTCTCTTGTGTCTTTAGAGGACTGTTTTCCTTTGATGTCATTTGTCTTCTGTCCTTATTTTGTCTTTCTATTCTTTTGTTAACAAGCTATTTTTTGTTAGCTAGCTAGCTTCTTTTAGGAGAGTCCCTAGCAATTGCTTAGCAACTGGTAAACAATTCAGCTAACTAAGATAACTGTACAATTTTATGAAAAATGATTACTTTTTCAAAAGCCTTCCTTCTTCGTTTGTTGCTTGTTTTATCTCCTATTCAGTCTTGCAGTTTTCTTTTGCTTTTTGCAATTTCCTTCACTCTAAAAACCAAGTAAATCTCAATATTTGTAGGAGCAGATTTCTTTCAGCAACTGATACTCAATTTGGAACTCTAGAAGCTCTCTCTCTGTCTCAATGTAATTTCAATTAAATTACATTTAAAGGCTTTATTGGCATGGGAAACATGCATTTCCAAAGCAAGTGAAGTAGATAATAAACAAATAAACAATAAAAATTAACAGTATATTATGTCTATATACAGTGGTGTAACAATGTGCAAATAGGTCAAGTCCCAAAGGAACAGTGGTCAGGTATTCTGCCATCGTGTACTCTCTCTCTTTCTCTCTCTCTCTCTCTCTCTCTCTCTCTCTCTCTCTCTCTCTCTCTCTCTCTCTCTCTCTCTCTCTCTCTCTCTCTCTCTCTCTCTCTCTCTCTCTCTCTCTCTCTCTCTCTCTCTCTCTCTCTCTCTGTCTCTCTCTCTCTCTCTCTCAATTCAGTTTGCTTTATTGGCATGTTGTTCCACGGTAGTTATTGGGGTCAAATTTGTCTCCACTTTTGTGGATTGGGGTGATCAGTCCTTGGTTCCAAATATTGGGGAAGATGCCAGAGCTAAGGACGATGTTAAAGAGTTTTAGTATAGCCAATTGGAATTTGTTGTCTGTATATTTGATCATTTCATTAAGGATACCATCAACACCACAGGCCTTTTTGGGTTGGAGGGTTTTTATTTTGTCCTGTTACTCATTCAAGGTAATTGGAGAATCCAGTGGGTTCTGGTAGTCTTTAATAGTTGATTCTAGGATTTGTATTTGATCATGTATATGTTTTTGCTCTTTATTCTTTGTTATAGAGCCAAAAAGATTGGAGAAGTGGTTTACCCATACATCTCCATTTTGGATAGATAATTCTTCGTGTTGTTGTTTGTTTAGTGTTTTCCAATTTTCCCAGAATTGGTTAGAGTCTATGGATTCTTCAATTACATTGAGCTGATTTCTGACGTGCTGTTCCTTCTTTTTCCGTAGTGTATTTCTGTATTGTTTTAGTGATTCACCATAGTGAAGGCGTAGACTCAGGTTTTCCGGGTCTCTATGTTTTTGGTTGGACAGGTTTCTCAATTTCTTTCTTAGATTTTTGCATTCTTCATCAAACCATTAGTCATTGTTGTTCATTTTCTTCGGTTTTCGGATTTGTTGTTGCCTAATTGTTTTTTGGTAGGTTTCCAAACTGCATTCCTTCCATCTATAGCATTTCTTAATGTTACTCAGTTCCTTTGGCTTTGATGCCTCATGATTGAGTATTGCTCTGTTCAAGTAGACTGTGATTTTGCTGTGGTCTGATAGGGGTGTCAGTGGGCTGACTGTGAACGCTCTGAGAGACTCTGGGTTGAGGTCAGTGATAAAGTAGTCTACAGTGCTACTGCCAAGAGATGAGCTATAGGTGTACCTACCATAGGAGTCCCCTCGAAGCCTACCATTGACTATGTACATACCCAGAGTGCGACAGAGCTGCAGGAGTTGTGACCCGTTTTTGTTGGTTATGTTGTCATAGTTGTGCCTAGGGGGGTATATGGGGGAGGGAATGCTGTCACCTGCAGGCAGGTGTTTGTCCCCCTGTGTGCTGAGGGTATCAGGTTCTTGTCCAGTTCTGGCATTTAGGTCGCCACAGACTAGTACATGTCCCTTGGCCTGGAAATGATTGATTTCCCTCTCCAGGATGGAGAAGCTGTCTTCATTAAAGTATGAGGATTCTAGTGGGGGGATATAGGTAGCACACAGGAGGACATTTTTCTCTGTTAAGATAATTTCCTTTTGAATTTCTATCCAAATGTAAAATGTTCCTGTTTTGATTAATTTAATGGAGTTAGTTAGGTCTGCTCTATACCAAATTAGCATACCCCCTGAGTCTCTTCCCTGTTTCACACCTGGTAGTTTGGTGGATGGGACTACCAGCTCTCTGTAACCTAGAGGGCAACCAGTGAGTCCGTCTCCTCTATACCATGTTTCTTGTAGGATGACAATGTCTGTATTTCTGATTTATTTGATGAAATCCAGGTTCCTGCTCTTTAGGCCAAAGGCAGATGACCTCAGGCCTTGGATATTCCAGGATGATATAGTGAAGGCTTTTTGTTCCATAAAGTGTCCAATGTTGTTGGTCGTGGTTTGGCCTCAGGCCAGTAGGTGTGAGCAGAGCCTGCTGAGCATCTGGTACATGCCGTTGGCTTGGGCGAGTGTAAGAGTGGGGGTTGGGCCTGTTTGCCCGCTCACTACCTGGGCGTATGTGTGACTTCCATGTTGATGCCCTCTTTGCGGGGGTGGGGTGCATGGGGTGGGCAGGAGTGGCATAGGTCTGATCTGAGGGGGCCTAAATGGGGTGTGGGCATGGTTGATGTGGGCGGGTGTTGATTGGTTGGGGTGGGGGTGTGGATGTGTCTGGGGGTGCTGTGGTCTGGATGTAAGTCCTCTTGGCGTGGGTCCTCTATGTGTAGGTCCAGGGGGGGGGTCCTGCAGGTCTTGGAGGGTGTCTCGCTGGTCTGGGTGCTGTGTCTATTGATCTGTTGCTCCTGTGTGAAGTGTTGGGGCTGCGTTTGAGAGCGATGTCCTTTAGAGTCCGGGCAAAGGTGGGCACTGCTGCCTTGTAGAGGTGGACCTGGTCATAGAGGCTGTTCAAGTCCAGGGTGGAGTGGTGGGCCAGGAAAACATTTGGTTTTGAGGCACAGTCACGGGAAATGCTTGCGTTTACCCGCTGTATTGTAGCAGGGTGGAAGTCTTTTCGTGGTAGCAGGGTGGAGATAACCACTTGGGGAAAGTAGAAGAAGCTTTTTCAATCACTCCCTTCAGTGCTGTGGCCACCCTTTCCTACTGTGCTCTCAGGTCGTTTGTGCCTGTGTGTATTATTATGTGGCTAGGTGAGCCTAGTTTGTCCTCAGACAGAAGGTCTAGGGCGCACTGGGTGTTTGGACACCAGAGTTTAGACACACTGTGTTTGGGGAAAAGTTTTTTTTCTTCTATATATTTCCCATTTGAGTCCATAAGGAGAACAATCTGTGTCTTGTGTTTGTCCTCAGTGGGTGTGGGGGGGGTTGTCAGGAGGGCTATCAGGGTGGCTGACAGGGGGGGTGCTCAGAGGGGGTGAGAGCTGCTGGGCTTGGGGTTTTTCTTTTGTCTGTTCTGCTGTGATGTCGACTCTATGGTCGGGGTCTGGTGTGGACTGTTCTGCTGTGGTGTCGAGACTTTTGTCGGGTGCTGAGGTGGGCTGTTCTGCTGGCTTCTCTATGGGGATGGCCAGCTCTCTAGTGGGTTGTTCTCTGTCGCACGCCGTCCCCCTCAACCTCTCCTCCAGCAGTCTGATCCTCTCCTCCATCCCCCTCACACTCTCCTCCAGCAGTCTGCTCCTCTCCTCTAGTGCTCTGTTCTGCTCCTGCTCCTGCTCCTGCTCCTGCTCCTGCTCCTGCTCCTGCTCCTGCTCTTTCTCCTGTTGAATTTGTCTCACCACTGTCCAGAGTGCAGATATGTCTCTCTCCACCTCCAGCACTCCGGGTCTGGTTAAAGGGGTGTTGTTGTGCTGGACTGTTGTCTGGGTCTGTGCTGACTGGAGTGTAATCACCTGCTGTTCCAGCTCCACCTGCCTTACCTCCAGCTGGGTGAATTTATCCTTCATTTCAATGAGGGAGAAGTACTCTGTACTGGGAGGTTGACTGTCTGCTGGGGGTTGCTCATCTGTGGGGTTATATGATGAAGAGGTCTGGTCTGACCCGCTTGGGGTGGGGGTATCTTTATCTTTCTCTCTCTCCCTCTCTCTATCCCTCCCACAGTCTGGTGGGTGACAGGGTGGCAGCTGTGGGTCATGGGCATAGAATTACATATTAGAGCTTTAGAACAGGCATTGGAATACTAGCAACATGACAAAAAATCATCCATTTTGGTAACGAGAAAACTGTAATCAAATAACTCATCAAATATTGTGAAAAACAATGAATATGTTTGTTAGCTAGATAGCCAGACAGTTTTAGTGGAATGATTACATAATTTTTTTGAATGAACTGCCAATATGCCAACATTCCATACAAACAGTGATCACGGGTCTGGGTGAATGGGTCTGTGAGGCCCTATGGTCAAATGCAGGGTCAGGGAGGAGCCGGGAGGCCTGGTTTTACTCGATTACACACATCGTCAGGTTAACTAAGATCAGCACAGGAGAATGTCTGGTTCCCTCACACCTGGCATGCAGCAGTTAGTCTCTCCATCACACCTGGCATGCAGCAGTAAGTCTCTCCTCACACCTGGCATGCAGCAGTTAGTCTCTCCTCACACCTGGCATGCAGCAGTAAGTCTCTCCTCACACCTGGCATGCAGCAGTAAGTCTCTCCCTCACACCTGGCATGCAGCAGTAAGTCTCTCCTCACACCTGGCATGCAGCAGTTAGTCTCTCCCTCACACCTGGCATGCAGCAGTTAGTCTCTCCTCACACCTGGCATGCAGCAGTTAGTCTCTCCTCACACCTGGCATGCAGCAGTTAGTCTCTCCTTACACCTGGCATGCAGCAGTAAGTCTCTCCTCACACCTGGCATGCAGCAGTTAGTCTCTCCCTCACACCTGGCATGCAGCAGTTAGTCTCTCCCTCACACCTGGCATGCAGCAGTTAGTCTCTCCTCACACCTGGCATGCAGCAGTTAGTCTCTCCTCACACCTGGCATGCAGCAGTTAGTCTCTCCTCACACCTGGCATGCAGCAGTTAGTCTCTCCCTCACACCTGGCATGCAGCAGTTAGTCTCTCCCTCACACCTGGCATGCAGCAGTTAGTCTCTCCCTCACACCTGACATGCAGCAGTTAGTCTCTCCCTCACACCTGGCATGCAGCAGTTAGTCTCTCCTCACACCTGGCATGCAGCAGTAAGTATCTTCTCACACCTGGCATGCAGCAGTAAGTCTCTCCTCACACCTGGCATGCAGCAGTTAGTCTCTCCTCACACCTGGCATGCAGCAGTAAGTCTCTCCCTCACACCTGGCATGCAGCAGTACGTCTCTCCCTCACACCTGGCATGCAGCAGTTAGTCTCTCCCTCACACCTGGCATGCAGCAGTAAGTCTCTCCCTCACACCTGGCATGCAGCAGTTAGTCTCTCCCTCACACCTGGCATGCAGCAGTAAGTATCTCCCTCACACCTGGCATGCAGCAGTAAGTCTCTCCCTCACACCTGGCATGCAGCAGTAAGTCTCTCCTCACACCTGGCATGCAGCAGTTAGTCTCTCCCTCACACCTGGCATGCAGCAGTTAGTCTCTCCCTCACACCTGGCATGCAGCAGTTAGTCTCTCCCTCACACCTGGCATGCAGCAGTTAGTCTCTCCCTCACACCTGGCATGCAGCAGTTAGTCTCTCCCTCACACCTGGCATGCAGCAGTTAGTCTCTCCTCACACCTGGCATGCAGCAGTTAGTCTCTCCCTCACACCTGGCATGCAGCAGTTAGTCTCTCCTCACACCTGGCATGCAGCAGTTAGTCTCTCCCTCACACCTGGCATGCAGCAGTAAGTCTCTCCCTCACACCTGGCATGCAGCAGTTAGTCTCTCCTCACACAGACTGTGTATACCATAAAGTTCAAAATAAACTACAAAATACTTTTTTTTTAATGTATGAAATTAAAATACATGTATTTTTGTGTTTTGAAATGCACTTGTAAGTATCCGGCCCGAACAGCAGCAACATTCTCAGTAACGATTACAGAAACGTTTTACTTACTGTGACTGTGATATGTATGTGTTTTTCTACCGTAGTTAAATGCACTGTCACTCTGGATAAGACGGTCTGCTAAATGACCAAAATGTAAATGTATATGTGAAAATTAACATACCAAAATGAACTGCAAAGCACACTGGGTATTGTGATTGACCTTGTTTCGGGGTCATGTCTAGATGGGATAGCCTCGTACGAACAGTCCTGATCTCATGAGCTCACGAGGCTATAGATGGGATACAGCTTAACCTAATTCTCCTAACCTGCTACGTTAATTCTCCTAACCTGCTACGTTAATTCTCCTAACCTGCTATGTTAATTCTCCTAACCTGCTATGTTAATTCTCCTAACCTGCTGCGTAAGTTCTCCTACACCTGCTACTAAAAGTCAATTTGGACACAAGCTGCTCCTCTTAGACAACACCTCATTGGAATAATACTCAGCATGCTTTGCAATTGTCCATTTTAACATACACATTTATATTAAGTTAATTTAGCAGGAGCTCTTATCACACCATAGTGCCATCAGACTTCTGACCCCCCCCTCCTCCTCTTCCTCCTCCTCCCCCCTACCCTCCTCCTATTCTCCCTCTTCCACTTTACCCTCTTCCACTTCCTCCTCCACCTCTTCCCCTCCTCCTCTTCCCCCTCCTCCTCTTCCTCTTCTTCCTCCTCTCCTCTTCCCCCTCCTCTCCTCTTCCTCCTCCTCTCCTCATCCCACCCCTTCCCTCCCTCCCCCTCCTCTCCTCTTTCCCCTCCTCCCCTACCCAGGCCAGTTGTTTTACACTTGTTGTTGTTGGAACAATCCTCTGTCCAATTGTTGGTAGGTCTTTAATCCATCCTGCTGATATCCCAATAATGCAGCACAGCGAAGTGTGTGTTTGCATGTGTGTATGTGTATGTGTGTGTGTGTGTGTGTGTGTGTGTGTGTGTGTGTGTGTGTGTGTGTGTGTGTGTGTGTGTGTGTGTGTGTGTGTGTGTGTGTGTGTGTGTGTGTGTGTGTGTGTGTGTGTGTGTGTGTGTGTGTGTGTGCATAGCTCGTCATGGCCGCTCCTAATAGGATCTAATGTATTAACCCTGATGACAGTACTGCCAGCTGTCACCAGAGCCCCCTACTGGCCAGAGAGAGAGAGAGAGAGAGAGAGAGAGAGAGAGAGAGAGAGAGAGAGAGAGAGAGAGAGAGAGAGATAACAAGAGAACGAGAGAGCGAGAGAATGAAGAGAGAGAGAAGAGAGAGAGAGCAAGAGAGATAGAGAGAGCAAGAGAAAGAGAGAGCAAGAGAGAGAGTGAGAGAGAGAGCAAGAGAGAGAGAGAGAGAGAGAGAAATACTGTGTGTGTGCCTGGAAAGTGTGATGCTCTTAGTCCTGTGTGGAATGATAGAGAGAGCTTCATCGCAGAAACCCTCTAAAGTGCTTTATCCGAGGAGGACAACTACTGCCTTCTTCCCTTTGTTTTGGCCAACCTCTACTTCCTCCACCTACTCCCTTTTCTCTCAATCCATCTCTTCCCCAATTCAGTCTTTTTTCTCTCTTTCATTCTTCAGTCCCTCCCTTCTCTCCAAGGCTCTCTGTTTCCATATCTCCTCCCCCATCTTCTATCGCCGTCCGGTCTGTTGCGTGTCCCATATAGACCTTGCTCTTTATGGCTGAGTGAAGTGACCAGCCAGGGACTCTGGTGGAGTGAGTGACCAGCCAGGGACTGTGGAGGACTTTCCAGGGGAGTCAGGATGGCGGTGAACTTTTCGGAGGTTTGGGGTCGGGTAAAGAATGTGTGTGCGCAGAACGGGCTCCTCATCCTGTCTGTGTTGGCCGTTGTCATCGGCTGTATGATGGGGTTCCACCTGCGGGGCAAGCAGCTCTCAGACCAGGTCAGTGTCAAACACCTGCAGGGTGTCCTGTTCCCTCCCCCAACCAAAACCCTCCCTTCAATAGTTATTCCCACCCCCCCTAAAGGACCTGTTCCCTCGCCCCACCCCCCCTAAAGGACCTGTTCCCTCGCCCCACTGTCCCTAAATGACCTGTTCCCTCGCCCCACCGTCCCTAAAGGACCTGTTCCCTCGCCCCACCGTCCCTAAAGGACCTGTTCCCTCGCCCCACCGTCCCTAAAGGACCTGCTCCCTCGCCCCACCGTCCCTAAAGGACCTGTTCCCTCGCCCCACCCCCCCTAAAGGACCTGTTCCCTCGCCCCACTGTCCCTAAATGACCTGTTCCCTCACCCCACCTTCCCTAAAGGACCTGTTCCCTCGCCCCACTGTCCCTAAAGGACCTGTTCCCTCGCCCCACCGTCCCTAAAGGACCTGTTCCCTCGCCCCACCATCCCTAAAGGACCTGTTTCCTCGCCCCACCGTCCCTAAAGGACGCTCAACCCCCCACCCCTCCACTATCCCTAAAACACTCTGTCTGTCCAACCCCCCACCCCTCCACTATCCCTAAAACACTCTGTCTGTCCAACCCCCCACCCCTCCACTATCCCGAAAGCCCTCTGTTGGTCCTCCCTGTCCACTGGTCCCTCTGTCCCCTGTTGGTCCTCCCTGTCCACTGGTCCCTCTGTCCCCTGTTGGTCCTCCCTGTCCACGGGTCCCTCTGTCCCCTGTTGGTTCTCCCTGTCCACTGGTCCCTCTGTCCCCTGTTGGTCCTCCCTGTCCACGGGTCCCTCTGTCCCCTGTTGGTCCTCCCTGTCCACTGGTCCCTCTGTCCCCTGTTAGTCCTCCCTGTCCACTGGTCCCTCTGTCCCCAGTTGCTACTCCCTGTCCACTGGTCCCTCTGTCCCCTGTTAGTCCTCCCTGTCCATGGGTCCCTCTGTCCCCTGTTGGTCCTCCCTGTCCACTGGTCCCTCTGTCCCTTGTTGGTCCTCCCTGTCCACTGGTCCCTCTGTCCCCTGTTGGTCCTCCCTGTCCACTGGTCCCTCTGTCCCTTGTTGGTCCTCCCTGTCCACTGGTCCCTTTGTCCCCCTAGCACTGAAAAACACCCTTCAGTGTCCTCCAAAAAAATACCCCAAAACAATACACTAACCTGTCCTCACACAGACGGCTTTTGTCCCACCTACCTATAACCCACATTGTTGTCCTAGCAAGTGACAATACCAACCTTATTTCACCTGTGTGATTGAAGGGTGAGCAAAATTGTTTGAATTACATCTTTTGAACGTTTTGTGTTGTGCTCATAAGGCACACTCATGTTGCAGCTAGGTCTGTGAGTGTTACAGTACGTGTTTGAGAGCTGAGGTGGGTAGAGAAAGAGGGGGGACCTATAAGCTCTATAAGCTGTTGCTGTACAGACGAGCTCTGTAATGTTGCAGTACCAATGGCTGCTGTAGTTTAGCGGCTAGACCTAGCACTTCCAGACACTTCAACTCGTGTGGTGATTCATGCTGTTGGGTAATGCCAACGGATCCCATCCCTGTGGATTTGTTTGGCTTCACTTGTCCTGTCTGTGTACAAAATAGGCGACTTCTCATTGGTCTCAGACTTCTCATCGGTCTCAGACTTCACATCTATCTCAGACTTCTCATCGGTCTGATAATTGATGAGATTAAGGATTGCTAGTGGCTGTTGAGGCTTTGCTGTCAGTCACATAGATGGGCTAAAACGCAGCACACTGGTGTTATTGGCTGTTTGCTTGTTCTTTTTTAATATTTTTATAGTGCTGGTATATTCACTTTAATTGGACAGAGACAATTGTAAAAAAAAAAATAATAAAATGACATGGGGATACAGAGAGGAAGGCAGATGCAGAGTAGTGGTGGGTTCGGGTCGGGATACCTAACCAGTACCCACGCTGTAGGTGACGTGCTGCAGGCGGCAGCGTTTCCCACTAGACATTCAATGTTTATCAGATACACAACACAATATACTGTAATTACTGTAATACTGTAATTAGTTTGAGGGCATCCTGTTCAAGTTACCTTTACAAAGATAATTACTGCACACAATGTACACAATCAGCTGTGCTAATGTTACACATGTAGGGTGCGACACTCAATCAGTCCTGTGTGTTATGAAAATAAACGTTTAAATTGTGCACCAGTGTGTCATCATAATAAATGCTGCAATGAAATTAGAAACGGGCTCATTATGTTCTATACCGGTGTGTAATTATAATAATTGATGCAATTAAACAAGAATGTATGTATAATTTGATACAGAGGACAGAGCACTCCCCCATTTTCATCGACGGGGCTGCAATGGAGCAGGTTGACAGCTTCAAGTTCCTTCAAGTTCCACACCACCAACAAACTAACATGGTCCAAGCACACCAAGACAGTCGTGAAGAGGGCACAACAAAACCTATTCCCCCTCAGGAGACTGAAAAGATTTGGCATGGGTCCTCAGATCCTCAAAAGGTTCTACAGCTGCACCATCGAGAGCATCCTGACTGGGTGCATCACTGCCTGGTATGGCAACTGCTCGGCCACCGACTGCAAGGCACTACAGATGGTAGTGTGAACGGCCCTGTAAAACACCGGGGCCAAGCTTCCTGCCATCCAGGACCTCTATACCAGGCGGTGTCAGAGGAAGGCCCTACAAATTGTCAAAGACTCCAGCCACCCTAGTCATAGACTGTTCTCTCTGCTACCGCTCGGCAAGCGGTACCGAAGCACAAAGTCTAGGTCCAAGAGGCTTCTAAACAGCGTCCTCCCCCAAGCCATAAGACTCCTGAACACCTAATCAAATGGCTACCCAGACTATTTGCATTGCCCCCCCCCTTTTTTAACACTGCTGCCACTCTCTGTTGTTATCATCTATGCACAGTCACTTTAATAACTCTATCTACATGTACATATTACCTCAACTAACCGGTGCCACGGACATTGACTCTGTAGCGGTATCCCCCTGTATACAGTCTTTCTATTGTTATTTTACTGCTGCTCTTTAATTACTTGTTACTTTTATTTCTTATTCTTATCCATATTTTTTTTAACTGCATTGTTTGTTAGGGGCTCGTAAGTAAGCATTTCACTGTAAGGTGAATTCCTGTTGTATTCGGCGCATGTGACTAATAAAATTAATTATTTGATTAGATGTAGGATCTTAATTTGAGTCAGTTTGCTACAGCAGGAACATAATCCTGCCTTGAATTGCCTTGAATTCTAAATAAATCACAGACAATTTCACCAGCAAAGCACCCCCACACCATCACACCTCCTCCTCCATGCTTCATGGTGTGAACCACACATGCGGAAATCATCTGTTCACCTACTCTGCGTCTCACAAAGACATGGCGGTCGGAACCAAAAATCTCAAATTTGGACGCAGACCAAAGGACAGATTTCCACCGATCTAATGGCCATTGCTCGTGTTTCTTGGCCCAAGCATGTCTCTTCTTCTTATTGGTGTCCTGTAGTAGTGGTTTCATTGTAGCAATTTGACCATGAAGGCCTGATTCACACAGTGTCCTGAACATCTGAGATGTGTCTGTTACTTGAACTCTGTGAAGAATTTATTTAGGCTGCAATTTCTGAGTCTGGTAACTCTAATGAACTTATCCTCTGCAGCAGAGGTAACTCTGGGTCTTCCTTTCCTGTGGCGGTCCTCACGAGAGCCAGTTTCATTATAGCGCCTTATCGTTCTTATACTGCAGTTGAAGAAACGTTGAAAGTTCTTGAAATGTTCCGCATTGACTGACCTTCATGTCTTAAAGTAACGATGGACTGTTGTTTCTCTTTGCTTATTTGAGCTGTTCTTGCTATAATATGGACTTGGTCTTTTACCAAATAGGGCTATCTTCTGCATACCACTCCTACCTTGTCACAACACAACTGATTGGCTCAAACGAATAGAGAAGGAAAGAATGTCCACAAATTAACTTTTAACAAGGCACATCTGTGAATTAAAATGCATTCCAGGTGATTACCTCATGAAGCTGGTTGAGAGAATGCCAAGAGTGTGCAAAGCTGCCATCAAGGCAAAGGGTGGCTACTTCGAAGAATCTCAAATATAAAATATATTTGGATTTGTTTAACACTTTTTTGGTTACTACATGATTCCATATGTGTTATTTCATAGTTTTGATGTCTTCACTATTATTCTACAATGTAGAAAATAGTAAAAATAAAGAAAAAAAACTTGAATTAGTAGGTGTTGCCAAACTTTTGACTGGTACTATATAAATCCTTCCTGTTGGTTTCCTTTGAACATCCTGTTTCTTCAATGCACTATGTTTTAAACATTAGTCCCAAAAACGTGCAGTCGTGTAAGTGGGGGAGGAGACTCTGGAGAGTACATTATAGTGGGGGAGGAGACACTGGAGAGTACATTATAGTGGGGGAGGTAGCTCTGGGGAGTACATTATAGTGGGGGAGGAGACTCTGGAGAGTACATTATAGTGGGGGAGGAGACTCTGGAGAGTACATTATAGTGGGGGAGGAGACTCTGGAGAGTACATTATAGTGGGGGAGTGGACTCTGGAGAGTACATTATAGTGGGGGAGGAGACTCTGGAGAGTACATTATAGTGGGGGAGGAGACTCTGGAGAGTACATTATAGTGGGGGAGGAGACTCTGGGGAGTACATTATAGTGGGGGAGGAGACTCTGGGGAGTACATTATAGTGGGGGGGGAGACTCTGGGGAGTACATTATAGTGGGGGAGGGGACTCTGGAGAGTACATTATAGTGGGGGAGGAGACTCTGGGGAGTACATTATAGTGGGGGAGGAGACTCTGGAGAATACATTATAGTGGGGGAGGAGAGTCTGGAGAGTACATTATAGTGGGGGAGGAGACTCTGGAGAGTACATTATAGTGGGGGAGGAGACTCTGGAGAGTACATTATAGTGGGGGAGGAGACTCTGGAGAGTACATTATAGTGGGGGAGGAGACTCTGGAGAGTACATTATAGTGGGGGAGTGGACTCTGGAGAGTACATTATAGTGGGGGAGGAGACTCTAGGGAGTACATTATAGTGGGGGAGGAGACTCTGGGGAGTACATTATAGTGGGGGAGGAGACTCTGGGGAGTACATTATAGTGGGGGAGGAGACTCTGGAGAGTACATTATAGTGGGGGAGGAGACTCTGGGGAGTACATTATAGTGGGGGAGGAGAGTCTGGAGAGTACATTATAGTGGGGGAGGAGACTCTGGGGAGTACATTATAGTGGGGGAGGAGACTCTGGAGAGTACATTATAGTGAGGGAGGAGACTCTGGAGAGTACATTATAGTGGGGGAGGAGACTGGGGAGTACATTATAGTGGGGGAGGAGACTCTGGAGAGTACATTATAGTGGGGGAGGAGACTCTGGAGAGTACATTATAGTGGGGGAGGAGACTCTGGAGAGTACATTATAGTGGGGGAGGAGACTCTGGGGAGTACATTATAGTGGGGGAGGAGACTCTGGAGACTACATTATAGTGGGGGAGGAGACTCTGGGGAGTACATTATAGTGGGGGAGGAGACTCTGGGGAGTACATTATAGTGGGGGAGGAGACTCTGGGGAGTACATTATAGTGGGGGAGGAGACTCTGGGGAGTACATTATAGTTGGGGATTGGACTCTGGAGAGTACATTATAGTGGGGGAGGAGACTCTGGAGAGTACATTATAGTGGGGGAGGAGACTCTGGAGAGTACATTATAGTGGGGGAGGAGACTCTGGAGAGTACATTATAGTGGGGGAGGAGACTCTGGAGAGTACATTATAGTGGGGGAGGAGACTCTGGAGAGTACATTATAGTGGGGGAGGAGACTCTGGAGAGTACATTATAGTGGGGGAGGAGACTCTGGAGAGTACATTATAGTGGGGGAGGAGACTCTGGAGAGTACATTATAGTGGGGGAGGAGACTCTGGAGAGTACATTATAGTGGGGGAGGAGACTCTGGAGAGTACATTATATCAGGCAGAGAAATAATAGAAAAATCAACATGGTGTAAGAGGGCTCTACGGTGCCTTGGGAAGGTTTGTGTTTTTCTGTAGTTCCTCAATAGCTACTCTTCTGTCTCAGAATTTTAGTTTAAAACATACCTTTTCAAATGTGTTGTTTTTCTGCTCGACCTGGTGGAGATGGACCTGCAGTACCACAAGCCTCCTCTAGATGGCCTCCCAGAAATATCCAGTCCTTTCTTAGTTTCAATGGCTGACCAAGTTGGATGTGGTTGGTTTTTGTTACTGTGCCATGCACTTCCTTCCTACCTTCTGTTATGGCTGTGGTCTCCTTGACAAAGGCCCCTAGGTCAGTTCTCCAGTTCTCCAGTTCTCCAGTTCTACAGTTCTCCAGTTCTCCAGTTCTTCAGTTCTCCAGTTCTACAGTTCTACAGTTCTACAGTTCTCCAGTTCTACAGTTCTCCAGTTCTACAGTTCTCCAGTTCTACAGTTCTACAGTTCTACAGTTCTCCAGTTCTACAGTTCTCCAGTTCTACAGTTCTCCAGTTCTTCAGTTCTCCAGTTCTACAGTTCTACAGTTCTACAGTTCTACAGTTCTACAGTTCTACAGTTCTACAGTTCCAAATCCTCTTCAAACACAGACAAAGCAAATGTTTGAGTGGTAAGCAAGATCATACTGTTGTTTCAGCCAATGCATGGTGTTCTCTCTCCTATCAAGAGTGGATAGGTACACAGTGCACTGCCTACAACCTCCACTCTCCCACCTCCACTCTCCCACCCCCCCTCTTCCACCCCCACTCTTCGTAACCCCCTCTCCCACCCCCACTCTCCCACCCCCACTCTTCGTATCCCCCTCTCCCACCCCCACTCTTCCACCCCCACTCTTCGTATCCCCCTCTCCCACCCCCACTCTTCCACCCCCACCCTTCGTATCCCACTCTTCCACCCCCACTCTTCGTATCCCCCTCTCCCACCCCCACTCTTCCACCACCACTCTCCGTATCCCACTCTTCCACCCCCACTCTCCGTATCCCACTCTTCCACAACCGCTCCTACACCCCCCCTCTCCCACCCCCACTCTTCCACCTCCACTCTCCGTATCCCGCTCTTCGTATCCCCCTCACCCACCCCCACTCTCATGTCCGTTGCATAGGAGTGACACGACCTGACGTAAGACAACGTACAGTACAACGTCTACAGGATCACACACATATCGAGGGAGGAAAAGTTTAATGTTTGTTTGCTCTGTATTTCTCGTATTTGTTTCTCACACAGAGCGATAGCAATGGTTTCTATGCACCGTAACAAGGGTAGTTATTCCCCAGCTTGATGCTTATTGCAGCTCTTTCCTTTTCTTACCGATGTTACCCACTGTGTAATTCCAACTCAGAATGCTCTAGTCTAGTCTATGGCAGCAGGATAATCTAATATAATCTGTGGATTCCTTTATTGGCCAGATTAACCCGATTAATTTGCTTCATTTGAGAGACTGGAAAGACATGTCATGCGTTTAACAGCAACTGGCTCAAACTGACCTCTGAGTACAAAATGGCACCCTATCCACTATGGAGTGCACTTCTTTTGACCAGGGCCAATAGGGCTCTAGTCAAAAGTAATGCACTATATAGGAAATAGGGTGCCATTTGGTACTCAGTCCTGATCTCCCCAAATCTAGATATCCACTTAAAATACTTTAAAAGCCTCTGAGCTACTCTAAGTACTTCTCTGCCCTTTGACTTCCCTAACAGATGCATGAGGTCGTTTCTATGTTAAAGGACCCATGAGAACCGACATGTAGAGAGAATGACATTCATATCATTGCATTTCTGTACAGTACAGATTAGGGAGCCATGATGAAATTCCGTTAATGAAAAAAACCCTAACGCCGTACGACGCCCGATGGGACTCCCAATCACGGCCGGATGTGATACAGCCTGGATTCGAACCAGGTACTGTAGTGACGCCTCTAGCACTGAGATGTGGTGCTTTAGACCGCTGCGCCACTCGGGAGCCCCTTACCTTGTTTCAATAACCAAAATAGATTTTTGACACCCAATTATTTTTGCAGACATCTTTGAATCTTAACTAGGAGCAGATATTTAACAGAGTTTTGGGAAATTCTGCTTGTGCATAGAGTTGTATGGCTCGTTAAACTTTGAAATCAACGTTTTTTTTGTTTGGCATCCATTATCGTGGAATTGCCCTTGACAACAGGAACCATCAAGTGTTAGCAATCATGAATTGGTCATGATAGGATCAACGTCCCAGAATGTCACTGGGTTTTTCATTCATTAACATTTGTATTAAGGAGTTATAACTGTGCCTGTGTTTGCCACATGGCACATGCCAGCCTGTTTGTCCTGTGGCGGCAGATGCCAGGGCCCGATGCCAGCTGTTTGTGTGCGTGTGTGTCTTTTTCACCCAAGTCTCACACAGACATACACACACACACACACACACACACACACACACACACACACACACACACACACACACACACACACACACACACACACACACACACACACACACACACACACACACACACACACACACACACACACACACACACACACACACACACACACACACACACACACACACACACACTAATCAGCCTGACATTTGACTGCAGTGATCCTGATCTAAAAAAGGCAAAATAAGCTCTCCCTCTCCTCCTGCCTTTCTCTCCCTCCCTCTCTTTCTGACCCCCCCTTCATAATACTTAACAGTAGCTAAAGCTCTTCAGCAGTTTTAATCATCCTGCCTTATTGTGTTCAAATTTCTATTCTCTCTCTCTCTCTCCCTCCCCCTCTCTCTTGCTCTCTCTCTCTCTCTCTCTCTCTCTCTCTCTCTCTCTCTCTCTCTCTCTCTCTCTCCTATTCCCCCCCCCCTCTCTCTCTAGCTCTACCTCCCCATCTCCCTCGCTCTCTCTCTCCTCCCAGTCCCTCTCTCTCTCTCCCTCCCTTCCTCGCCCCCCCCTCTCTCTCTCTCCCTTCCCTCTCTCTCTCCCCCTCTCTCTCTCTCCCTCCCTTTCTCACCCCCCCTCTCTCTCTCTCGCCCTCTCTCTTTGTCTCTCTTTCTCCCACCCTCCCTCGTTCTCTCTCTCTCTCTCTCTCTCTCTCTCTCGCTCATTCTCTCTTTCTCGCTCTCTCTCTCTCCCTCCCTCCCTCCCTCTCTCCCTCTCTCTCTCTAGCTCTACCTCCCAATCTCCCTCCCTCCCTCCCTCCCTCCCTCCCTCCCTCCCTCCCTCCCTCCCTCCCTCCCTCCCTCCCTCCCTCCCTCCCTCCCTCCCTCCCTCCCTCCCTCCCTCCCTCCCTCCCTCCCTCCCTCCCTCCCTCCCTCCCTCCCTCCCTCCCTCCCTCCCTCCATCTCTTTCTCTTTCCACATCCTCTCTGTCTCTCTATTCCTTCCTGTCTCTTCTATCCTTCTCCCTCTGCTCTCCCTCTTCCTAACTATACCTCTGTCTCTCTATCCTCCTCAAATATACATGTAGGTGATACATTTTACCAACACAAAAACACAAGACTGCCTGTATTGCCTGTGAGTTGCAAATGGAGAACTATAGAAGTAAAGATCAACATTAAAAGTAAAGAGATTAAGAATTGTTATTTTGTAACAGTCAGACACATGGCGTAACATGTTTAATCCCCAGCATCCTCTGCCAGGTCTTCCTTCTGTTAAGAGACCTCTTCTCTCCTCAGGCAGACATTTGGCTATTAACAGACCTCTTTTTTTCTCCACCAAGCTTTTCTCACAGGAGATCAATTAGGACCTGAACAGAATTTTCTTCAGGTTACTCAACTACACTTGCATGGCAAGGGTATAATTATTGTACAATTATGTACACAAATTAAGATCTATAGGGAACCTATGAAGAGCTATAGGGAAACAACTCTCTGGACACACACCGTGCGTCCCAAATGGCACCCTATTCCCTACATAGTGGACTACTTTTGCCCAGACCCATAGGATAGTGGTCAAAAGTAGTGCACATAAAAAGGTTAATAGTGTGTCATTTGGGATGCAGCAGATACAATCTGTTACTCTTTCCTGACGAAACAAGACAATATTGATGATGATGATGATGGTGGTGGTTGTGATGGTTACTATTCATGTCAGTTTCTTTTCACCAAGGACATATTCCGTTGCTCATGTTGATACGTCGAGAAGCTGAAACCTATATGACAACATGTATCATGCATTGTATCAAGAACGTCAGACTTGGCACCAGTAATACATGTACTGCAGTTGTGTATTACTGCAATGGACATCAACCTGAAGGCTATAGCTGCAGCAGTAGCTGTAACATATAGTACGTGATTATAAAGCACAATCTGTTCATGGGGAATGGTGCCATACAGGCTCGCTCGACAAATCTTAATAGAAAGGGACAACTCAGGCACCTTGCTGTGATATAAAGGATATTGTTCCCATTACAGGAAAAATAGGTTCCCAAATTCTATTTACTTTTGCAATGGCAATTACCCGGTACACTTGTATTACCACTTGGTAAATAACACGTCTAGTGGTCGTGACCTGTGTAGTGGATGTAGGTAATTGACCCCAACCAATACATTTACTGAAACCCTCTTGAGGACCACCTCCCTACACCTGTACTGAAACCCTCCTGAGGACCACCTCCCTACACCTGTACTGAAACCCTCCTGAGGACCACCTCCCTACACCTGTACTGAAACCCTCCCGAGGACCACCTCCCTACACCTGTACTGAAACCCTCCTGAGGACCACCTCCCTACACCTGTACTGAAACCCTCCTGAGGACCACCTCCCTACACCTGTACTGAAACCCTCCTGAGGACCACCTCCCTACACCTGTACTGAAACCCTCCTGAGGACCACCTCCCTACACCTGTACTGAAACCCTCCTGGGACCACCTCCCTACACCTGTACTGAAACCCTCCTGGGACCACCTCCCTACACCTGTACTGAAACCCTCCTGGGACCACCTCCCTACACCTGTACTGAAACCCTCCTGAGGACCACCTCCCTACACCTGTACTGAAACCCTCCTGAGGACCATCTCCCTACACCTGTACTGAAACCCTCTTGAGGACCATCTCCCTACACCTGTACTGAAACCCTCCTGAGGACCACCTCCCTACACCTGTACTGAAACACTCCTGAGGACCATCTCCCTACACCTGTACTGAAACCCTCCTGAGGACCACCTCCCTACACCTGTACTGAAACCCTCCTGAGGACCATCTCCCTACACCTGTACTGAAACCCTCTTGAGGACCACCTCCCTACACCTGTACTGAAACCCTCCTGAGGACCACCTCCCTACACCTGTACTGAAATCCTCCTGAGGACCATCTCCCTACACCTGTACTGAAACCCTCCTGAGGACCATCTCCCTACACCTGTACTGAAACCCTCCTGAGGACCATCTCCCTACACCTGTACTGAAACCCTCCTGAGGACCATCTCCCTACACCTGTACTGAAACCCTCTTGAGGACCACCTCCCTACACCTGTACTGAAACCCTCCTGAGGACCACCTCCCTACACCTGTACTGAAACCCTCCTGAGGACCATCTCCCTACACCTGTACTGAAACCCTCCTGAGGACCATCTCCCTACACCTGTACTGAAACCCTCCTGAGGACCATCTCCCTACACCTGTACTGAAACCCTCCTGAGGACCATCTCCCTACACCTGTACTGAAACCCTCCCGAGGACCACCTCCCTACACCTGTACTGAAACCCTCACGAGGACCACCTCCCTACACCTGTACTGAAACCCTCCTGGGACCACCTCCCTACACCTGTACTGAAACCCTCCTGAGGACCACCTCCCTACACCTGTACTGAAACCCTCCTGAGGACCACCTCCCTACACCTGTACTGAAACCCTCCCGAGGAACACCTCCCTACACCTGTACTGAAACCCTCCTGATGACCACCTCCCTACACCTGTACTGTAACCCTCCCGAGGACCATCTCCCTACACCTGTACTGAAACCCTCCTGGGACCATCTCCCTACACCTGTACTGAAACCCTCCCGAGGACCACCTCCTTACACCTGTACTGAAACCCTCCTGGGACCACCTCCCTACACCTGTACTGAAACCCTCCTGAGGACCACCTCCCTACACCTGTACTGAAACCCTCCTGAGGACCACCTCCCTACACCTGTACTGAAACCCTCCTGGGACCACCTCCCTACACCTGTACTGAAACCCTCCTGGGACCACCTCCCTACACCTGTACTGAAACCCTCCTGGGACCACCTCCCTACACCTGTACTGAAACCCTCCTGAGGACCACCTCCCTACACCTGTACTGAAACCCTCCTGGGACCACCTCCCTACACCTGTACTGAAACCCTCCTGGGACCACCTCCCTACACCTGTACTGAAACCCTCCTGGGACCACCTCCCTACACCTGTACTGAAACCCTCTTTAGGACCACCTCCCTACACCTGTACTGAAACCCTCCTGAGGACCACCTCCTTACACCTGTACTGAAACCCTCCCGAGGACCACCTCCTTACACCTGTACTGAAACCCTCCTGGGACCACCTCCCTACACCTGTACTGAAACCCTCCTGAGGACCACCTCCCTACACCTGTACTGAAACCCTCCTGAGGACCACCTCCCTACACCTGTACTGAAACCCTCCTGGGACCACCTCCCTACACCTGTACTGAAACCCTCCTGGGACCACCTCCCTACACCTGTACTGAAACCCTCCTGGGACCACCTCCCTACACCTGTACTGAAACCCTCCTGAGGACCACCTCCCTACACCTGTACTGAAACCCTCCTGGGACCACCTCCCTACACCTGTACTGAAACCCTCCTGGGACCACCTCCCTACACCTGTACTGAAACCCTCCTGGGACCACCTCCCTACACCTGTACTGAAACCCTCTTGAGGACCACCTCCCTACACCTGTACTGAAACCCTCCTGAGGACCACCTCCTTACACCTGTACTGAAACCCTCCTGAGGACCACCTCCCTACACCTGTACTGAAACCCTCCTGAGGACCATCTCCCTACACCTGTACTGAAACCCTCCTGGGACCACCTCCCTACACCTGTACTGAAACCCTCCTGAGGACCACCTCCCTACACCTGTACTGAAACCCTCCCGAGGACCACCTCCTTACACCTGTACTGAAACCTTCCTGGGGACCACCTCCCTACACCTGTACTGAAACCCTCCTGAGGACCACCTCCCTACACCTGTACTGAAACCCTCCTGGGACCACCTCCCTACACCTGTACTGAAACCTTCCTGGGACCACCTCCCTACACCTGTACTGAAACCTTCCTGGGACCACCTCCCTACACCTGTACTGAAACCCTCCTGAGGACAACCTCCCTACACCTGTACTGAAACCCTCCTGAGGACCAGCTCCCTACACATGTACTGAAACCCTCCTGGGACCACCTCCCTACACCTGTACTGAAACCCTCCTGGGACCACCTCCCTACACCTGTACTGAAACCTTCCTGGGGACCACCTCCCTACACCTGTACTGAAACCCTCCTAGGACCATCTCCCTACACCTGTACTGAAACCCTCCTGAGGACCACCTCCCTACACCTGTACTGAAACCCTCCTGAGGACCACCTCCCTACACCTGTACTGAAACCTTCCTGATGACCACCTCCCTACACCTGTACTGAAACCCTCCTGAGGACAACCTCCCTACACCTGTACTGAAACCCTCCTGAGGACAACCTCCCTACACCTGTACTGAAACCTTCCTGGGACCACCTCCCTACACCTGTACTGAAACCCTCCTGGGACCACCTCCTTACACCTGTACTGAAACCCTCCCGAGGACCACCTCCCTACACCTGTACTGAAACCCTCCCGAGGACCACCTCCCTACACCTGTACTGAAACCCTCCTGAGGACCACCTCCCTACACCTGTACTGAAACCCTCCTGGGACCACCTCCCTACACCTGTACTGAAACCCTCCTGAGGACCACCTCCCTACACCTGTACTGAAACCCTCCTGGGACCACCTCCCTACACCTGTACTGAAACCTTCCTGAGGACCACCTCCCTACACCTGTACTGAAACCTTCCTGGGACCACCTCCCTACACCTGTACTGAAACCCTCCTGGGACCACCTCCCTACACCTGTACTGAAACCCTCCAGAGGACCACCTCCCTACACCTGTACTGCTGTACTGAAACCCTCCTGAGGACCACCTCCCTACACCTGTACTGAAACCCTCCTGGGACCACCTCCCTACACCTGTACTGAAACCCTCCTGAGGACCACCTCCCTACACCTGTACTGAAACCCTCCTGGGACCACCTCCCTACACCTGTACTGAAATCCTCCTGAGGACCACCTCCCTACACCTGTACTGAAACCCTCCTGAGGACCACCTCCCTACACCTGTACTGGCAACCTGATTAAAATGACGGTTTGGGACCAAATCAAATCAAATCAAAGTTTATTTGTCACGTGCGCCGATTACAACAGGTGTAGACCTTAGAGTGAAATGCTTACATACAGGCCCTAATCAACAGTGCAATTTGTAAGTAAAAAATAGGTATTAGGTGAACAATATTAAAAAATGAAAAATAAGAGTGGCGAGGCTATATACAGTAGCAAGGCTATAACAGTAGCGAGGCTACATACAGGCACACAATGCAAATAGTCCGGGTAGCCATTTGATTACCTGTTCAGGAGTCTTATGGCTTGGGGGTAAAAACTGTTGAGAAACCTTTTGGTCCTAGACTTGGCACTCCGGTACCACTTGCCATGCGGTAGTAGAGAGAACAGTCTATGACTGGGGTGGGTGGGGTCTTTGAAAAATTTTAGGGCCTTCCTCTGACACCGCCTGGTGTAGAGGTCCTGGATGGCAGGCAGCTTAGCCCCGGCGATGTACTGGGCCGTACGCACTACCCTCTGTAGTGCCTTGTGGCCGGAGGCCGAGCAGTTGCCGTACCAGGCAGTAATGCAACCAGTCAGGATGCTCTCGATGTTGCAGCTGTAGAACCTTTTGAGGATCGGAGGATCCATGCCAAATCTTTTTAGTTTCCTGAGGGGAAATATGCTTTGTCGTGCCCTCTTCACGACTGTCTTGGTGTGCTTGGACCATGTTAGTTTGTTGGTGTTGTGGACACCAAGGAACTTGACGCTCTCAACCTGTTCCACTACAGCCCTGTCGATGAGAATGGGGTCGTGCTCGGTCCTCCTTTTCCTGTAGTCCACAATCATCTCCTTAGTCTTGGTTACATTGAGGGATAGGTTGTTATTCTGGCACCACCCGGCCAGGTCTCTGACCTCCTACCTATAGGCTGTCTTGTCATTGTCGGTGATCAGGCCTACCACTGCAAACTTAATGATGGTGTTGGAGTCGTGCCTGGCCACACAGTCATGGGTGAACAGGGAGTACAGGAGGGGACTGAGCACGCACCCCTGAGGGGCTCCATTGTTGAGGATCAACGTGGCAGATGTGTTGCTACCTACCCTCACCACCTGGGGGCGGCCCGTCAGGAAGTCCAGGATCCAGTTGCAGATGGAGGTGTTTAGTTCCAGGGTCCTTAGCTTAGTGATGAGCTTTGAGGGCACTATGGTGTTGAAATATTCACATTAGTAGCGAAATAATTGACGTCAACCAATCAACCTTCACTTGACATATGAGAAAGCAACATTTATATACGTTCATTGATTTAGGTAACAATATGTTTTTGGGATGCTCCAGATGTTTCTCAGGTAAATGGAAACCCAACCTACTGTATACTTACTGTATCTATCTACCCTAACTAACGTCTGCTCTGTGTGTCCTCTCTGTGTTTCCGTAGGAGGTGAAGTATTTCCAGTTTCCTGGAGAGCTCCTGATGAGGATGTTAAAGATGCTCATTCTTCCCCTTGTCGTCTCCAGGTAGGAACAGAAGGCATGCTGGGTAGTCCTACCCCCCCCCCCCCCCCCCACAGACATCATTCAAACAGTTTTAGAAACTTCAGAGTGTTTTCTATCCAAATCTACTAATGATATGCGTATATTAGCAACCACAACACACGCATGTACGCACGGACACAGACACACGCACAGTATAAAAGTTCCCCCTTGGCATACTGTCCTTACTCAAGCAGAGAGTCAGCTGGAAACCTTTGATGCTTATTATACTGGTTCTCCCCTTCAAACACAGTGTACTGTGATGTGGGTGCTATGTGTGGAGAGTAGTATTCATGGTAATTGAAAAGTCTTTATTGCTGAGGAAAAGAACATGACATAATATTCTGGTGTGTGTGTGTTTTCATCTACCTTCGTGTTCTCTCCCTCAGACTTGGGAACTAGCTGCAGTATGTCCTACAAATGGCTTCTTTTGTATTTTCCACTTTCAGGTCATGCAGTTGTGCTGCTGTTGACGAACTGTGAGTGTACACGGTTCGTACGTCGTACACGGCTGTGGAGAAATATGTGTGAAGTGAACGTTGCTATATACTTTGTGAATTTATAATGCATTCAGTCCAGTGGTAATCATCCATGGCTGTTGTCCCATATAGTACTGTGGCAGCCCTGTGTGGCCATACGGTGTAGTCGAAGGAACCTTTAAGACCCAGAAACAATGTACAGTATGTTAAAACACATAATATGGTGTGCCTGCCACTGTGACGAAACATTATTATTAAACAGGTTTTCACACAACCAACCGTGTCACAGGTTGAGGACCCTGTAGATCAAATGAGTTGCTGTGGTGAAGCACAACATGTCGTAGCCTAAGGCTGTCCTCACTACCCTGGTCCCACGTCTCTTGGTGCTGCTGTATTGCCTAACTAAATGGTTATCAAACCTCTCCTCGGAGACCCTCAGACGTTTCACTATAGCCCTGCACTAGCTCACCTGATTCACCTGATTCACCCGATTCACCCGGTTCACCTCATTCACCTGATTCACTTCATTCACCTGATTCACCTGATTCACCTGATTCACCTGATTCAACTGATTCACCTGATTCAAGGGCTTGATGGTTTAGTTAAAAAGTGAAATCAGGTTTGTTAACTGTGGGAATAGTTAAAATATATGGAACCGCTGGAGGTCCCCGAGGAGAGGTTTGAAACCCCCTGGAATAATTAACTCCTGTGAGTTGCCTTTCCTCATTGTTGCATTGTTGGGGTTTATATATAAAAAATGTACAAATCTGATTAAGAAATTCACATCTTTTGGTGTTTATGTAAGGCTTTTATGCTAGAGAATGGTAAAGATGCAGACCTGGGACAAGCAATTATTATCCTGTCCAACCCTGTTCCGCTAGCGGAACCCCTCGCCAACAGCCAATGAAATTGCAGGGCGCCAAATTCAATCAACAGAAATCTCATAATTCAATTTTCTCAAACATATAAGTATTAGACACCATTTTAACGATAAAATTCTCGGTAATCCAACCACAGTGTCCGAATTCAAAAAAGCTTTTCGGCGAAAGCAGAACATATCATTATGTTAGATCAGCAACTAGTCACAGAAAGCATACAGCGATTTTCCAACCAAAGAGAGGAGTCACAAAAAGCTGAAATATTGCTAAAATGAATCACTAACCTTTGATATTCTTCATCAGATTACACTCCCGGGACAACATGTTACACAATACATGTATGTTTTGTTCGATCAAGTTCATATTTATATCCAAAAACCTCAGTTTACATTTGGCTTTGCCTCCAAAACATCCCGTGAATTTGCACAGAGCCACATCAAATCACAGAAATACTCATAATAAACATTGACAAAAGATACAAGTGTTATTCACAGATTTAAAGATATGCTTCTCCTTAATGCAACCGCTGTGTCAGAATTCAAAAAAACTTTACGGAAAAAGCAAACCATGCAATAATTTGAGTACGGCGCTCAGAGACCAACACAACCCAAGAAGATATGCGCCATGTTGGAGTCAACATAAATCAGAAATAGCATTATAAATATTCACTTACCTTTGATGATCTTCGTCAGAATGCACTCCCAGAATCCCAGTTCCACAATAAATGTTTGATTTGTTCCATAAAGTTAATCATTTATGTCCAAATAGCTCCTTTTGTTAGCGCGTTTGGTAAACAAATCCAAACTATACTCACAGACATCATTCAAACAGTTTTAGAAACTTCAGAGTGTTTTCTATCCAAATCTACTAATGATAGGCATATATTAGCAACTGGGACTGAGTAGCAGGCCGTTTACTCTGGGCATGCTTTTCATCCAAACGTGAAAATGCTGCCCCCTATCCATAAGAAGTTATACAAATGCTACATCGAAATGATTTTCATCTGCATTCTACTCACAGAGAAGAAACCGGTAACTATATTTCTGTTGCAGAGCTGTGCTGTAAATCTGTATTCCTTTTATGGGGTTTGATTATGGTGAACTGGCTAGATTCTCTCCACCTCTGCTCTATTTTGGTCCCAAATCTTCCGTGCCCTCTGTGAGTCGGCTACACAAGGAGAGTGATGTCGACCGGAGAAAGTCCTCCGTGCCCTCTGTGAGTCGGCTACACGAGGAGAGTGATGTCGACCGGAGAAAGTCCTCCGTGCCCACTGTGAGTCGGCTACACGAGGAGAGTGATGTCGACCGGAGAAAGTCCTCTGTGCCCTCTGTGAGTTGTCTACACGAGGAGAGTGATGTCGACCGGAGAAAGTCCTCCGTGCCCTCTGTGAGTGGGCTACACGAGGAGAGTGATGTCGACAGGAGAAAGTCCTCCGTGCCCTCTGTGAGTCGGCTACACGAGGAGAGTGATGTCGACCGGAGAAAGTCCTCCGTGCCCTCTGTGAGTCGGCTACACGAGGAGAGTGATGTCGACCGGAGAAAGTCCTCCGTGCCCTCTGTGAGTCGGCTACACGAGGAGAGTGATGTCGACCGGAGAAAGTCCTCCGTGCCCTCTGTGAGTCGGCTACACGAGGAGAGTGATGTCGACCGGAGAAAGTCCTCCGTGCCCTCTGTGAGTTGGCTACACGAGGAGAGTGATGTCGACCGGAGAAAGTCCTCCGTGCCCTCTGTGAGTGGGCTACACGAGGAGAGTGATGTCGACAGGAGAAAGTCCTCCGTGCCCTCTGTGAGTCGGCTACACGAGGAGAGTGATGTCGACCGGAGAAAGTCCTCCGTGCCCTCTGTGAGTCGGCTACACGAGGAGAGTGATGTCGACCGGAGAAAGTCCTCCGTGCCCTCTGTGAGTCGACTACACGAGGAGAGTGATGTCGACCGGAGAAAGTCCTCCGTGCCCTCTGTGAGTCGGCTACACGAGGAGAGTGATGTCGACCGGAGAAAGTCCTCCGTGCCCTCTGTGAGTGGGCTACACGAGGAGAGTGATGTCGACCGGAGAAAGTCCTCCGTGCCCTCTGTGAGTCGGCTACACGAGGAGAGTGATGTCGACCGGAGAAAGTCCTCCGTGCCCTCTGTGAGTTGGCTACACGAGGAGAGTGATGTCGACTGGAGAAAGTCCTCCGTGCCCTCTGTGAGTGGGCTACACGAGGAGGGTGATGTCGACCGGAGAAAGTCCTCCGTGCCCTCTGTGAGTCGGCTACACGAGGAGGGTGATGTCGACCGGAGAAAGTCCTCCGTGCCCTCTGTGAGTTGTCTACACGAGGAGAGTGATGTCGACCGGAGAAAGTCCTCCGTGCCCTCTGTGAGTCGGCTACACGAGGAGAGTGATGTCGACCGGAGAAAGTCCTCCGTGCCCTCTGTGAGTCGGCTACACGAGGAGAGTGATGTCGACCGGAGAAAGTCCTCCGTGCCCTCTGTGAGTTGTCTACACGAGGAGAGTGATGTCGACCGGAGAAAGTCCTCCGTGCCCTCTGTGAGTCGGCTACACGAGGAGAGTGATGTCGACAGGAGAAAGTCCTCCGTGCCCTCTGTGAGTCGGCTACACGAGGAGAGTGATGTCGACCGGAGAAAGTCCTCCGTGCCCTCTGTGAGTCGGCTACACGAGGAGAGTGATGTCGACCGGAGAAAGTCCTCCGTGCCCTCTGTGAGTCGACTACACGAGGAGAGTGATGTCGACCGGAGAAAGTCCTCCGTGCCCTCTGTGAGTCGGCTACACGAGGAGAGTGATGTCGACCGGAGAAAGTCCTCCGTGCCCTCTGTGAGTCGGCTACACGAGGAGAGTGATGTCGACCGGAGAAAGTCCTCCGTGCCCTCTGTGAGTTGTCTACACGAGGAAAGTGATGTCGACCGGAGAAAGTCCTCCGTGCCCTCTGTGAGTGGGCTACACGAGGAGAGTGATGTCGACAGGAGAAAGTCCTCCGTGCCCTCTGTGAGTCGGCTACACGAGGAGAGTGATGTCGACCGGAGAAAGTCCTCCGTGCCCTCTGTGAGTCGGCTACACGAGGAGAGTGATGTCGACCGGAGAAAGTCCTCCGTGCCCTCTCTGAGTCGGCTACACGAGGAGAGTGATGTCGACCGGAGAAAGTCCTCCGTGCCCTCTGTGAGTCGGCTACACGAGGAGAGTGATGTCGACCGGAGAAAGTCCTCCGTGCCCTCTGTGAGTTGTCTACACGAGGAGAGTGATGTCGACCGGAGAAAGTCCTCCGTGCCCTCTGTGAGTGGGCTACACGAGGAGAGTGATGTCGACAGGAGAAGTCCTCCGTGCCCTCTGTGAGTCGGCTACACGAGGAGAGTGATGTCGACCGGAGAAAGTCCTCCGTGCCCTCTGTGAGTCGGCTACACGAGGAGAGTGATGTCGACCGGAGAAAGTCCTCCGTGCCCTCTGTGAGTCGGCTACACGAGGAGAGTGATGTCGACCGGAGAAAGTCCTCCGTGCCCTCTGTGAGTCGGCTACACGAGGAGAGTGATGTCGACCGGAGAAAGTCCTCCGTGCCCTCTGTGAGTTGTCTACACGAGGAGAGTGATGTCGACCGGAGAAAGTCCTCCGTGCCCTCTGTGAGTGGGCTACACGAGGAGAGTGATGTCGACAGGAGAAAGTCCTCCGTGCCCTCTGTGAGTCGGCTACACGAGGAGAGTGATGTCGACCGGAGAAAGTCCTCCGTGCCCTCTGTGAGTCGGCTACACGAGGAGATTGATGTCGACCGGAGAAAGTCCTCCGTGCCCTCTGTGAGTCGACTACACGAGGAGAGTGATGTCGACCGGAGAAAGTCCTCCGTGCCCTCTGTGAGTGGGCTACACGAGGAGAGTGATGTCGACCGGAGAAAGTCCTCCGTGCCCTCTGTGAGTTGGCTACACGAGGAGAGTGATGTCGACCGGAGAAAGTCCTCCGTGCCCTCTGTGAGTCGGCTACACGAGGAGAGTGATGTCGACCGGAGAAAGTCCTCCGTGCCCTCTGTGAGTGGGCTACACGAGGAGAGTGATGTGGACCGGAGAAAGTGGCTGCCGTTTGCCCTCTGTGAGTCGACTACACGAGGAGAGTGATGTCGACCGGAGAAAGTCCTCCGTGCCCTCTGTGAGTCGGCTACACGAGGAGAGTGATGTCGACCGGAGAAAGTCCTCCGTGCCCTCTGTGAGTGGGCTACACGAGGAGAGTGATGTCGACCGGAGAAAGTCCTCCGTGCCCTCTGTGAGTCGGCTACACGAGGAGAGTGATGTCGACCGGAGAAAGTCCTCCGTGCCCTCTGTGAGTGGGCTACACGAGGAGAGTGATGTCGACCGGAGAAAGTCCTCCGTGCCCTCTGTGAGTCGGCTACACGAGGAGAGTGATGTCGACCGGAGAAAGTCCTCCGTGCCCTCTGTGAGTTGGCTACACGAGGAGAGTGATGTCGACTGGAGAAAGTCCTCCGTGCCCTCTGTGAGTGGGCTACACGAGGAGGGTGGTGTCGACCGGAGAAAGTCCTCCGTGCCCTCTGTGAGTCGGCTACACGAGGAGGGTGATGTCGACCGGAGAAAGTCCTCCGTGCCCTCTGTGAGTTGTCTACACGAGGAGAGTGATGTCGACCGGAGAAAGTCCTCCGTGCCCTCTGTGAGTGGGCTACACGAGGAGAGTGATGTCGACAGGAGAAAGTCCTCCGTGCCCTCTGTGAGTCGGCTACACGAGGAGAGTGATGTCGACCGGAGAAAGTCCTCCGTGCCCTCTGTGAGTCGACTACACGAGGAGAGTGATGTCGACCGGAGAAAGTCCTCCGTGCCCTCTGTGAGTCGGCTACACGAGGAGAGTGATGTCGACCGGAGGAAGTCCTCCGTGCCCTCTGTGAGTCGGCTACACGAGGAGAGTGATGTCGACCGGAGAAAGTCCTCCGTGCCCTCTGTGAGTCGGCTACACGAGGAGAGTGATGTCGACCGGAGAAAGTCCTCCGTGCCCTCTGTGAGTCGGCTACACGAGGAGAGTGATGTCGACCGGAGAAAGTCCTCCGTGCCCTCTGTGAGTGGGCTACACGAGGAGGGTGATGTCGACCGGAGAAAGTCCTCCGTGCCCTCTGTGAGTCGGCTACACGAGGAGGGTGATGTCGACTGGAGAAAGTCCTCCGTGCCCTCTGTGAGTCGTCTACACGAGGAGAGTGATGTCGACCGGAGAAAGTCCTCCGTGCCCTCTGTGAGTCGGCTACACGAGGAGAGTGATGTCGACCGGAGAAAGTCCTCCGTGCCCTCTGTGAGTCGGCTACACGAGGAGAGTGATGTCGACCGGAGAAAGTCCTCCGTGCCCTCTGTGAGTTGTCTACACGAGGAGAGTGATGTCGACCGGAGAAAGTCCTCCGTGCCCTCTGTGAGTGGGCTACACGAGGAGAGTGATGTCGACAGGAGAAAGTCCTCCGTGCCCTCTGTGAGTCGGCTACACGAGGAGAGTGATGTCGACCGGAGAAAGTCCTCCGTGCCCTCTGTGAGTCGGCTACACGAGGAGAGTGATGTCGACCGGAGAAAGTCCTCCGTGCCCTCTCTGAGTCGGCTACACGAGGAGAGTGATGTCGACCGGAGAAAGTCCTCCGTGCCCTCTGTGAGTCGGCTACACGAGGAGAGTGATGTCGACCGGAGAAAGTCCTCTGTGCCCTCTGTGAGTTGTCTACACGAGGAGAGTGATGTCGACCGGAGAAAGTCCTCCGTGCCCTCTGTGAGTGGGCTACACGAGGAGAGTGATGTCGACAGGAGAAAGTCCTCCGTGCCCTCTGTGAGTCGGCTACACGAGGAGAGTGATGTCGACCGGAGAAAGTCCTCCGTGCCCTCTGTGAGTCGGCTACACGAGGAGAGTGATGTCGACCGGAGAAAGTCCTCCGTGCCCTCTGTGAGTCGGCTACACGAGGAGAGTGATGTCGACCGGAGAAAGTCCTCCGTGCCCTCTGTGAGTCGGCTACACGAGGAGAGTGATGTCGACCGGAGAAAGTCCTCCGTGCCCTCTGTGAGTTGTCTACACGAGGAGAGTGATGTCGACCGGAGAAAGTCCTCCGTGCCCTCTGTGAGTGGGCTACACGAGGAGAGTGATGTCGACAGGAGAAAGTCCTCCGTGCCCTCTGTGAGTCGGCTACACGAGGAGAGTGATGTCGACCGGAGAAAGTCCTCCGTGCCCTCTGTGAGTCGACTACACGAGGAGAGTGATGTCGACCGGAGAAAGTCCTCCGTGCCCTCTGTGAGTCGGCTACACGAGGAGAGTGATGTCGACCGGAGAAAGTCCTCCGTGCCCTCTGTGAGTGGGCTACACGAGGAGAGTGATGTCGACCGGAGAAAGTCCTCCGTGCCCTCTGTGAGTCGGCTACACGAGGAGAGTGATGTCGACCGGAGAAAGTCCTCCGTGCCCTCTGTGAGTCGGCTACACGAGGAGAGTGATGTCGACCGGAGAAAGTCCTCCGTGCCCTCTGTGAGTTGTCTACACGAGGAGAGTGATGTCGACCGGAGAAAGTCCTCCGTGCCCTCTGTGAGTGGGCTACACGAGGAGAGTGATGTCGACAGGAGAAAGTCCTCCGTGCCCTCTGTGAGTCGGCTACACGAGGAGAGTGATGTCGACCGGAGAAAGTCCTCCGTGCCCTCTGTGAGTCGGCTACACGAGGAGAGTGATGTCGACCGGAGAAAGTCCTCCGTGCCCTCTGTGAGTCGACTACACGAGGAGAGTGATGTCGACCGGAGAAAGTCCTCCGTGCCCTCTGTGAGTCGGCTACACGAGGAGAGTGATGTCGACCGGAGAAAGTCCTCCGTGCCCTCTGTGAGTGGGCTACACGAGGAGAGTGATGTCGACCGGAGAAAGTCCTCCGTGCCCTCTGTGAGTCGGCTACACGAGGAGAGTGATGTCGACCGGAGAAAGTCCTCCGTGCCCTCTGTGAGTTGGCTACACGAGGAGAGTGATGTCGACTGGAGAAAGTCCTCCGTGCCCTCTGTGAGTGGGCTACACGAGGAGGTTGATGTCGACCGGAGAAAGTCCTCCGTGCCCTCTGTGAGTCGGCTACACGAGGAGGGTGATGTCGACTGGAGAAAGTCCTCCGTGCCCTCTGTGAGTTGTCTACACGAGGAGAGTGATGTCGACCGGAGAAAGTCCTCCGTGCCCTCTGTGAGTCGGCTACACGAGGAGAGTGATGTCGACCGGAGAAAGTCCTCCGTGCCCTCTGTGAGTCGGCTACACGAGGAGAGTGATGTCGACCGGAGAAAGTCCTCCGTGCCCTCTGTGAGTGGGCTACACGAGGAGAGTGATGTCGACCGGAGAAAGTCCTCCGTGCCCTCTGTGAGTCGGCTACACGAGGAGAGTGATGTCGACCGGAGAAAGTCCTCCGTGCCCTCTCTGAGTCGGCTACACGAGGAGAGTGATGTCGACCGGAGAAAGTCCTCCGTGCCCTCTGTGAGTCGGCTACACGAGGAGAGTGATGTCGACCGGAGAAAGTCCTCCGTGCCCTCTGTGAGTTGTCTACACGAGGAGAGTGATGTCGACCGGAGAAAGTCCTCCGTGCCCTCTGTGAGTGGGCTACACGAGGAGAGTGATGTCGACAGGAGAAAGTCCTCCGTGCCCTCTGTGAGTCGGCTACACGAGGAGAGTGATGTCGACCGGAGAAAGTCCTCCGTGCCCTCTGTGAGTCGGCTACACGAGGAGAGTGATGTCGACCGGAGAAAGTCCTCCGTGCCCTCTGTGAGTCGGCTACACGAGGAGAGTGATGTCGACCGGAGAAAGTCCTCCGTGCCCTCTGTGAGTCGGCTACACGAGGAGAGTGATGTCGACCGGAGAAAGTCCTCCGTGCCCTCTGTGAGTTGTCTACACGAGGAGAGTGATGTCGACCGGAGAAAGTCCTCCGTGCCCTCTGTGAGTGGGCTACACGAGGAGAGTGATGTCGACAGGAGAAAGTCCTCCGTGCCCTCTGTGAGTCGGCTACACGAGGAGAGTGATGTCGACCGGAGAAAGTCCTCCGTGCCCTCTGTGAGTCGGCTACACGAGGAGATTGATGTCGACCGGAGAAAGTCCTCCGTGCCCTCTGTGAGTCGACTACACGAGGAGAGTGATGTCGACCGGAGAAAGTCCTCCGTGCCCTCTGTGAGTCGGCTACACGAGGAGAGTGATGTCGACCAGAGAAAGTCCTCCGTGCCCTCTGTGAGTGGGCTACACGAGGAGAGTGATGTCGACCGGAGAAAGTCCTCCGTGCCCTCTGTGAGTCGGCTACACGAGGAGAGTGATGTCGACCGGAGAAAGTCCTCCGTGCCCTCTGTGAGTTGGCTACACGAGGAGAGTGATGTCGACTGGAGAAAGTCCTCCGTGCCCTCTGTGAGTGGGCTACACGAGGAGGGTGATGTCGACCGGAGAAAGTCCTCCGTGCCCTCTGTGAGTCGGCTACACGAGGAGGGTGATGTCGACCGGAGAAAGTCCTCCGTGCCCTCTGTGAGTGGGCTACACGAGGAGAGTGATGTCGACAGGAGAAAGTCCTCCGTGCCCTCTGTGAGTCGGCTACACGAGGAGAGTGATGTCGACCGGAGAAAGTCCTCCGTGCCCTCTGTGAGTCGACTACACGAGGAGAGTGATGTCGACCGGAGAAAGTCCTCCGTGCCCTCTGTGAGTCGGCTACACGAGGAGAGTGATGTCGACCGGAGAAAGTCCTCCGTGCCCTCTGTGAGTGGGCTACACGAGGAGAGTGATGTCGACCGGAGAAAGTCCTCCGTGCCCTCTGTGAGTCGGCTACACGAGGAGAGTGATGTCGACCGGAGAAAGTCCTCCGTGCCCTCTGTGAGTGGGCTACACGAGGAGAGTGATGTCGACCGGAGAAAGTCCTCCGTGCCCTCTGTGAGTCGGCTACACGAGGAGAGTGATGTCGACCGGAGAAAGTCCTCCGTGCCCTCTGTGAGTTGGCTACACGAGGAGAGTGATGTCGACTGGAGAAAGTCCTCCGTGCCCTCTGTGAGTGGGCTACACGAGGAGGGTGATGTCGACCGGAGAAAGTCCTCCGTGCCCTCTGTGAGTCGGCTACACGAGGAGGGTGATGTCGACCGGAGAAAGTCCTCCGTGCCCTCTGTGAGTTGTCTACACGAGGAGAGTGATGTCGACCGGAGAAAGTCCTCCGTGCCCTCTGTGAGTGGGCTACACGAGGAGAGTGATGTCGACAGGAGAAAGTCCTCCGTGCCCTCTGTGAGTCGGCTACACGAGGAGAGTGATGTCGACCGGAGAAAGTCCTCCGTGCCCTCTGTGAGTCGACTACACGAGGAGAGTGATGTCGACCGGAGAAAGTCCTCCGTGCCCTCTGTGAGTCGGCTACACGAGGAGAGTGATGTCGACCGGAGAAAGTCCTCCGTGCCCTCTGTGAGTCGGCTACACGAGGAGAGTGATGTCGACCGGAGAAAGTCCTCCGTGCCCTCTGTGAGTTGGCTACACGAGGAGAGTGATGTCGACCGGAGAAAGTCCTCCGTGCCCTCTGTGAGTCGGCTACACGAGGAGAGTGATGTCGACCGGAGAAAGTCCTCCGTGCCCTCTGTGAGTTGTCTACACGAGGAGAGTGATGTCGACCGGAGAAAGTCCTCCGTGCCCTCTGTGAGTGGGCTACACGAGGAGAGTGATGTCGACAGGAGAAAGTCCTCCGTGCCCTCTGTGAGTCGGCTACACGAGGAGAGTGATGTCGACCGGAGAAAGTCCTCCGTGCCCTCTGTGAGTGGGCTACACGAGGAGGGTGATGTCGACCGGAGAAAGTCCTCCGTGCCCTCTGTGAGTCGGCTACACGAGGAGGGTGATGTCGACCGGAGAAAGTCCTCCGTGCCCTCTGTGAGTGGGCTACACGAGGAGAGTGATGTCGACAGGAGAAAGTCCTCCGTGCCCTCTGTGAGTCGGCTACACGAGGAGAGTGATGTCGACCGGAGAAAGTCCTCCGTGCCCTCTGTGAGTCGACTACACGAGGAGAGTGATGTCGACCGGAGAAAGTCCTCCGTGCCCTCTGTGAGTCGGCTACACGAGGAGAGTGATGTCGACCGGAGAAAGTCCTCCGTGCCCTCTGTGAGTGGGCTACACGAGGAGAGTGATGTCGACCGGAGAAAGTCCTCCGTGCCCTCTGTGAGTCGGCTACACGAGGAGAGTGATGTCGACCGGAGAAAGTCCTCCGTGCCCTCTGTGAGTGGGCTACACGAGGAGAGTGATGTCGACCGGAGAAAGTCCTCCGTGCCCTCTGTGAGTCGGCTACACGAGGAGAGTGATGTCGACCGGAGAAAGTCCTCCGTGCCCTCTGTGAGTTGGCTACACGAGGAGAGTGATGTCGACTGGAGAAAGTCCTCCGTGCCCTCTGTGAGTGGGCTACACGAGGAGGGTGATGTCGACCGGAGAAAGTCCTCCGTGCCCTCTGTGAGTCGGCTACACGAGGAGGGTGATGTCGACCGGAGAAAGTCCTCCGTGCCCTCTGTGAGTTGTCTACACGAGGAGAGTGATGTCGACCGGAGAAAGTCCTCCGTGCCCTCTGTGAGTGGGCTACACGAGGAGAGTGATGTCGACAGGAGAAAGTCCTCCGTGCCCTCTGTGAGTCGGCTACACGAGGAGAGTGATGTCGACCGGAGAAAGTCCTCCGTGCCCTCTGTGAGTCGACTACACGAGGAGAGTGATGTCGACCGGAGAAAGTCCTCCGTGCCCTCTGTGAGTCGGCTACACGAGGAGAGTGATGTCGACCGGAGAAAGTCCTCCGTGCCCTCTGTGAGTCGGCTACACGAGGAGAGTGATGTCGACCGGAGAAAGTCCTCCGTGCCCTCTGTGAGTTGGCTACACGAGGAGAGTGATGTCGACCGGAGAAAGTCCTCCGTGCCCTCTGTGAGTCGGCTACACGAGGAGAGTGATGTCGACCGGAGAAAGTCCTCCGTGCCCTCTGTGAGTGGGCTACACGAGGAGGGTGATGTCGACCGGAGAAAGTCCTCCGTGCCCTCTGTGAGTCGGCTACACGAGGAGGGTGATGTCGACCGGAGAAAGTCCTCCGTGCCCTCTGTGAGTCGTCTACACGAGGAGAGTGATGTCGACCGGAGAAAGTCCTCCGTGCCCTCTGTGAGTCGGCTACACGAGGAGAGTGATGTCGACCGGAGAAAGTCCTCCGTGCCCTCTGTGAGTCGGCTACACGAGGAGAGTGATGTCGACCGGAGAAAGTCCTCCGTGCCCTCTGTGAGTTGTCTACACGAGGAGAGTGATGTCGACCGGAGAAAGTCCTCCGTGCCCTCTGTGAGTGGGCTACACGAGGAGAGTGATGTCGACAGGAGAAAGTCCTCCGTGCCCTCTGTGAGTCGGCTACACGAGGAGAGTGATGTCGACCGGAGAAAGTCCTCCGTGCCCTCTGTGAGTCGGCTACACGAGGAGAGTGATGTCGACCGGAGAAAGTCCTCCGTGCCCTCTCTGAGTCGGCTACACGAGGAGAGTGATGTCGACCGGAGAAAGTCCTCCGTGCCCTCTGTGAGTCGGCTACACGAGGAGAGTGATGTCGACCGGAGAAAGTCCTCCGTGCCCTCTGTGAGTTGTCTACACGAGGAGAGTGATGTCGACCGGAGAAAGTCCTCCGTGCCCTCTGTGAGTGGGCTACACGAGGAGAGTGATGTCGACAGGAGAAAGTCCTCCGTGCCCTCTGTGAGTCGGCTACACGAGGAGATTGATGTCGACCGGAGAAAGTCCTCCGTGCCCTCTGTGAGTCGACTACACGAGGAGAGTGATGTCGACCGGAGAAAGTCCTCCGTGCCCTCTGTGAGTCGGCTACACGAGGAGAGTGATGTCGACCTGAGAAAGTCCTCCGTGCCCTCTGTGAGTGGGCTACACGAGGAGAGTGATGTCGACCGGAGAAAGTCCTCCGTGCCCTCTGTGAGTCGGCTACACGAGGAGAGTGATGTCGACCGGAGAAAGTCCTCCGTGCCCTCTGTGAGTTGGCTACACGAGGAGAGTGATGTCGACCGGAGAAAGTCCTCCGTGCCATCTGTGAGTGGGCTACACGAGGAGGGTGATGTCGACCGGAGAAAGTCCTCCGTGCCCTCTGTGAGTCGGCTACACGAGGAGGGTGATGTCGACCGGAGAAAGTCCTCCGTGCCCTCTGTGAGTGGGCTACACGAGGAGAGTGATGTCGACAGGAGAAAGTCCTCCGTGCCCTCTGTGAGTCGGCTACACGAGGAGAGTGATGTCGACCGGAGAAAGTCCTCCGTGCCCTCTGTGAGTCGACTACACGAGGAGAGTGATGTCGACCGGAGAAAGTCCTCCGTGCCCTCTGTGAGTCGGCTACACGAGGAGAGTGATGTCGACCGGAGAAAGTCCTCCGTGCCCTCTGTGAGTGGGCTACACGAGGAGAGTGATGTCGACCGGAGAAAGTCCTCCGTGCCCTCTGTGAGTGGGCTACACGAGGAGAGTGATGTCGACCGGAGAAAGTCCTCCGTGCCCTCTGTGAGTCGGCTACACGAGGAGAGTGATGTCGACCGGAGAAAGTCCTCCGTGCCCTCTGTGAGTGGGCTACACGGAGAGTGATGTCGACCGGAGAAAGTCCTCCGTGCCCTCTGTGAGTCGGCTACACGAGGAGAGTGATGTCGACCGGAGAAAGTCCTCCGTGCCCTCTGTGAGTTGGCTACACGAGGAGAGTGATGTCGACTGGAGAAAGTCCTCCGTGCCCTCTGTGAGTGGGCTACACGAGGAGGGTGATGTCGACCGGAGAAAGTCCTCCGTGCCCTCTGTGAGTCGGCTACACGAGGAGGGTGATGTCGACCGGAGAAAGTCCTCCGTGCCCTCTGTGAGTTGTCTACACGAGGAGAGTGATGTCGACCGGAGAAAGTCCTCCGTGCCCTCTGTGAGTGGGCTACACGAGGAGAGTGATGTCGACAGGAGAAAGTCCTCCGTGCCCTCTGTGAGTCGGCTACACGAGGAGAGTGATGTCGACCGGAGAAAGTCCTCCGTGCCCTCTGTGAGTCGACTACACGAGGAGAGTGATGTCGACCGGAGAAAGTCCTCCGTGCCCTCTGTGAGTCGGCTACACGAGGAGAGTGATGTCAACCGGAGAAAGTCCTCCGTGCCCTCTGTGAGTCGGCTACACGAGGAGAGTGATGTCGACCGGAGAAAGTCCTCCGTGCCCTCTGTGAGTTGGCTACACGAGGAGAGTGATGTCGACCGGAGAAAGTCCTCCGTGCCCTCTGTGAGTCGGCTACACGAGGAGAGTGATGTCGACCGGAGAAAGTCCTCCGTGCCCTCTGTGAGTGGGCTACACGAGGAGGGTGATGTCGACCGGAGAAAGTCCTCCGTGCCCTCTGTGAGTCGGCTACACGAGGAGGGTGATGTCGACTGGAGAAAGTCCTCCGTGCCCTCTGTGAGTTGTCTACACGAGGAGAGTGATGTCGACCGGAGAAAGTCCTCCGTGCCCTCTGTGAGTCGGCTACACGAGGAGAGTGATGTCGACCGGAGAAAGTCCTCCGTGCCCTCTGTGAGTCGGCTACACGAGGAGAGTGATGTCGACCGGAGAAAGTCCTCCGTGCCCTCTGTGAGTTGTCTACACGAGGAGAGTGATGTCGACCGGAGAAAGTCCTCCGTGCCCTCTGTGAGTGGGCTACACGAGGAGAGTGATGTCGACAGGAGAAAGTCCTCCGTGCCCTCTGTGAGTCGGCTACACGAGGAGAGTGATGTCGACCGGAGAAAGTCCTCCGTGCCCTCTGTGAGTCGGCTACACGAGGAGAGTGATGTCGACCGGAGAAAGTCCTCCGTGCCCTCTCTGAGTCGGCTACACGAGGAGAGTGATGTCGACCGGAGAAAGTCCTCCGTGCCCTCTGTGAGTCGGCTACACGAGGAGAGTGATGTCGACCGGAGAAAGTCCTCCGTGCCCTCTGTGAGTTGTCTACACGAGGAGAGTGATGTCGACCGGAGAAAGTCCTCCGTGCCCTCTGTGAGTGGGCTACACGAGGAGAGTGATGTCGACAGGAGAAAGTCCTCCGTGCCCTCTGTGAGTCGGCTACACGAGGAGAGTGATGTCGACCGGAGAAAGTCCTCCGTGCCCTCTGTGAGTCGGCTACACGAGGAGAGTGATGTCGACCGGAGAAAGTCCTCCGTGCCCTCTGTGAGTCGGCTACACGAGGAGAGTGATGTCGACCGGAGAAAGTCCTCCGTGCCCTCTGTGAGTCGGCTACACGAGGAGAGTGATGTCGACCCGAGAAAGTCCTCCGTGCCCTCTGTGAGTTGTCTACACGAGGAGAGTGATGTCGACCGGAGAAAGTCCTCCGTGCCCTCTGTGAGTGGGCTACACGAGGAGAGTGATGTCGACAGGAGAAAGTCCTCCGTGCCCTCTGTGAGTCGGCTACACGAGGAGAGTGATGTCGACCGGAGAAAGTCCTCCGTGCCCTCTGTGAGTGGGCTACACGAGGAGAGTGATGTCGACCGGAGAAAGTCCTCCGTGCCCTCTGTGAGTGGGCTACACGAGGAGAGTGATGTCGACAGGAGAAAGTCCTCCGTGCCCTCTGTGAGTCGGCTACACGAGGAGAGTGATGTCGACCGGAGAAAGTCCTCCGTGCCCTCTGTGAGTCGACTACACGAGGAGAGTGATGTCGACCGGAGAAAGTCCTCCGTGCCCTCTGTGAGTCGGCTACACGAGGAGAGTGATGTCGACCGGAGAAAGTCCTCCGTGCCCTCTGTGAGTGGGCTACACGAGGAGAGTGATGTCGACCGGAGAAAGTCCTCCGTGCCCTCTGTGAGTCGGCTACACGAGGAGAGTGATGTCGACCGGAGAAAGTCCTCCGTGCCCTCTGTGAGTGGGCTACACGAGGAGAGTGATGTCGACCGGAGAAAGTCCTCCGTGCCCTCTGTGAGTCGGCTACACGAGGAGAGTGATGTCGACCGGAGAAAGTCCTCCGTGCCCTCTGTGAGTCGGCTACATGAGGAGAGTGATGTCGACCGGAGAAAGCCCTCCGTGCCCTGTGTGAGTTGGCTACACGAGGAGAGTGATGTCGACTGGAGAAAGTCCTCCGTGCCCTCTGTGAGTGGGCTACACGAGGAGGGTGATGTCGACCGGAGAAAGTCCTCCGTGCTCTCTGTGAGTCGGCTACACGAGGAGGGTGATGTCGACCGGAGAAAGTCCTCCGTGCCCTCTGTGAGTCGGCTACACGAGGAGGGTGATGTCGACCGGAGAAAGTCCTCCGTGCCCTCTGTGAGTTGTCTACACGAGGAGAGTGATGTCGACCGGAGAAAGTCCTCCGTGCCCTCTGTGAGTGGGCTACACGAGGAGAGTGATGTCGACAGGAGAAAGTCCTCCGTGCCCTCTGTGAGTCGGCTACACGAGGAGAGTGATGTCGACCGGAGAAAGTCCTCCGTGCCCTCTGTGAGTCGACTACACGAGGAGAGTGATGTCGACCGGAGAAAGTCCTCCGTGCCCTCTGTGAGTCGGCTACACGAGGAGAGTGATGTCGACCGGAGAAAGTCCTCCGTGCCCTCTGTGAGTGGGCTACACGAGGAGAGTGATGTCGACCGGAGAAAGTCCTCCGTGCCCTCTGTGAGTCGGCTACACGAGGAGAGTGATGTCGACCGGAGAAAGTCCTCCGTGCCCTCTGTGAGTTGGCTACACGAGGAGAGTGATGTCGACCGGAGAAAGTCCTCCGTGCCCTCTGTGAGTTGGCTACACGAGGATAGTGATGTCGACTGGAGAAAGTCCTCCGTGCCCTCTGTGAGTGGGCTACACGAGGAGAGTGATGTCGACCGGAGAAAGTCCTCCGTGCCCTCTGTGAGTCGGCTACACGAGGAGGGTGATGTCGACCGGAGAAAGTCCTCCGTGCCCTCTGTGAGTCGGCTACACGAGGAGAGTGATGTCGACCAGAGAAAAACGAAGTAACAATCATGCAATCGGACTGATTACATAATCAAGGACCTCAGCCACCCGAGCCACGGCCTGTTCACCCCGCTACCATCTAGAATGCGGAGACAGTACAGGTGCATTAGACTGTTAAACAGTCACCATTAACTAGCCTTAGTCACTGTTCTGGCCACGTCTGCGTTGCCTTGGCTGTGTGGTTAGGGTCGTTCTCCTGTTGGAAGGTGAACCTTCTCCCCAGTTTGAGGTCCTGAGCGCTCTGGAGGAGGTTTTCATCAAGGATCTCTCTGTACTTTGCTCCATTCATCTTTCCCTCGATCCTGATTAGTCTCCCAGTCCCTGCCGCTGAAAAACATCCCCACAGCATGATGCTGCCACCACCATGCTTCACTGTAGGGCTGGTACCAGGTTTCCTCCAAACGTGATGCTTGGCATTCAGGCCAAAGTGTTCAATCTTGGTTTCATCAGACCAGAGAATCTTGTTTCTCATGGTCTGAGAGTCCTTTGGGTGCCTTTTGGCAAACTCCAAGTGGGCTGTCATGTGCCTTTTACTGAGGTGTGGCTTCTGTCTGGCCACTCTACCATAATGGCCTGATTGGTTGAGTGCTGCAGAAATGGTTGTCCTTCTGGAACGTTCTCCCATCTCCACAGAAGAACTCTGGAGCTCTGTCAGAGTGACAAACGTTTTTGGTCAGCTCCCTGACCAAGGCCCTTCTCCCTGATTGCTCAGTTTGACCATCTCTAGGAAGAGTGTTGGTGGATCCAAACTTCTTTCATTTAAGAATGATGGAGCCCACTGTGTTCTTGGGGACCTTCAATGCTGCAGAAATGTTTTGGTACCCTTCCCTAAATCTGTGCCTCGACACAATCCTGTCTTGGAACTCTACGGATAATTCCTTCAACCTCATGACTTGGTTTTTGCTTTGAGATGCACTGTCCTTATGTAGACAGGTGTGTGCCTTTCCAAATCTTCTCCAATTGTAACGGCTCTCTTTCGGTGAGTGAGTAGACCAAGGCGCAGCGGGTGATGAATACATAATGACTTTATTTTAAGACGAAGACAGACACGAAATACACTTGACTAAATAAACAAAATAACAAAACGAACTAGACACACCTAAACTACGAACTTACATGAAACGAAGAACACATGAACAGGAACGACCGAATGAACGAGACGAGACAGTACCGTGTGGTGCAACAAACACAGACACAGCGACAATCACCCACAAACAAACAGTGAGAACAACCTACCTTAATATGACTCTCAATTAGAGGAAAACGCAAAACACCTGCCTCTAATTAAGAGCCATACCAGGCAACCCAAAACCAACATAGAAACAGCAAACATAGACTGCCCACCCAAAACTCACGCCCTGACCATCACACACATACAAAACAACAGAAAACAGGTCAGGAACGTGACAGAACCCCCCCCTCAAGGTGCGAACGCCGGGCGCACCAGCACAAAGTCCAGGGGAGGGTCTGGGTGGGCATCTGACCACGGTGGTGGCTCAGGCTCCGGACGCTGTCCCCACACCACCATAGTCACTCCCCGCTTCTGTATCCCCCTCCCAATGACCACCCTCCAACTAAAACCACCTAAATGAATGGGCAGCACCGGGATAAGGGGCAGCACCGGGATAAGGGGCAGCACCGGGATAAGGGGCGGCAGGTCCTGGCTGAGGAACTCTGGCAGGTCCTGGCTGAGGGACTCTGGCAGGTCCTGGCTGAGGGACTCTGGCAGGTCCTGGCTGAGGGACTCTGGCAGGTCCGGGCTGAGGGACTCTGGCAGGTCCGGGCTGAGGGACTCTGGCAGGTCCGGGCTGAGGGACTCTGGCAGGTCCGGGCTGAGGGACTCTGGCAGGTCCGGGCTGTAGGGCAGCTCATGACTGTAGGGCAGCTCATGACTGTAGGGCAGCTCATGACTGTAGGGCAGCTCATGACTGTAGGGCAGCTCATGACTGTAGGGCAGCTCATGACTGTAGGGCAGCTCATGACTGTAGGGCAGCTCACGACTGTAGGGCAGCTCATGACTGTAAGGCAGCTCATGACTGTAGGGCAGCTCATGACTGTAGGGCAGCTCATGACTGTAGGGCAGCTCCTGACTGGCTGGCGGCTCTGGCAGCTCCTGACTGGCTGGCGGCTCTGGCAGCTCCTGACTGGCTGGCGGCTCTGGCAGCTCCTGACTGGCTGGCGGCTCTGGCGGTTCCTGACTGACGGACGGCTCTAGCGGCTCCTGACTGACGGACGGCTCTAATGGCTCGGGACAGACGGGCGGCTCTAATGGCTCGTGGCAGACGGATGGCTCAGAAGGCGCTGGGCAGACGGATGGCTCAGAAGGCGCTGGGCAGACGGATGGCTCAGAAGGCGCTGGACAGACGGATGGCTCAGAAGGCGCTGGGCAGACAGATGGCTCAGACGGCGCTGGGCAGACAGATGGCTCAGACGGCGCTGGGCAGACAGATGGCTCAGACGGCGCTGGGCAGACAGATGGCTCAGACGGCGCTGGGCAGACAGATGGCTCAGACGGCGCTGGGCAGACAGATGGCTCAGACGGCGCTGGGCAGACAGATGGCTCAGACGGCGCTGGGCAGACAGATGGCTCAGACGGCGCTGGGCAGACAGATGGCTCAGACGGAGCTGGACAGACAGATGGCTCAGACGGCGCTGGGCAGACAGATGGCTCCGACGGCGCTGGGCAGACAGATGGCTCAGACGGCGCTGGGCAGACAGATGGCTCAGACGGCGCTGGGCAGACAGATGGCTCAGACGGCGCTGGGCAGACAGATGGCTCAGACGGAGCTGGGCAGACAGGCAGTGCAGAAGGCGTTGGGCAGACGGCCGACTCTGCCCTGCTGAGGTGCACAGTAGGCCTGGTGCGTGGTGCCGGAACTGGAGGTACCGGGATGACGGCACGCACTTCAAGGCTAGTGCGGGGAGCAGGGACAGGGCACACTGACCTCTCGAAGCGCACTATAGGCCTGGTGCGTGGTACCGGAACTGGAGGTACCGGGCTGAGGGCACGCACCTCAGGGCGAGTGCGGGGAGAAGGAACAGTGCGTACAGGGCTCTGGAGACGCACAGATGGCTTAGTGCGTGGTGCCGGAACTGGAGGCACTGGGCTGGAGACACGCACCATAGGGAGAGTGCGTGGAGGAGGAACAGGGCTCTGGAGACGCACAGGTGGCTTAGTGCGTGGTGCCGGAACTGGTGGTACTGAGCTGGGGCGAGGAGGTAGCGCCGGAAATACCGGACCGTGTAGGCGTACTGGCTCCCTTGAGCACCGAGCCTGCCCAACCTTACCTGGCTGAATGCTCCCCGTCGCCCGACCAGTGCGGGGAGGTGGAATAACCCGCACCGGGCTATGTAGGCGAACCGGGGACACCATGCGTAAGGCTGGTGCCATGTAAGCCGGCCCAAGGAGACGTACTGGTGGCCAGATATGTAGAGCCGGCCTCATGGCACTTGGCTCAATGCTCAATCTAGCCCTACCAGTGCGGGGAGGTGGAATAACCCGCACTGGGCTATGCACCCGTACAGGAGACACCGTGCGCTCTACTGCGTAACACGGCGTCTGCCCGTACTCCCGCTCTCCACGGTTAGCCTGGGAAGTGGGCGCAGGTCTCCTACCTGCCCTCGGCCCACTACCTCTTAGCCCCCCCCCAAGAAATTTTAGGGTAGTACTTGCGGGCTTCCAGCCTTGCTTCCGTGCTGCCTCCTCATAACGTCGCCTCTCCGCTTTCGCTGCCTCCAGCTCCGCTTTGGGGCGGCGACACTCCACTGGCTCTGCCCAGGGTCCTTTACCGTCCAGGATCTCTTCCCATGTCCAATCCTCCTTTTCCCACTGCTGCTGTCGTGGCTGTCCGTTAACCCGCTGCTTGATCTGGGTTTGGTGGGTGATTCTGTAACGGCTCTCTTTCGGTGAGTGAGTAGACCAAGGCGCAGCGGGTGATGAATACATAATGACTTTATTTTAAGACGAAGACAGACACGAAATACACTTGACTAAATAAACAAAATAACAAAACGAACTAGACAGACCTAAACTACGAACTTACATGAAACGAAGAACACATGAACAGGAACGACCGAATGAACGAGACAAGACAGTACCGTGTGGTGCAACAAACACAGACACAGCGACAATCACCCACAAACAAACAGTGAGAACAACCTACCTTAATATGACTCTCAATTAGAGGAAAACGCAAAACACCTGCCTCTAATTAAGAGCCATACCAGGCAACCCAAAACCAACATAGAAACAGCAAACATAGACTGCCCACCCAAAACTCACGCCCTGACCATCACACACATACAAAACAACAGAAAACAGGTCAGGAACGTGACACCAATCAACTGAATATATCACAGGTGGACTCCAATCAAGTTGTAGAAACATCTCACGGATGATCAATGGAAACATTATATAATAATAATAATTATGTAAATATCGGTATTTTTTTATATCTTTTTTATACATTTACAAACATTTCAAAAACTTGTTTTCGCTTTGTCATTATGTGGTATTGTGTGTAGATTGATGAGGAAAACAATTTATTTAATACATTTTAAAATAAGGCTGTAACGTAACAAAATGTGGACAAAGTCAAGGGGTCTGAATACTTTCCGAATGCACTATATATACTGTATTCTAGTCATGGCTCATCCTATGTAACTACTGCTGTATAAACCTTTTCTATTCATATACTGTCCATACTGTCTTTACACACCATTACATGTATATACAGTATATATATTTATTTATATTCTGGTCTTTGACATTGCTCGTTCTGATATTTCGTAATTTCTTACTTTTTCTGGGTTACGTGTTTATTGTTTTTATATTTATTATTGCTAGGTATTACTGCACCGTTAGAGCTAGAAACACAAGCATTTCGCTACACCTGCAATAACATCTGCAAATCTGTGTACGCAACCAATAAACTCTAATTTGATTTGACATGCAGTACACTTTGCGGAATAAGCTACTTACAGTCCCTGATACGGCAAATACTGGATGAGAAGTTTACCCCCTTTTTTTCTTTCTTTCTTTCTTTCTTTCTTTCTTTCTTTCTTTCTTTCTTTCTTTCTTTCTTTCTTTCTTTCTTTCTTTCTTTCTTTCTCTCTCTCTCTCTCTCTCTCTCCCCCCTTTCTGTCTCCCCCCTCTCCATCCCTCCCTCCCTCCTCCTCCCCTCTGAGCAGAAGGGCCAGGGTCCCTCAATGTTCTAGTCCTCCATTCACACACAGGAGGAGTTCACTTTAGTCCATGCAAATTTTCCTGCCAAAGAGGCTCTATCCAGGCACGTGAGGGATTCCTTCAAATTCTAATCAGTCAAGGAAGAGCATTTATCTGTATTTATTTTCACAGACCATGATCCTGACCTGACCCTGGCCTCCTGCTATGTTGGAGGGATGTCTAGGAGGGAAGCAGGCAGTGTGCTTCCTGCTGGGTTAAGATGGAGTGGAGGAAGAAGGAATCAGACATGCAGTTTATCTACTAGTCAGTCAGTCCCTGACTGCAACTCGATGATGTCAATAAGACATAATGAGGATATACATAGAAACAGAGAGAGACGGAGAGAGACGGAGAGAGACGGAGAGAGACAGAGAGAGACAGAGAGAGACAGAGAGAGACAGAGAGAGACAGAGAGAGACAGAGAGAGACGGAGAGAGACGGAGAGAGACGGAGAGAGACGGAGAGAGACGGAGAGAGACGGAGAGAGACGGAGAGAGACGGAGAGAGACAGAGAGAGACAGAGAGAGACGGAGAGAGACGGAGAGAGACGGAGAGAGACGGAGAGAGACGGAGAGAGACGGAGAGAGACAGAGAGAGACGGAGAGAGACGGAGAGAGACGGAGAGAGACGGAGAGAGACGGAGAGAGACGGAGAGAGACGGAGAGAGATGGAGAGAGACGGAGAGCTGTACACCTATCTGTTTCTGTATGTGGGTCAGCCCTTGTCGTCCTGATGTGCCGTCCCCTGGGAAGTCACCACATCGCCCAACCCAACCCCACGCAGCGAACAAGAGCTGGACAGCTTTACCACATCCCAGTCTCTCTCTCTCTCTCTCTCTCTCTCTTCCTCTAACTCTCTCTCTCGTCCCCCCCCTCCTCCCTCTGCTATGATGGACATTTGATATTTGTTCATTGAGATACAGGCAGGCAGACAGGCTGGTGGTGCGGCCAGTGTTCATTGAGATACAGGCAGGCAGACAGGCTGGTTGTGAGGCCAGTGTTCATTGAGATACAGGCAGGCAGACAGGCTGGTTGTGAGGCCAGTGTTCATTGAGATACAGGCAGGCAGACAGGCTGGTGGTGAGGCCAGTGTTCATTGAGATACAGGCAGGCAGACAGGCTGGTGGTGAGGCCAGTGTTCATTGAGATACAGGCAGGCAGAAAGGCTGGTTGTGGGGCCAGTGTTCATTGAGATACAGGCAGGCAGACAGGCTGGTTGTGAGGCCAGTGCGTTTCACCAGAGATTATAGGATGGAGCAGCGTCCAAGCCGTACAAACGTAGAGCCAAAGCCTTTCTTCTGTCCTCTGTCACCATTTACTGGCGCCATCTGCCCAGCAACCAAACAGAAAACCAGATTATCTCATGAGCTGGAGAGTCGTGCACCACAATTAAAGGAATAGGCAGCTTCCTTATCCTCTATTCGGTTTCATATATTTACCTTTTTTGGGTGGATTTTGCATCCATGAGTTATGGAATTTCGTCTGATGGAAGGAGTAAGGAAGGGGTGGAATGAGTGAGGAAGGGAGGAAGGGGGGAGAAGGGAGGAGGGGTTGGGATGGACTAGCGAAAACAATCTATGTTTGAGGTCATTGTGTTAGAAAATGCTAAATTGTAGCATCGTGCTGAACGGCAGGCTAAAAAATATAACGGTAGTGTATCGATACTGTTATTATTTTGGATGTCTAACCTCACCCAACCTCCTCCGTTCAGTGTATTGATATAGAACCCTTGATTCACATAGAAATATAATCTATAGACTGGACATCCGATTCATCCTAGTCATTCTATTTCTATGTCACGTATCCTGTCTTTACAGAGGAGTGTTGCCTGGCCCTGCTGAAATCCTGAAGTCATACTCGTGTTCATTATGTAACAGGTCAAGCGGTCGGGAACAGTGTTAATGTAATTGCCAGAATTCACATGATCTCACTCTCCCCATGGCAACTGAGCCAATCACTCTGACTTACTACGTACAGTAAGTAACACAGTCTACTGAGTCATCTGCATGGGTTTCTCATCCACGGGGCTCACCCGTAGGATTACAGTGCAGTACACTTGGGAATGGTCTTATTAGCAAGGCTTATTAGGAAACACTATCTAGGGAAAGCTCTGATCAGTTGTGTGTGGATCCCCATAAGCGTATGGATGAAGACAGTCAAACTCCATGCAGCAGAACTCCTGGAGCAGTGTAGTTCTGTAACATGCATCCACATGTAAACAAGCCAACTCCAGGCTGAAACAGTAGTAGTAGTAGTAGTAGTAGTAGTAGTAGTAGTAGTGTTAGTAGTAGTAGTAGTAGTGTTAGTAGTAGTAGTAGTAGTGTTAGTAGTAGTAGTAGTAGTAGTGTTAGTAGTAGTAGTAGTAGTGTTAGTAGTAGTAGTAGTAGTAGTAGTAGTAGTAGTAGTAGTAGTAGTAGTAGTAGTAGTAATAATAGTAGTAGTAGTAGTAGTAGTAGTAGTAGTAGTAGTAGTAGTGTTAGTAGTAGTAGTAGTAGTCGTAGTAGTAGTAGTAGTAGTGTTAGTAGTAGTAGTAGTAGTAGTAGTAGTAGTGTTAGTAGTAGTAGTAGTAGTAGTAGTAGTAATATGAGTAGTAGTAGTAGTAGTGTTAGTAGTAGTAGTAATAGTAGTAGCATTAGTGTTAGTAGTAGTAGTAGTAGTCGTAGTAGTAGTAGTACTAGTAGTAGCAGTAGTAGTAGCAGTAGCAGTAGTTGCAGGAGTAGTAGTATCATGTTTTAGGTATGACCCAGATGCAGACAGTGTTGAGGAAACAAACGTTTATTCCTTATTAAACAGGGGCAGGCAAATGACAGGTCAAAGGCAGGCAGGGGTCAATAATCCAGAGAAGGTGTAAAGGGTCAAGAACGGCAGGAGCTGAATGCCCAGTGATCAGGGTCAGGGCAGACAGGGTCAAAACCGGGAAGGACAAGAAAACAGGAGCAAGAAACAGGCAGGAGCAGGGGAACAAACGCTGCTAGCTTTCACGAACAAAATGAACTGTCAACAGACAAACAGAGAACACAGGTATAAATACATAGGGGATAATGGGGAAGATGGAGGGGGTAGTAGTAGTAGTAGTAGTAGTAGTAGTAGTAGTAGCTGTTGTTGTCATTGTTAAACAGTGTATTTCCATACTAATCAGTATGAACTGCATGTTTTCCAAATCGCTTTGGTTCTGATCATGGTAGCGATTTCTGATTGATTGACCAATTCAATCAATCCTTACACATCAGTTTAACACCTAATGTTCGTAGCTTTCAATATAGTTGGAAATGAGCCTAGTATCTTAAAATGTAATGTACTATAAATGTTTGTGGTAACTTCATGTCTGTCCGTTTTTGGAGCTGAATACCCAGTGAACCGACAGTAAGGAATTTTCAGAGTGATTTATTTTCCAACTGTCTCTCTGTCTGTCTGTCTGTCAGTCTGTCGGCATGTCTGTCAGTCTGTCGGCATGTCTGCCTGTCAGGCTGTCAGTCTTGCAGTCTGAAGTATAAACCACAATGGAATATAATCCCAATTTATTATTGGTTCAGCAGAGCAGCCCAACCATTGTATTGAATTCCGATGAAATATGAGTTTTTTTTTGTTGTGTTTTCTGAATCCTGATGGACAGAATAGTGCTTTAAAAACTGCTTGTTGGAAGAAGCTACTACTACTTAGTTTGGCATTTCAGCCACTGAAAATACTGTAGAATATTGTCTATATTTGTCTCGTTTGTGCATAATAGTTGTTTTACCCCGTGACTATGATGATCTCATCTGTCGCTGTAATTTTTAATAGCACTAATGGGGGCAGCGGTAATACGTCTCTGGATGGCTGGCTGTCGGCAGTAATTCGTTGTGTTGCCATCTACTGTATGTAACCTAGCCGTCTTATTGTACTGCAATGCCACGGTAGATACTCTTAATGATCGGCTATGAAAAGCCAACTGACATTTACTCCTGAGGTGCTGACTTACTACACCCTCGATAACTACTGTGATTATTATTATTTGACCATGCTGGTCATTTATGAACATTTGAACATCTTGGCCATGTTCTGTTATAATCTCCACCCGG